>NC_137466.1:143608286-144208286 GCF_964235325.1 Thermobia domestica | reverse complement strand
GAAACAGTTAATGATAACCATATTTCTATAGTTTATTTTCTAATATCGACGTAAAACAATCTCTGTCCTTTTTTACGTACTAACTAGGAACGGACATGAACGTGTCATCCGGACATCCGAATCAAACCTAATCCATTTGATAAACATAACAAAAATATGTTTATGCACAAAAAAATTAGATGCCATGGACAACGGAGTAAGTCCCTGGGGCCCCGTCCCTGTTAGTATAAAGAAAATCGTAGACCCGTAGTGAAATAGCTATTGCATCAACACTGTTCATCGGAAAGTCATGGTTTATAGTTCATTCTCTTCAGCATGAAACAAGCTTTCCTGAGGTGTTATATATTGGCGCTCATAACATACCTGAACAGGGAAAATTGAGAGAATGTCGGGAAAATTCCTCCAAAAATCCTTCCCATCAACTTTGGCCTCCTCAGGAGTGGCCCTGGGTAAAATCACATAGTCCAAATGTATCTCTACAAATACTATAGGGGTTACGAAATGGGTTTATCAAGTTTTTTTTTTTATTTATTGATGGAATAGGTATGAGGGGAAAGGTTGTATACGAATGCGCTCTATACATACAAAACCGAACTTATGACATGACCTATAAGGAAAACATATCTAATATAAAAAATGAAAACGCTTGGAAAGCTTGTTTCATGCTGAAGAGAATGAACTATAAACCATGACTTTCCAATGAACAGTGTTGACGCAATAGCTAGTCTACGATTTTCTTTATACTAACAGGGTCAATGGGCCCCAGGGACTTACTCCATTGTCCATGGCACCAAATTTTTTGTGCATGAACACATCTTTGTTATGTGTATTGAATGGACTAGGTTTGATTCGGATGTCCGAATGACACGTTCATATCCGTTCATTGTAAGTAGAGGGTAACATTCCAACATGAAATACGAGTGGAATGTTTACAAGGATATGGGACCAATTAGATAATCCCAGAGCATTTTTTTTTTTTTTTTTTTTTTTTTTTTTTGCCGAGGTAACTCCATGTTTTGGCACTTTAGTAATTTATCAGGTGCATATTGCAGAAAAATACCTCTTCTACGTATATGGATTTTTTTTAAAAAAATTATAAATCACTAAAGTTAAATGCATTTCTTCATTATATGTATTGTTATTTAAACGACAATACTTCCACCTGTTCTAAAGTCGCATTTTACAACATGTAATTTTGTTTGCACGAACAGAAGTAATTTATTCTCATTTCAGCTTTCCTACAACTACGTCTTTTATCATGTCGTCATCCCTTAGCCTTGGAAGATTAACAACAAAAGGACAGAAGTAAATAGTAATTAGCCTAAGATGAAAAGGAAACTGATAATATGCAGTAGTCATTGAGTAATTTAAACTCAATCATTTCGTTCTTTATATCAAAAAAAGCTAAGTAAGACTAGACAGACTTAGAATAACTGATGTTTATTTGATGTTGCATATCTACTTTACATTAAGCCAGTGGTATCTAATCTTAATTTTTCGCGTACACCCAGGTTTATGTTGATCTTAATGCAAATAATGGGTAACTATACCAAAAATGAATTCTAGAATTCATTATTTCGTAACTAAATAACCCTGTTTTACTATGAACAAGAGAATCATGTTAATAATGTAACTATGTAACTATGTAGTATGAAATAAATTTTTACTATAACATAACATATTAGTTGTATATATTTTTTTACATATCCCTAAAAAGTCATAGCGTACCTCCTGTTGAATACCACTGCATTAGACTATCGTTTAATTCTGACCAAGAAACGTATACTATGTTTGCGTCTTCGTACTTCTTAAACCACCTGACCGATCTCGATCAATTTGAGCATAGATGAAGTTCGGGTCTGGAATGTTTTTTATCATTTCAATTTGACAATGCACCTTGGGGGAGGAGAGGGAGGAAATATTTTAAAATAATCGAAAATAACCGATATTCGTGATGAATCCATAGTTCTCTGGGTTGCTGAGATTAATAGTGACACTTCCGATACCGTTTAAATCCAATCTCAGACCTTTATGACCAAAATAAAACGTATTCTCCCCGTGCGAAGAACGTGTATTCTGCTAGTATAGGATAAAAATAAAACAAATGAGTTTCATGTCACATTGCTAAAGTGAGGAAAACTTCCAAACTTTAGGATTCAAAATTAAAACATACAGCAATTCTATTAGTTAACAGTCAGTAGACATAAAAGGACATAGATGGAACCTCTTATGGTAACGCTCAATCCATAGCCCACGACCACCAGATGGATCACCCTTTATGAGGTTTTACGTTATAAGTGTCTTCCCCAAATCACGAAAAAGGAAGATTACGAAACTCGGAAACAGTGGGACATGTGTGTCAGAACGCAGAATCAAAGAAACAGAGGATGTATTGAGAGTTAAACGTTGCGCTTTTTCTTTCATATGCATGGACAACAACGATACCCATAAGAACTTTAAAACTGTTTCATCGACTTACTGCCGAAGTTGAAAATCGAGACAGAAACTTATTATTTGAAAAAGAGAAAAAGAAGTGATTCCACTGATAAGTCGTTACTTCATGTTTTCCTTCATTACACGTTTCATTTTTTCAATGTTTCGTAGCATATACTGATCATGTCTAATCATTATATCGTCAACACATAAGATGGTGATCTCGCTTTATTTTCAAATTATATGGACGAATATATTTTTGTCTATAGGATTAACGAGCAAGGTAATATTATTTAATGTATGTATTCTCATTTAATTGCGTGTATAGCAGAATTGTTTAATGTAATTCAATGGGTTATAAGTATTTTCCTCATTTCTGAGTGGTACTTGTACCGCTAAGCTGAATGGCATGCGTAATCCATGTTGATCCAGTTCTTTAGTAGATTGCCATACGTTTGGCAATTCCAGATTGCAGCTTATCCACAAAAAATGCTAAATATAAAATACCGGGAAACGTTGCTGTTCAATTAAAGAGAGAGACAGAAGTTCGTATATGATTGAAGAAAGTGGCTGCTCAAAAAGTGTGCAGATTATGAGTACCATTGTTTACGTTAATCTCGTCATGAGAGGTCAATTTTAAATTCGTATCAGGAATATAGATTGACTAATCATACACTCATATTCTAACAACAACAAATGCTGAAATAGAGATCAAATTCTGGAATATATATTTATATACACTCTCTTGTCCTGTATTAGATGTTTGTTATTATTGACGCTTATTTTGAATTCAGAGAGTAGAACTTAGTATTACTTGACCAGCGAACGAGTGCGGGCGGCCGGTTTTGGAACTAAAATGCTAGCAGTAGTGTTTCTAACTGGATTACTTGTAATCAATCTATCACAGTTCTTTTTGTCCTGTTCGTAAAAAAACCACTTCACGCATATGCTCAAGTCATGGGTAGATCCAGGGAGCGGGGCGATTCCCCCTCAGAATATGATATTTTTTATTTTAAAAATAAAACCTAAGAATTTTCACCTTTATATTATAAATTTAAAATAAAACCTAAAATAGGTAGGCCTTTGGTTTTGTTTTACGTTGCGGAAGTCAAATAAAGCAATAAATTGCAAGAAATTACTTACATTGGCGTTCTTGCTAAAAAAAAAAAAAAAAAAAAAAGTCCATCTTCGAAATCGTAGGTGACCATTTCTGTTCTAGAAATTGCAGACAATAGCTACTTCTCCTATTCTAAAGTTGTTTTACTTTTTTTTTTTTTTTTTTTTTTTTTTTTTTTGCAATACACTCTTACCTTGATTTGACTTCGAACGACTGCCCCCCAAACATTCAGCCTGGATCCGGCTCTGGCTCAAGTTAAGACACACAGTTTCAAAACTTATTTGCAGAACATCTGAAGCAACAAGTGAAAAAACAACTACAACAAAAATACACCCTCCATATTAACTTGCGAACAAACTAGCGAGCAGCGTTTTACAGGCTACTCCTGTTTTATAATGACATCGAATAAAACGTAATCATTTTTTATACAATCTGCTTAATACACGGTAGAAGCTCACTGAATTGTCAATTGTGCTATGTTGTTCTTAAATTGGTAATTTCCATTCGTATATCACCATTCACAATACATCTGCATTACTGCAGGAATGGTTCACTACAACCACATAACTTACGGTGTTCTTTATTAAGCGGAAAGAGATTAGACTATGCATAACATCCAAACTGCAACTTTTAAAAACCGTTGGATACACTGCAGATTGAAACTCTCCCCTCTCCTGTCCCACCGCGCTTACCAAGAAACTGATGTAAACACAACAGCAGCGCCATCTTCCCAAAACCGCACTGCTATCCTGGTCAGGTAATAATAAAGTGTTTCCTTTCAAACAAAAACTAAATAAAAAGTGGTAGACTTAATGAAATTGTAATTTTTACCTTGTGTTAGAGATTAGTATATCCTAACCAACTTCGTCTCAGTTTGTGTGTCACGTTAATCCTAATAATAATCAGTCATGCTAATAGATGTCGCTACTTGCGCCATGAGTTGCCCGTCTGACCAGGGGCGGATCCAGGGGGGGGGGCGATCGGGGCGATCTCCCCCCCAGAAGAGGAAACTTTCTTATTTAACATATATAAATAAAACCGATCCCAAAGTTTGAAGCCCTTAAAAGTAGCAGTATGACAACCCACCGCCCCTCCCAGAAGTCGGTCCTGGATCCGCCCCTGCGTCTGACCTTAATAGGTATTACTACCTGCGCTGTCTGCTTAGCGAAGTCTTGAAAAAATCTCCAAAGGCTTTATGAAGTCTACATTCGTTCCAAAGTAGAATATCCAAGTACTATTTTGAGTCCGCTCTTCAAAAGTAATATTGCCAAATTGGAAAAAAATGCAATCAAAATTTTTAAGGTATCTAGTGTACAGTACAAAGCAACACGCATATACCCACAGACAGATAGCAGGGACTTTCTAATCATTAATTTTGGCATCATGAGTTTACAACTAAGAAGAACTCTGATATGGTATTTCTTTATAAAATATTTAATGATGAAGTTGACTGTAACGAACTTACTGCATCCCTTCATATTCATGTCCCACTTCGAAACACACGACCAGATAACTTTGATTTACTGTATTTTATCTCGGAAAACCAAGATCTAATACACTCCAGAAGTCGCCAACATGGAGAATGAGTGCAACTTATAATAGTATAAGCAAAGAAGTCAAAGACATTTATTTAGGTTGTAAGATAGAAACTTTTAAGAAAAATATACTAAAAGGAATTTGTAATAATGTATAGCAACTGTAAAAATGTCGTAAACAAGGCATGAACACTGTAAATAGATTATAACCTGTTGTATTCAAATCTCATAAAATAAAATAAGGATCGCGAAAATTTTCCGGAATCCGAATTCCAGAAAATTTGGAAATTTCATTTTCCAGAATTCGAAAAAATCCGAAATTCGAAAAAAATCAGGAACTTAGAAAATTTTAGAGTTCCGAAATGCGGGAATTTTTCCAATATCCTGATTTTTCAGAACTCCGGATTTTTTCGAAATCTGAAATTTTTCTGAATTCCGGAATATTCTACATTCCAGAAATTTTCCGAAGTCCGTAATTGTCTAAATTCAGGATTTTTTCCGAATTCCGTATTCTTCGAAATTCGAAATTTTTCCGATTTTGTTTTTAAGATTCAGGAAATTATAAATTACGAAATTGGCCATCCCTAGTCTTAAATAAATATGATATGGTGTTTGGGGTGATCGGTGGGCACACTAAAAAATGTTGAATGTAAACAATTAAACTTTTCAGTTAGTAAGTACGACTTAACTTAATGTACAGCACGCCGAAGGCTTAAGCAGAGCAATTAATAATTATAAACGACTATGTGCTAATACGAAACATCCTTTCACATGAGAAAATAAGCATTTTAAAGTCTATTTCTTTAAAGTATTTAAAAACTTAAGTCTTTTCATTAAAAAAAATAGTCTTGAGTGTGCGTAAGTAAATGAATATTCATTTTACTTTCAGAAGCGTTGACGATGTTGAAGGAATTAACACGACTTACCACTTGCAGAGTGATACTTGGGCGTGACGTACAGCTTCATCGATTAGGGGATACTGGAGTAATAATGCTAAATCGACCCGAATCTTACAATTCCCTTACCGTACATCAAGCAGAGTGTATCCAACAAATACTAAAAGCATGGACGGGGCAAATCCCACTGATATTGCTATGTAGCAATGGACCCATATTTTTTGGTGGAGGCGATTTACCTTTCATCCTGAATTACTTACTAAAATACGGAAACTCGCTTCACATGGCGAGCACTACTCTAAAACTGTTAAGAGTTTTCATCCCGGCGAAATTAAAATACCGCTAATTTTACAGTAATTATGTGATATCTTCAAATAGATAAAATATAATCGAAATGTGGAACAAGAGCACCCTACACAATATTATTTTAGATGAGAAACCGTTATCACGACTCACTTATCTGCTTTCGATTTCATGCCATTTTGAAAATCGGCATTTATTTTCGCGTTTCTAAATAGCTGAAAACGGAAAGCCACTAGGTGACTTGTGATAACGGTACCTCACGCAAAATAATATTGTCTAGGGCGCTCTTGTTCCATATTTCAATTATCTTTTATCTATTTGAAGATATCACATAATTACTGTAAAATTAGCGGTATTTTAATAGTTTCGCCGGAATGAAGACTCTTAAGATGTTGAAGGACTACCCAGGAACTGTTGTATCCTTTGTTCACGCACCAGCAATTGGAGTTGGTTTCAGCTTATGTCACTCATCAAAGATATCGCTCGTTCAAGAAGGAGCATAGTTTTCAAAACGAGAATCATTAATAGGGCTCTGTGTAGATTATGGAAGTTCATACGTGTTGTCACGGCTACCATATTGTATTGGAACATATCTGGCTCTCACAGGATTGCCGTTATCATCACACGACGCTTTCAAGTTGAAACTTGTCGACAGAATATACACGAAGAACTCATTTAATACTGTGTTTGAAGCGTTAAGGAACCTTTAATATTATTTTAAAGACAAACTGTCTAAAATTATCTCAGACCAAAGTGAACATTATCGTGATTTAACATGACGCTCCCATGGAGAAAAATAAATGAACATTTTTCTTATTCTTCGGTACCTGAAATAATGGAGTCTCTTAAAAGTGAACCTACGCAATGGGCTCAAGAAACACAATCCCATTTCTCATCTTCAGAAACAAAATCCCATTTCTCTAATTATTATTTCTAAATGTTTGTTGGATGATGCTCGTAACAGGAGCTTCTCAACTTGCTTATATTATGAGACCTTATGCGAAGCTAGGCTGCTACGAAGACAGGATTTCTTGACAGGTAAACGTATTTGTTGCTTTTTCTTTGTATGGTGTCATGAATGTAATAGCTTAAGGATGCTGAGTCATCTTGATTTATTAGCCTATTCATTATATATATATATATATATATATATATATATATATATATATATATATATATATATATATATATATATATATATATATATATATATATTCTATGAAATGAGGTGGAATTTTGGTGTTATGACCGTGCTGATTCCTTCTTCATGTCTAAATAAATATTCTTATTTTGTAAAACTGAGCTTGCATTTGCTTTTCACGAAGAATGTGATATTCAAGTAGTTTTGAAGAAGGGATCATTAAGCCAAGTTACTAAAATTTCAGTTCATTATGAAAGAAAAAGTAACATGTACTTCCCCATACATATCCAGGGGTGTACCATATAAAGGGTGAACCACGTAAACTGACCCCACCCTATTACTTGTTAACTAACTGACAGAAATGGGGACGCGACAGAAGTCCTAAACGGCACAAGTCCTAAAAATCATTTCGCATCACAAGTCCTAAACGGCAGAAGTCCTAAAAATCTCGCCGAGCACATCATATCTCGCTACGGGTAATCTTCAAGCGCTTCGACTTCATGGACAATACCTTAGAATTACGCACACTTATATTGTTGCATATAAGAAACGCTATTGGATTAAAACTTGCAACCAGGGCTAAAAAAAAAAGAAAAAAAAACAGTTATTTTGAAAAAGAGCAAAACATGTGTTTAAAACTTAAAAAAGATGTTTAAAATGTTTTAAACATATTTCAAAACAAACGAAAAAAACATGTTTTAAACATTTTGAACAATTTAAAACATGATTTTAAACATATATTTCAAAATCGTGTAGTAACTTATTTGTTAAGATTTCTTGCCCTTTACTGGCAACCAATGATGTTACTCTATTTTTTAACAACCGGTTACATATATATATATATATATATATAGAGAGAGAGAGAGAGAGAGAGAGAGAGAGAGAGAGAGAGAGAGATAGTAGATGGATAGGTAGATAACTTGATATAACTCTCTTAGGAAATAAACCGTACAAGGTAGACAGAAGCAATTTTTTTACTGGATACCACAAGTGACAAGAAGTGGCCTACACAGAATTCTAATACAAGGTGGTGTGACGAAATTAGGTACTACTGCAAATATCTAGGAAACAAATTAAACAACATAGATGGTTGTCAAATAGTATTGGAAAGACCTTAATATAGCAATGGATCAGCAAGTGTTGATAATATGTATGCGTTTCAAATATACGCCACCCTCATCACTACACTCATGTGATCCCAGTTTTCATTCTTGATATCTGAGCATTTGAGATTAAGAAATAAACCGCTAATACTTTGTTCTACAGAATCATTTGTTTAACCCTTTGAGAATTTTTAAAAACAAAGATAGTGAAACAAAAATTTACTGTTCCTGGGTATAACTGGGCAAAATTTACTGTTATGTCTGGTTATAACAAACGGTTCTGCGAACTCGAAATATTTAACAACCGGTTTTAGCGAACCGGTCGGACCGGCTGAATAGCACCACTGCTTGCAACCGACTTTTTAATTTATTTTACCTGGTTAAGACTACTGTGTTGGGTACAGATTATTTCAGTATAGATTAGTAATTCTCAACTTATTTCATATCACGACCCCTTTTTATTACACCCTCTTGCCAGTAACTCCCATAAGTACTTTCTTGGTTGTAATAAGCTTTTTAGGTAGATTTTAAAATCTACTTACTATGGAGATTTCACACAGTCTATCGATATACATAGTGAAATAAAAGTCCTCAGCATCCTTGTGTGTTGAAAACGGGTTGAGGGAGGATGATGAAACTTGAAAGTGGTCTGATACATCAGATGGTGCGATGGCAAGTATCATTGTGGACATCTTTGATTGCAATTCGAAATGTCAAATGCAAAGGGAGTCATTTTACATGTTTTAGGGCTAGAATTTTACCAGAAATATGCTTGTGCGGCTATTTAGCCCTAAGACAAGTCATTTTGTGGTTACTGTTTCCTAGTCATGCACTTAGGGGCTAAACTCATGTTTCGTGGAGGCGGGTGAGATTTCAGTTGCAAAATGATTACTCTTTCAGAACACTGATGCTAATAAAATTATTTTAAAATAATAAAATTTCGAAAAGTAATATTTGAAGCACATTTCACGTTGTGTTAACTTTAGAATATTTTCTGCAAGCCTATGTAATTGATTGCTTTTTTTCAAGTCAATAATTTGTTGAAGAAAAGTAATATTTGGGGCGTTTAGAGCACAATGAATCCAAGTCCATTTTCAATAAGGTTCAGTTTTACTCAGCACATGAATTCTATTTCAAAACGTAATATCTTCGCAGTCAAGAGTCCGAAATAAATGAAACTAAATCCACGTGAAAGGGCGTGGAATAGTTTCATATGAC
Organism: Thermobia domestica; assembly: GCF_964235325.1. Classification (NCBI taxonomy): domain Eukaryota; kingdom Metazoa; phylum Arthropoda; class Insecta; order Zygentoma; family Lepismatidae; genus Thermobia; species Thermobia domestica. The sequence goes on along the minus strand of NC_137466.1, from coordinate 144,198,540 downwards.
TGCCACTAGACAGCGGCGTCAGTGGGGGCAAGAGAGCAGCCTACCATAAATCCAGATCTTGGGGACAGTAAACCAGTTTTAGAAACCTTTTGATAAGCAAAGTCCAACAGAACAAGTTTGGGGACCTTACACCGAATAAATACGGATGAAATATAGATGATCAAAACTGGAAAGTTGCTTAGGCCCAATTTCCAGAATTATAAGTAGGCCCGAAATTCGAAACTAGTAAAAAACTTTGGAATCCTAGGCCAAAAATTATACAAGAGAGCATTTTAGGTCTATAGTTCCTTATGGTCAATAGATATGGTGATCAAAGTTCGTATTTGTTTAGTATAAGGATTTCAATTTTTTTTTCGTGGGCTTTGTTCAGGAAATCTGCATTACGCTCCCAACATCTGAAATTCAGGGTAGGGGGCAGATGACCTCTAAACGGACGCCACTCTCCAGCGGCAATCATAAAACTCTAGATTGCACCTTGTCACGTAGTTTTTCTTTCTTTCATTTCAGATTTTTTCTTGTATTCTAAAGTACATGTATGTATGTATGGAAACTGAGAGCCAACATGTACTGTCTCAAGGTCAACGAATGCCTGCGATATTTCAGAAGCACAATTTAGCAAATAACCCTTGGTTTGTTTTCTGAATGCAACACAAAAACTTGTTTCTATGATAATTCTTTTATTTGTTTTTTTAATATCAGTTCTATAAGTAGTCTAACCTTCGACTATGACACTTTCTCGCAGGTTACCTGATAAGCATTTAAACAATACAAGAAACGTTAAGAACAAAAGGAAAAAAAGAGGCAAAATAAATTGTAGATCACCACATTGAGCTGCTGTAGCTACAAGAAATCAAAACATTCACATGGGAAGAAGCACTCAGGCCAGTAGCCAGCCTGATTTCTTAGGGGGGCTGAAGTGAATGCTGAGGGGCAATGATTAAGGAATTAGTCTCAGAAGCGACAGTCCTATTAGCGACAGGGACTGTTATCTGTCCTATGAGCGACCGGTTGATTTACATTGAGATGATGGAAGATGATATGATTCCATCTCGTAAAGTATGTTCTCCTCTGGCGTTATTAGCACTCGAACAACCTTGGTATGAAATATGTACGTGCCAGTGATATTGTTCGTCAAATATATTTTTCCTGTACTGTGAGTGCAAATTAAACTTATTTTAATTTTGAGTTAGATTTGACATAAAACCTATATCAAATAACTTAACGAGACAACAGGGATATTTCCATGAAAAGTATATTCCTATGTGATTATTGAAAATCCAGTTGTAATATCCCCTTTCTTCAAAAGCTCTCTTTTCTGTATTTAATTTGATTCAAATCTAATTACTCACTAAACCCAGTAATATATTTTATTTTGAAAAAAACTTAAGCGTGTAACAGTTTCGCCGTGAATAAAATGAAAAAAAAAAAATGTCAATGACAAGAGACACCTTTTGAGATTCCTTATATCTGATTGGCTATTCTCAACCAATCCCACCAATTACAATGCCGTTCACTCTAAACAATCCAAAAGGTAAACAAACTCTTTAAACTACCTTCTTCCCTATTGTAAGCTACTAAAACGTAAGCTACAGTAATGGATTAATTTGCCTTCCTCTATTGTTTTGACTTATACATAAAAGCTTGTCGTGTAGCAATCTGAAATAATACCTTATAACTAGACGAACTGTTAAGTCCTGCAAGAGATTTGTAACTTGTGTAATAACTTCTTCGAATACACCGTCTTTTTAGATTTCTTTGATATCCTCAATTGGTGAACACCCTCTTTCCATGGGCGCCCGATGGGAAAGCAGGGGTTACCCCCCTGGCTCACAAAAATGTATACGTAATATAGCAAACCACATATATTAAATATCAGATATACAAGACGTGATACAGCAACCATGGAGATGCCCTTCCCTAGAAAATTTTCTTCGAGCGACCCTACCTCTTTCTGATTTCTTTTTCATGCCATAAACATATCCAATCTAAACTTATGCTCCGTATCATTTTAACATGAAATGTTTAATTATATTAGAATCATAGACAAAGGCTATGCTACTCTAATTATTTAGTTAGTTTTTATTCCCTTTTGATACAGTCAACGTATTCATAGAAATTAATTCAAAACTATAATATTAGGGAAAACGTATAAAAGATGGTTAATGTAATGAGAGCATTCTCACGTATTAAATTCAGGTAGAGCGAAATTTTTCATAGTACATTTTGTTAGGTTCTAAATCACATTAGCATGAAACAAGTCAAAGAAGTGAGAACCTTATCTTCTTCCATTATCTTAGTACGAACGAATCGGTGACTCATAGGGCAGTTAACAGTTCCTGTCGCTAATAGGACTGTCGCAAGTGGGAAGACACCATGATTAAGAAATGACACAACACCATAAAATTGCATACTTATTTATTATTCATAGTATCTGTAACAGCTATAGTTTCTTTTATACATAATATCCTGTATTGACAAAATTACAGTACACAAATTCAAGATTAAGAACATTGATCATTAACATACAAAGACAAAAAAAAAAAAAAAAAAAAAAAAGGATGCAATACAATTGAGATGCTTGGAGCAATATAGTGTGTTAACTATTGTTAACAACGTTTAAAAAGATCTATGAAATATTAAAAAGTCGTTCTCTTCGTTATTTGATACATGAATTATACAAATAAGAGAACTTTAAAACGAAGAGAGGGCTATGTGTTAACTATTGTTAACAACGTTTAAAAAGATCTATGAAATATTAAAATTTTTATTATTAAAATTAAAGGCATCAAAAACTTTGATCATGTATGTACAGCAATTTTATATATGGTGTATAGATAGAATGTGAAGAAAACTTTCAAATACGAAAACAACTTAGAAATAGAATTCAAGGATGTATGACGTCCGAGTTGTTTTGTAGTAAAAGCCAGTGAAAGTACTTCATGTTTCATATAAATACTTCCCAAATTTTACTATCGGGGAGAAGCGACGAAGCGACAAAGAAGCTATAGGGAAAACACTGACGATAGCTACGGATGAAACATGAAGGACTTCTGGCTGACGAGATTTGAGAATTATCCGTTCTCGATTTATTTCATGTAAGTTTACCTTTTCTTTATGTTGAATTTGTTCTTGATATGAGAATGTATTTTAACAGTTCTCATGGAGGTCTCCTGATAGGACAATTCATACTACCAGATCCTTCAGATATTGAAATGAAAATGAAATGAAATTTTTGAGTTTTACGTCCCACGGTTATGCCGGTTAGGCTAAAGGAGACGGTGATTATGAGAGATGAATGAAATGGTGGAATGAAGAAAGTGGGAGGAAACGGGAGAACCCCGAGAAAACCCACGCACACGGTGTTTGTCCACCACAAAGTTCACTTGGTGGGAGCAGGGTTTGAACCCGAGACCCCAAGCACCAGAGGTGAACGCTCTACCACTGAGCCACCGCGGCCCCTCCTTCAGATCTTGGTGAAGCTTTATTTAATTTTGTAATTATTGATAGCAGACATTTAGTGTACTAAGTTCAGACAATATACAATTACCATGTCTGCAACTTCTGTAATATTTGATTTGTCATTCAATAAATCTGCATCTATTTGAATTTAATTTATGAGGCATTTAAAAATCTAAAATTAAAACAATGAACCACTACACTACTAATATCAGGTTTCTACCAATATTAAGTCAATAACTCTCTTTAGAATATCATGGAAATAATGCTAACTCCTTTAGTAATCTTTTAGTAATTATATTTAAAGTTAAACCATTCGTTTTAGAAACCAACCCTTAAAGAAACCCCCTTTTAGAAACCGACACAATAGTGCTATGGTAAACGTAGATGAGGAACGCCATTGTACGTCGCACCAAAAAAAAAAGAAAAAAGAAAAGAAAAGAAAAAAAAGAAAAGAAAAGAAAAAAAAGCTAATTAACTGAAAGAGTGAGCACACGTCCCATTAATCAGGATTGTTCCATTTGGAAAACAAAATATCATAAACAGAATATTTTGACAGAAATTTTTGTCACAACACAAAAAAACATACTATTTTCCTTCACATTCTCATTTTGTAGAAGGCCAACTTGTTTGTTTGTTTGTTAAAATTTAGCATCTTTTTTCAGTACCGAGGTTATAAAAAACGCGAAGCTTGCAGTGAAATACGAACCACCACATTGCTCTCAATTTCAAGAATTCCACGTGTATTAAACCCCGAGATCACATTCAAACAAGCGCGCTCTATTCACTAGGCCAGCGGTAAGGGCTATTTTCTAGTATTGTTTTACAAATTATTAATTTCTGGTAAGCCTTTACTGCAGCTTTTTGTTTGTATTAACTCCTAAGAATGATGAGATAAAAATACTGAGACCAAAGCAGCTGCATTTATTAATAGAAAAATTTAAAAGAGAATATTATTATATATGTATAATCGAACGTATTTTTGTTTCATTTTTGTGTGTCTAATATGAGCTCTTTGCGAGGTACTTTGTTTCATATTAATTAAAATTAAAGTATTTATTTTTTAAACATTAGAACAAAATTATATTACAGCAACTTTAGATTATATCAATACAAAATACAATATATGTTTTATTGAACGTTTGTACGCAATTTTCTACATTCCAAAATAAGAGAGACATTACACTTTATTTATATTCACAACTAACGTTGTGGATTATGATACTGTTGTTTGGAAGTGCACCTGGTATTCTTGGATGCTTGTCGTGGTTGCAATAACATGGCATGGTTTCAAATTCTTGAAATGGGAAAAGGCAGTTGAAGATGTTTGGTGCATCTAGCAAAGAAACATATAATTTTACACATAAATGGATAGAATTCGCAAAGTTGAATTTAATTTGGTAAATATAATAGCAAGTATTTCACTGCTTTTGTGTCCGCTTGAAAATTCTCTTCAGCGTGTTTTTTAGAGGGGGCAAAAATAATTTAGAGGGGACAGTGCCCCCTCTAGCCCCTCCCTGGCTACGGGTCTGGAAGCACTTTTTGACCATTTTCTTCCTCTAGCAGATTGTTTTTACAAAAATAAATTAAAATAAAAATAAACATATGTGTAAAACAAGTTTTTAAAAATACGTGTGTTTAAAACAAAATGTTTAAAATGTATATAAAATTTGTTTTAAACAAAATCAATTGTTTAAAACAAGTTTTAATATTTTTTTTTAAACAAAACAACCCTGCTTGCAACACACTTGCAAGTGAATCACACCCTTGTAAATATTGCCGCAAATTCCATCAACTGACCGGGACAGTATCCTGCACCCATACCCCATTGTTCACAATAATAAGGCAGGTATCACTGATATAGATAAAACTAATACGTTTGCTTAATTTTTTGAAGGTATTTTTACACCTCTCCTTGGTTGGCATAAACCACATCATCTATAAAATTCAATAAACCGACGTACAGATCCAACATCTCCTTCTCTGCGCACATCTACCAACCACTCTTTAGAATCCAATAATCAACTTACCACTCCGATCCAACCAGACGATATTCGCCAAACATTGCTCCGTAAACGAAAGATTGCCCCAAGCTTTGATTCTGTGACCTATGTTATCATCAGGCACGCATCACCAGCTTATCTACTTTTTCTCAGCACCATATATACTTTCAGCTTGCGAACTGGATTTTTTCCAATAGACTGGAAATATTCAAAAGCTCTTCTATTTCCCAAACCTAAAAAAACCTCCACCTGACGTACAGTCTTATCGCCTATTCACCTCACCAAATGCTTTTGCAAAATATTGGAACGCATTCTAGTCCGCTGCTTGCACGCTCATCTTGCAACTCGTGACCTACTTCCTATTCATCAAGCCGATTTTCGATCACAGTTTATTACGCTGAATCAGTTATTACGACTATCTACGGCTGTTTATAATCAATACAACACAGGTTTTCTTTCTTGTCTGGTATCCTTTGATCTAGAAAAAGCATTTGACAAAGTCTGGCACCCTGGTTTACTATACAAACTCTATAACTATTTTCTACCATCCTCATATATCAGATTCATCCATTCTTTCTTAATAGGACGATTAGCATATATATCTATTAACGGAACACTTTCTCACCCAATCTTCCTCCAATCTGGCGTTCCTCAAGGCTCGTCACTATTTCCTTTATTATACCTATTGCATGTCGGCGACCTTGTTGTTTCAAACAACATCAAGATATTTCAGTTTGCTGACGACACCGCCTTTTTCACGACGGCCCGCACAGTGCAATCCATCAGTAAAACAATACAAATGGCAATTGACGCATTCGTCCACTGGTGTATAGGGCGATTAAGTATTAATTCTACCAAAACTGAGACTATTGTCTTCCTGCCACGTAGACACCGTTCACGAATATAAAGGAATCCAAGTCGATTAAGCCTCCAAATAGATCATACACCTGTCCTGGCGTCAAATACTCTTACTTATTTTGGTGTCATATTTGACTCCAAACTTACCTGAACTCCACACCTCACCAAGATCATATGCCAAGCGCAAAATAAGTTCAACCTCCTCAAGCGCTTAGTCGGTACAACCTGATGGCTAAAAGCATTTATAGTCCTTAATTGATATACAGCCTTTATGCGCAGTATATTAACATATGGACACACTGCCTGGACATCCGCACCGCCAAAATGCTATCAGAAATTGGCTATCCCAGAGCATCATGCTCTACGCCTAGCACATCATATCAGCTTACCGCAACCGACATGGTAACTTTACGAACTGGTTGATTTTTCAACTTAATTGGATCATCTCGAACAGCTTCGTACTCGGTACATTTGCAAGCGAATTGACCAACAGCATTTTATGTTACGATACGATCGGGATCACGACGCACCCTCAACTTACGTCGATACGCCCCTACAGCACTTCATGACTCTTTATCATTTGTAACTAGATGATGCTGTAGTGGATCCCGAAATCTTTCACATCTACGAATCATGTGAGCTTTTATGATTCATATTCCCATCATATGCACTGTAATTATCTATTAATATGAGCTTCCTCTGTCTTCATCAGTTCCTGAATCATCCCAGGAACAGCAGATAACTTGCATTTGTCAATACTAACAAATCCCTGTGATGTGGCGTTCAGAGCACTGCATTCCATCTTCATCTACTTCTCCCCCACTGCATCCTGTACTATATTCATTCCAGTTTTGCATTCGTCATAACTCAGTACGGCATGCAAATAAATGTATTTTTTCTACAATATTATTGTCACACACTTGGCCACCCATAATATTATGCTTGTACCTCATTATATGTTATTTTTCACCCTTCAATCACCTCTCTGTATGTATATGTACTTAATAAATGAATAAATATTAAATGTATGTACACCTGTTAGACCAACCACATTAAATTGCAATTTAACTTTTATATATAAAGCACTTACCCGAAGAAAGGGTAAAACCCTTTAATCGGGAAGAAGGACAAAAAAAAGTATTACATAGTTAGAAATAAACAATAAACTTAGATAGTTGTTACCTATTCTAATATTGCATTTTTTGGTGTTCTCACATCATCAGAGATGAGATTGAAAGAATAATATTAATTATTGTTATTAATTAAATATGTTATATTAATCAAAGTACGTGATTAGAAAGTTAAAGCACCCTGTATCGTTAACCCAGCAGTCAGTTGTTCTCACATGCTAACTAGGTTACCGGTAACAGGCTATGATCGGTAGTGGTAACTACGTGATCGGTTAGCGTACCCCTGAGAGTTATTACACTGTAACCTAGCAATATTAACCTGTAACGCATGATTGCAATCACCTTTTCTCGTTAACCTTTTTGACTTGGCGGCTGGGACACACGGCTTGGTTGTCATTATATTGACAAACTAACTTGGTTACTGTCCATCTTTTTCTTGTTTTACTAGTAACCGTTATTTTTTTGTGTGTACCCGCTGCACCAGTGGTGGGCATTCTACTAATAACTGAAAGGAAAAATTTCCAGTTTATCGTAATTGTGTTTCAGATAAATACAATACAATATTAATACAGTTCTTAATATATTGGAGATGTTATGCAGAACGTTTTATCGAGAAGAAAATAATATATTTTTCATATGTTAGTCGTTTCAGTGATTTCCAATAACAATACAAAATCAGGTCTAAGAAATAGAGTAACTGAAATATTGATGCTATACGAACAGTGATTAGGCAAAGGCATACTTTGTATGTATTAATTTTTAGTATCATATTGCTACGTCAAATTACAGACTATGCTCTGCGAAGGAATTATTTACAAACAGGTAATATAATCATACTAAGACAATAACCTGTCCTACAGAGTATAAAGGTATTTCGTAAACATGTATTGTTAATTTTCCATCATGTGAATATCACGTTTATACATATATAGCAGATGCCTAATTAATTTGTCAGAAATGATTTCAGTTCGTATCAGTATCAGATTTCGCTTAATACCGGACACGCCACACTTTATACTGGTCATTATTAGCACGGTATATGTGGTAGTGTGCTGCACATGTAAGTCATATGATACACGAGTGTCGTTATGGAATTAGGAGAAGATTCAATTGATAGGTTCTTCCTGCCTAGCACACACATATACAGTATACTGTTATTATGTAATCATTTTCTTTTATCACCCTCTGTTCTTAGAGGAGAAGCAATTATTGGTTCTTGAGGCTTTGTTTTGTTAGCAAGAGACGATGATGCTGTGTGGACGCCGGATCTTATCAGTTTGACCTTACCCTCTGCAGGCTGATAGAGGAAAATCATCATCAATTTTGGTGTCTATGCGTGTGAGTGTAAGTGTGGTTTAAAACGCGAAAGGACATCTTCTAAGCAAAAATTCATTTCTTTAATGTGTGAACACTTCGTCGTTATTTTGATTAAGTTATTATTTTCTTTTTGAAAATAAGTTGTTCATTTGTTCTAGTTGGTTGTTAAATAAGATTATTTATAGTAAGTGCGTGTGGACTTCAATCTAAAAAAAGAAATTTATATCTGGAACCATCTCTTATTTGTTATTCACAATGCAGCTGATGAGGTAAGTGGTAGCTTAATACATTACATCTTTCTAAGTTTGTGTATTGTAGTTTAGTGCCTTTTCAGCACTGAGGCTCTATGGGACGTAAACCTACAATATATATATATGTGGCCGTCTCTGGCATGTTAAAATTGGGAGGAACGACTAGAACGCTACCAGTATAGCCGTAGCTACATACTACTGAGACTAAATATCTTCAGCATTGATTCATTTCATAACTACACAAAATATTGGGAGGAACGTATCCCCCTGTCCCCACCAAGGGTGTCGATCCTGGGTGGCCAGGGTTCCCGGGCCCCCTCATTGTATTTCTGAATATACAATATTTGGCATAATTTGAGTGTAATTTGTCTTAAAATATTCATATATATACCTTTTGCGTCTGAATGCCCCCCTCAAATTTACAGAGAAATCGGCGCTCTTGCCCCCCACCAGAGACGCCGGTATATATATATATAGCACAATATACTTTATATGTCTGTTTTAACGTAGATACGGTAGTAAGTACCGTATATCTATTCAGTTTAATACTGCACAGAAGTTATTTAAGAGGGAGCCACATAATTCCCTCATTGCTAAATGGTTCGAGTCTTTGGTACGGAACATTTGGGTTCAAGTTCGGGTCATAGCTCATGTGGTTTGTTTCCAACGTTAGTTTGTAAAATCCCTGTTTTACGTACCCTCGGCACTGAAAGAGATGTTAAACACATAAAGTTAATTAATAATAATAATAACAATAAAACAAAAATAGTGCTATAGGTTTCAAGTCCTGCACCTGACTGATTATACAGTAATCCTTTATCCAAATTTAAACACAACGACGTTTTAAATATTGAAAAAGAAATTTAATTGCAATATTTGTATTGACAACTCTATAATGCGTGTTGCCACGTTTGGCCTATTGACAACTCTATAATCCTCGTTTCGCCTAACCAATTATCTGACACTTTTATGACAGATAAATGATAAGATTTGTGTCCGCCATTTTAGGCGAAAAAAGGATCCTCGTTTGGCCTAATCCTCGTTATGTCTAAAATGGCGGACAATAAGAAAAAATCGTGGAAATTCAACCAGAGGGAAATTATATAAGAGAAAATTCCCTAGTATATAAAGAATTAAGAAATGCAAAATATATAGATTAATATTATATTAACTACTTTCGAGGAGTTAGGATTACGAAAACTCCTTTATGTATTTATTAGGACCATGGATATATACGAATATATATGAGTAGGTGAATAGCAAAACCCGTTAAATTCACATTTTAAAATTTGTGACAAATCGAGAAAAACTGTTTAAACACGTCATAATTGTAAAATAACATTAGAAACTAGAGAACATTAAAAAAATAAGAATAATGTGAGTTTTGGTCTGTCGAAAGCTGTATAATTATAATCACACTAGTCTGTGAATTGCGTTATTGAAGAAAGTAGTTTGGATTTAACAGGTTTTGCGTATGTACATGGAAATAATAGCTTTTGCATCTGAACGACTGGTCATTTTTGTTGAGGCTCAAGATACAAAACCTATCAAAAAGAAAGGGAGTCAGAGTCAGAAATCAGTATTATGCCTACTAAAATATTGGGGGGGGATGTATTATCAACTATATATTGCACAATATTGGCACAAATGAATATGGATACATAAATGCTACATTAATTTTGTTCTAAATTGAAAACAATGGATCCAAATGTGCAAAAAATTGAATTATGTAACCTCCTCTCCATCATCATCTACTAAATGGAAATCCATTTCGTCGGCGTCCTCTGGTGCATCACCATTTTCTCAGTTTTCTATTCCTCAAAAACCTCTTTGTAAAATGCGAGCTTTGAGCTGCTTTCAATCGTCAAACTCTTCGTAACTACAAGCAGAACTAATTATACCTATCCGTATACATTTCTAAACTGAATGACTATATTTTGGAAGAGTTTGTAACCTTTTACGGATTAACATAGGGTGAATATTAATTTGCCAATTATTCCAATATATGGATTTGAAATATAGCAAAACAAAATGTGCAAATGTTGAGTTTGAGCAAAACAGTGGCAGAAAGAGAATCAGAAATGGTAAATAAGTGGCAAAATTTTTTAACATGTTGTACCAGAAGAATGTTATAATTTTGAATGATAATTGACACGAGACATTTTAAGAAAGAGGTTCTGTTGAAGCTGAAGAACCGTTTAGAGAAGAACCTAATCCAACAATGTTTTGTTCAAAGTAAAGACTTACCCTGAAATACAAAACAAACGACTTTTAACCATAGATAGTCCACTCACCTTGTCTTTTTGGCTACATTTCGTTTCCAGTTTTCCATGTGTCTTGTACGTTTTCTAGACAAATTTGGTGTTGTCTGATAACAAAATTATGATCATCGCTGCTTAGAGTATAGTTTTATTTGTGCATTTGTCTAGTAATTGTTAAAGAAAAACAAATAAGCAGAGAAAAGTTTCACGAACAGTTAGGCTAAGACGTATAGTGTCTCCATTTGCAGTCCAGGGTGCGCGGTGGCTCAGTATTAGAGCGTTCACCTCCGGTGCTTGGGGTCCCTGGTTCGGTCCCAGCTCGCGCCATGTGGACTTTGTGGTGGACAGACACCGTGCTTGTGGGTTTTTTGGGGTTCTCCCGTTTCCTCCCACTTTCTTCATTCCACCATTTTATTCATTTCTCATCATCACCGTCTCTTTTAGCCTAACCGGCATATGCGTGAGACGTAAAGCTAAAGATTTCCTTTTTTTTATTTTTCAGTCCAAAAATTAAAAAAAATAATGAAAGCACACACGTCAAATTCTGCCAAATAAAATTTCGAATGATTTACGAAGAGTTGCAATAAATATTCAGATTACTAAACTAATCCTATACAGTACGAAACCTCAAATTGTTTGAAATATGGAATTAACCGGGTTTGATTTTACTTTTCTCATTATGTTATTTGCAGGTTTGGGATTTAACAGTTTATGAAACTGAATATGGAAGAGGGATTTAACTGGTTTTGCATCTGTATTTCTCAGTTCTTCACATAGTAGGGAATATTTTTTTTTTCGAAAAATGTCCCTCCAGTTTTATCTCACCATATAATCCACCATCTTAGGCAAAACGAGGATTAGGCCAAACGAGTATCCTTATTTCGCCTAAAATGGCGGATATAAAGCTTATCTTTTATCTGTCATAAAAGTGTCAGATAATTGGTTAGGCGAAACGAGGATTAGGCCAAACGATGCAAGGTCCTATAATGACAACCATAAGCTTTGAACGCATTCTTCCCTGCAGTGTCGCTCCGGAGAGAAGAGAAACTTGTTAAGGAAAAAAATACAATACTAAATAATAATAATAATTTATAATAATAATAATAATAATAATAATAATAATAATAATAATAATAATAATAATAATAATAATAATAATAATAATAATAATAATAATAATAATAATAATAGCAGAAATGGCTTAACTTTGAAATATCCTAGCTCTACTAGTTTCGTTGTGTTTTGTGATACAATTATTTTAGGAAGTATAGTTTGTATACACAGTAGGCGAACAGGGAAGAAAGTATCTCCTCCAAACTGTGAAAATGAATTTAAATGAAATCTTTCAATTTAATATCTCACAATTCGCTCTGTTAGGATAAGGGAGATTATTAAGGGAAATGAATGATGGCTAGAAGAATTTGTGGAATGAAAATGTGGGAGAAAACGGGAGTATTTCGAGAAAACCCAGGGACACGATGTTGTCCACCATAAACTCACTTGATCTGGGATCGAACCAGTGACCTAACGCACCAGAGGTAACCGCTTTACCACTGATCCTCCTGTTCCCCTCTACTATTGTGGCATCGTACAAGAATCATGTACAGCACAAGTACAATTTTAAACTCAATCAAAGCTTTTTTTATCTTTCTTTTATTTATGGAGTTTGAAGCATAATTAAATTAAATTTTTTATTTTAAAGACAACGATTGTGCCCTTTAGGCTACTTAGGTTAAAGGAGACGGATAATTAATATAACTAAATAATGACAAAGTAAATCAGTAGAATGAGAATGTTGGACGATATGGGAAAATATATGGACACGATGTTCCACCAACCATAAACTAACATGACGGAGATCGAACCAAGGACTCCTTGCAGTAGAGGCAAGCACTCTTCCACTTTAAGAAACATTTATTTCAATTAACTATTATAGTACATTGTAGTTTATAGCCTAATAATATTATTCTAGAATAAACATCAAATATAATAAATAAAAGTGAATAATATACAAACATCATAACACATGAATCATAAAAGATATTATTACTCAAAACAACTTTGTGGTTCGTGATGAGTTTTGGATTAGTGATAGTTCATAACTTGAGTTATGTTTACACTTGTGGAAACTTTGAAAATTCTACCCCGAAGGAAGTCTTTATTGAATTTTCATTTCAAAGAGTATGGCTAAATCTGTCAGTGTATTTACATATTCCGTTGAGTGATGAGATGAGCAAATGCAAGACCAAGACCAAGACCCGGGTGGTCTTGGTCTTGGTCTTGCACATCCAGTCTCGGTCTTGGTCTTGCACTGCAATCCTTGGTCTTGGTCTTGGTCTTGATCTTGTACACCCAGTCTTGGTCTTGGTCTTGGCCTTGCTGCAAGAGTCATGCAAGTCTTGCTTTTAAGAAATTTTATGCTTTTCATAGGTAAATTTTACTCTGGATAAATTCTACAATGCGTCAATAGTAAAAGAAATACAATGTATGTTTCTAAATGTAATATAGTTTAGCTTCGTGTAAGTATGATGAAGTTTCTCTTCCAATTAAATATTGAGATTTTGTTTTACTGATTCCAATATATACTCTATGGAACAGAAACATGGACATTACGCAAAGGCGATAAAAAAAAAAAATAGAGGTTTTCGAAAAAAGGAGAGAATTAGCTGGGTTGCACGGAAAACGAATGAGAAGGTGTTAGAAATAGTAGCAGTAGGGGAGAAAAGAAGAATTTTAGATGTAATTAAGAGGAGAAAAAAGAACTGGTTGGGACATTGGCTGAGGAGGAAACGTATTATGAGGGACGTGCTAGAGGGGAAGGAAAGAGAGGGAGGGAGCAAAGGAGACTGTAGTTGAAGGAAGGTATTAAAACAGAAAAAATGCTACGTCAAGTCGAAGAATCTATCTGAGGACCACCGTACATCGAAGTTTCTGAGTTGCAACAAGTAACCTGACAATAATGGCAGAATAGCTATGATGCAGGGGTGGATCCAGGGGGAGGCGATCGGGGCGATCGCTTCCCCCAGAAGAGGAAACTTTCTTATTTTATATATATAAATAAAACCCATCCCAAAGTTTGGAGCCCTTAAAAGTAGCAGTATGACAACCAACCGCCCCCCCCAGAAGTCGGGCCTGGATCCGCCCCTGCTATGATGATGATGATATGCTAGCAATATTGGCCGACAAAGAGGAGAAAAATTAGAATAATAACGATTATAATCAAACATCTTAATATTTTAGAATAATTTGAGTGAAAACTGAAAAAGACCCAACTATCCATGTCTTTTGTGTAAATTCAATTTATACAAATACTTTTGACCTATATTAGAAATGCAAAAACACAGCATCAAACTCCAAATTATTTGAAATAATTGTATAAAATCACTCACGCTTGTGAATATGGATTATTTATTGTTGTATAATGTTACCTCGCTCAATTCCCGTGTGTCATATACCTGAGGAGGACTAGCGGTCACATACAGTAATTTTTTGTCAATGTCATGAAAATGTTATTTCAATATTAATTTTTTGAGCACACATTAAAAATGTCTAACAGATGCTTGATCCTTGGAGCCAAGGCCATACCCATGTACTTCGCAAATAAACCGGTGCGCCCTCTGAAATATCACAGTATAAATAAAGGTACAAGTTTTTAGTAATAAATTCTTACAGTTTTATTGGTAAAGAACCCGTGAACGGTGCAGTGCGCCCTTTACATTAGGCGCCCTTCCGAGACCACATCAAAGATGAACGATTTTATTTGCTCTTCTGTATAGCACAGTTCTGTATAATAAATACACACAGTTACTATTGGCGAAGAACCCGTAAAAGATACAGTGCGCCCTCTACATAAGGCGCCCTACGAAACATCACATTATATATAAGTGGTTTTGGTTATCCTGTATACCAGCTTTGTATAATAAATTCAAATACTGACTGGTAGTACAGAACCTGTGAAGAATACAAGGCGCCCTTTTTTACATCAGATGCCCTGCGAAATATCACATTATTTTTTAAAATTTTATTCCTCTGTATTTCAGTTTTGTATTATGAATTCATACAGTTGCTATTGGCAGAGAACAGGTAAAGATTATAATCACTTAAAAAATATTATGAAGTTATAT
The DNA here is from genome assembly GCF_964235325.1 of Thermobia domestica. NCBI lineage: Eukaryota > Metazoa > Arthropoda > Insecta > Zygentoma > Lepismatidae > Thermobia > Thermobia domestica. Next base: position 144,183,140 of record NC_137466.1, on the reverse strand, counting down.
ATCTATAAAACGAAACAATGTGATACATCAAGAACAGTTCGGATAGTCAAACGTATGATGCATTTATGTAATACTACACTAACACTATTCTCTAATTTACGATTTTTATGGCATCGAAGCTTTCACAGTCTTAATATGCATCCATATATCCGAGCATATTGATTGTTATAGTGTGTTTTAAAGCAGTGTTCGGATAATCAGTACCTGTTGTATTTCTGAAATATAGCTGTATTAATTTCCGTAAAATGTGGTCTTCCTGTCACCACGGCACGGCGCGTCCTCAGGTTGTGGATCGAGGAGGAGGCGTCTGGGATATAGAGGTTAGCTGCGAATATACTGAGCAAGCCAAAGGGTGATAATCCAACTTGAGAAATTGGTGTGAGGGTAACAACCTCATCCTGTAGAAAAAAGGATTGTTCAGATAAGTTCGCAGAATCCTCGGATCAGAACTGATAACTTGGCACGAACTCAGCAAAGTAAAATCGACATGAGATTTTGAACATGGAATATAAGAAGACTCTATGGGACAGGCTCGTTAAAATTTGTAAAAAATGAGTTTAGAAATAGAGGTTGGACCTAGTGGGATATCAGGAAATTAGATGAGAAGAAATGGAGGAGTCAAGTCGGGAAATTTTAAGTTTTTTTACGGGGAAGAAATTAAAAATTACCAGAAACAGGGCTTTCCATTCACAAACGAATACGTAATATCAGCAGTTACATAGGTTGAATTTGTTAACGATATATTTTCTTTTACTTCTCTTAAGGGTCGGTGGTGTAATATTATTGTTTTAAATGCACATGCCCCAACAGAAAATAAGGATGGCGATAAAGAAATACAGTTTTTACGAAAGAATAGAACGGGTATTTGATCATCTCCTGCAATACCATATGAAAATTCTGTTAGGCGGTTTCAATACGAAGATAGGACGAGAGGGTATTTTCAAACCGATTATAGGGAATAAATGATTGCATAAGGAAGGTTGTGACAACGGCGTTACACTCGTGAACTGTGCAATATGCAGAAACCTTATCGTGAAGATTACAAAATTCCAACATCGTGAAATTCATAAATATACTTGGACTTCATCAGATGGAAAAACACATATTCAAACTGATCATGTTTTAGCAGACAGAAAAGAAGAGTCTCGCACAACTGATGTTCGGTCGTTCAGAGGAGTTGATTGTGATAGTAAGAGAGAGACTATCGTTGAATAAAGGAAATATTCAATATCTGAAAACAGAGCGGTTTATTATTTTTTTAAAATAGAGGAGAGTCAGGTGAGAAGGGAGCCAGATTGAAGTGTCGAATAGATTCTCGGTTTTAGAAAGTTTGGAGTGCACTAGTGTTCAAGATACTTAGTTGAAATTAGAGATAACATTAAAATTTCAGCAAAAGAAATATTCGGGCACGCAGAAATACGTAGGAACAAACCATTGTTCAACCAGGAATATACTAAAGTCGCAGAGAAGAGAAAACAGAAGAAACAGCGTTGGCTACAAAATCCGAACGAAATAACTACGTAAAATTTTATTGTCATCTGGCAGAAAACTAAAATTTTTAGAACAAAGAAACGCGACTTTTGAAAGTTAAAATTAATTAACTTGAAGATAATAGTAAAAACAAAAAACATTCGGATGCATCAATAAAAACATTCGGATGTATAAGTGCATCAACGAACTTAAGAAAGGCTATCAACTTCCTGCTTACATATTAAAGAAACCTAAAGGAACAGTTCTCACTGATACAGATAGCATCTTAAATAGATGGACAGATTTCTTTGACGATTTGCTTAACACATAGCTAAAAACTAATGCACGTGGAGAAAGTGAAATGCATGCAGCATAACCGTATATTCCAGCATCTAACCAGACAGAAACAGAAATCGCTATTTAAAAAATTAAACACATATCTCGTGTGTAGACGAAATTCTGGTTGACTTAATTTTAGCTAGAGGGGAAAAATTGTATACCAAGATACACAAACTCATTCTCCTTATCTGGAACAAGGAGGAATTGCCACAAGAGTGAAGAGAATCATTTCTCTTCTGTCAACATCCAATAAATCCTCTTAAACATTGTATTAGCAAGATTGACTCCATACGCAGATGAAATTATTGGAGATTATCAGAACGGATTTAGGTAAAATCGATCAACTATCGACCAGATATTTACCATTCGACTAGTACTTGAAAAGAAATGAGAGAATACAACATCCTGGCACAACAATTACTGACTTTAGACTCTGGTAGAAGGGAAACATTGTACAACATGCTTACATAATTTGCAATACCGAAAAAGGTAGATTAATTAAGATATGTTTAAATGAATCCCAAAGTAAGGTTCGAATAGAGAAAATCTTGTTCACGAGCTTTCACGTTGAGAATGACCTGAAACAATGAGATGCGTTGTCGTCATTATTATTAAACTTTATTCTGCAGAACACTTTAAGGAAAATAAAAAGACAGCAATCAGGTCCTAGAGCTGAATTGTATTTGCCAGGTTATGGCGCATGCTGATGATGTAAATTTAATAGGGAATGATAGAATAATAGAAAGGAATGCAGAAATCTTAATTAATGCTAGCAGGGATATAGGCTTAAAAGTAAGTGCAGAGAAAACTAAATAAATGGAAGTTTGTCGGGATCGTAATAGTGCATTTTATGGATGCGTTAAAATGCAAAATAATATTTTCTTTTGACAAAGTGGATACTTTCAAATATCTAGGATCATTATTAACAGACCAAAACCATAATCACTAAAAAATTTGATGTCAACTGAAAGCAGGGATTTCGTGCTATTATTCAGTTAAAAAACTTTTGTTGTCGCTAATTCTGTTGAGGAATTTGTAGCTCAAAATATAAAACGATAATCATGCCTGTTGTGCTGTATGGTTGCGAAACATGGTCACTGACTCTGAGGGAAAATCCAGACTGAAAGTATTTGAAAACAAAATTCTTAAACCAATATTCGAACTCCAAAAGGAACGGGAATTTGGAAAGGGGGTAACTTCATAAGGAGGAACTGCATAATTTTATACCGTTTACCAAACATTGCTAGGCCATCAAGTCTAGGAGGCTTAGGTGGGCGAGTCATGTAGCTAGAATGGAAGAAAGTAGAAACGCTTTCAAAGTCTTGACTGGAAGACCAATCGGAAAACGACCATTAGGAAGACCTAGGCGCAGATGGGAGGACAATATTAAAATGGTTCTCAAAGAGATCGAAGTATAAAGTAGAAACTGGGTTCAGTTGGCTAAGGACAGAAATCAATGGAGAGCTTTTGTAAACGCGGCAAAAAACCTCCTGCGTCCATAGGCGTGCTATATTAAGTTGTTGATACATTTAGCTTCTTTTTATTAGACAGAAATGTTATTACAGGAACTAAAAAGTTTTTCTGTAGTAAAGAGGATTTCGATTCGAGGTTAGCTATTTACGTTAATACTAAAACAAATTTGGTGGTGATTTTGATATAAAATGGCCTATACTTTTTGTCAAAGTCTCTCTCTCTCTCTCTCTCTCTCTCTCTCTCTCTCTCTCTCTCTCTCTCTCTCTCTCTATATATATATATATATATATATATATATATATATATATATATATATATATATATATATATATATATATATATATATATATATATATTCCCGTTTGTACGGGCGCCCTTTTAGTAGACTTGTCCACCGCCCTCATTAGTATCCCAGCACGGCCCTGATAATATATATAGTTTAAATGCTGTTATGTCGCACTGTTCGTGGGTCTCTCGTGAAGTACAAGAATTCTGATAATTGGTCAATGAAATTAAGTGGCAAATCAGGGCATAATTTTTATATATAAATTTTCCGAGTGAGAAAAGTAAAATTTCCAAAGACGAGAAAAGCGTTGCGAGAATTCGACAAATATTTATGAGATAAGATGAGAAAACTTCATAAATTGAGGACGGTAGGAAAATATTAAAGGTTGTATGTAAATTGCATAGTGCATACAACGAGAAACAGGTGGTATTCTTATATTGCGCTTTGTTTTTTCGTTTTTTTTTTAAATAAATGATGCCAGATCGTGAAACGTGATTCAATAATTCTTAGGCTAATTAGTACATAACTAGTGGGGAAAATTTATCTTAACGAACTTAGTATAACTTAACTAGCTGAACCTGTGCTCTCTACACAAAGCATCATTCACATATGAGCATGAATCTCCTTGTCATTTCTCACAACATATGTACATGTACCTTTACAGACACAAGTGAAAGACGTCTTGATAAAAAAAAAAAAAAAAAAATCGACAAGGGGTATCATAAACGGGAGATTTCTTAGATTATTTTTTTTCTATATCTCGCACCATTTGCAAGATGTGAGAATACTTCCTATTGGAGTTTCTAATTCATGTATGATCAGTGTTTTCTTTCTTCTTACATGCAGGATGTAATAAGCAAATACATTACATACACTATTAATTATAATGTCAGTGATATGCGGTCTTTATTGGGCAAAACACTCCACAGAATGAAGATTCATCTTAGCCTGAAGAAATGGTTATTCTTCGTTTTTCATTATAATTTGACCATGAAACAAACGCCTGAGAGGTATGCAACCCATGTACACAACTATGTTGTGTTGGATGTGTAACTCATATGATATGATGCTTTACTTTTTAAAAAATTCAACATTTCCAGTGTACCCCTAGAAATGTAATAATGAAATAACTTCCATGTTTTTTAAATATTCAATTAGAACTGGACAATCTGCACAAAATTTAGAATCGACCAGGAAAAACTGAACGATTCTAGCACTTGTGGTTTTCGAGATCTCATTGTCGAAAGAATTGGAGATGAACATACAAACTTTTCTTTGGTGACCCGGCGGGAGCTCATGTGGTTGGGATTCCACGTTAATCAGTAGGTCCACGTCTCATATAGCCTCGCTGCTGAAAGGGACGCTAAACTAAAATCAACTCAACTCAACTCAATTTTCTTTGGTGACAAACATATAAACGTAGCATTTTAATATATAGTAAATAGTTCTTTTTAATATTAATTCCCTTTTAATGCAAATTAACATCTTTAGCCACTAGCATGTATTAAATCTCTTGAGAGAAAAAATTATATTGCAAGTAAGAAATTTTCTTAATACAGTAAATCTAAAGGCTTTATACAAGGCTTATGTATTGCTTAGTCTATCTATATTTGTATGATCACTGTGCTCATTGAAGGTCAAGCTTTATTTTCTATCTTAATAACCTTTGTAACGGGACGTTTTGCTTTGACACCAGGACTTTCACCTTACCTTCATAACTTATCTTGCTATGTTGTTTATTATCCTTCTTTGATACAAAACAGAGTGGATTAGGATTCAGGATTTTGCATTGACAAATAATTTGTAAATTATGCTGAACAAGCGTACTCAGAACAAACATGTCCAAACTCTGGAAACAGGGTCTTGGGCTAAATTGAGCTCTAGCTCAGCAATTGAGAGTGAGCCAGTTTTCACACATTTCTAACAAGGTTCATGTGTTTTTTGTTCTCAAAAAATCAATTCATAATCTCTTTTAGGGAAACATAGGCTTTCATTAGCTCTTGAGGTGAGATTCTCTCCGTCCTCCTTACAATTTTCAGCCCTTGGAACACTAGATTTTTAACGGGATAACGATATGTTGCAATTTTATTCGTGTATTAGGTTAAAATTCGGTGTTATTGTGACAAATCGTCCATATTTGCGTTATTTCAGATACAGCAGTCAACTACTGATCAATGTTTCTAGACGCATTTATAAAGTTTATTTTGCTTTCTGCAACTTTTCGTTATTAACGTTTAAACGAAAAGTTCAGGTTTTTAGTTATAGCTCATTAACCATACGATGGCGTGTCGTCATGCTAGTGTAATATTGAAGGGTATATTTCAGTATTAGGAAGACATTGTCTAGTGGTTAGAACGTTGGGCTCAGGTCCACGTAGTCCTGGGTTCGATTACCAGTCGGTGCTTCCCAATTTTCGGTGTTCATCCATCGTCGTGAGTCAAACTGGGGAATCACGTGAATAAAAGACGTGACGGTCACTATGTCTAGAAAGCTCTCGATACGCCTTGTTAGAGACAGGGTGACGCAGCGCGCTGACTACGTGAACGTAGTTCAGCCAGTCGCTAATAGATGGCGTTGAAGTGACTCAAGCTCATAACTACTCTTATGCCAGTGGTTAGTCATATTTCAGTGTTAAAGCCTGTTGCAAACATCTTGTGATTTCAGCTAAACGAATAAAACGTAAGCTCTGATGCGATGTTGCCGAGTGCTAAGGAGTGTGGCTATGGCTAAACAGATGAACTACAGCGCGATCAGGTGGCAAAGGATAGACGTGGATGTGTACAAAATAAACGTGGCAATACCGCTGGACTCTCATTTGCTAGCAGCATTTAAAGGGAACTTGGAGCGCCGCCTTCAAATACCAAGATGTTTGTCACGCCGTTTACTTTCATCGTGGTAACTGGCACGGTTTTTTGTACAGCATCAATCTTTAGATTTACAAAGAGGTCCTCGATTTTCTCAAAAACTACGCATGAGATTTTACACTTATTCCTGTAATTTTATTTAACTCAAGAAGATCTATCACATGGTATTTGTATCATTTTTCGACTTTTCTCGTTAAACGCTAACAATGTTGTATAATTGTATACGTAATAACTCATTTACACATCTATCATATATAGAAAGCGTAAGTTGGTCTTCCTGTGTACGTACAGCACTTCACTGCTAACCTTTGACTTCACAATGTATGATCATGACACCAGTTGAATTGGCATTCACAATTAAGACACTATGCCATTCGACAGTACATGACTGAATCACATGTTACAGATGCAATGATCTTTAAACGTGAAATGGTTGTTAACCAGTTAGAACGTATCCATGAACCACTGCCATGAACTAAGCACGAGTAATTTATTTTTATGTGTAAAAGGCAATTATCGATTCTTCAATGATAATGGAATTAACTGGGGAATTATCTTACACTTCAGGCACTTGTATGCTATCTTTAGTATTTGTGAGAAAACTAAGCGGCAATCATAGCACTTTCTGTTTATTTATTTAACAAGGCTGATAATTAGATAAGTGTTTCGTACTACATTTAGTTGTTCAAGTCAGACTCAACAGCTTCCTAGTTGATGGAAGTATTATAATTGTCACAGTGCTGTCGACAGATTGACACTATCCAGAAACCTTTAATTGATTGATAGGTGTTTGGAATAACAGCAGGTTTGTTTAAATCTTTGCTAGCTACACAATATGATAATAGGTAACTAGTCCAGATAGAGATGTAAAATATAACGATCATGTTTAGTTATTTAAAATGTTTATTTTACAATGCTTTTATTAGTTTTTTGTTTGTTAAACTCAAATCTTGCAACTTGGATTCCATATACAGGGTGTTTCAAAACAACACCGACAACGTTTGGGAGGTGATTCCTGACTAACACCAAGATAAGATAAGAAATATATATATATAGACCAACCTCGGAACACAAATGCTTCCTTTCGGAGTTATGGGCTGCCGAAAACATGAGAAAAATAACTTTAAAGGTATATAGCTCCAAAACTATGGGACATACCGATGTCGGGTCAAGATTTCACTTCGGAACTAGTATGTAAACTATCCAAATATTCAAGTTTCAGAATCCTCAAGTACTTCTGCAACAATTTTTATAGAGGTAGTTGGTGAGTACTTCCAACTAAATGCCCATAGCCAAACTGCCGCTATAAAAATTTTGTGTGAGTTTCTTAGGATTCTGAAACATGAACGTTTGGGTAGGGTACATATTAGTTCTTAAGGAAAGTCTTGACCTGACTACGGTAGGTCCCATAGTTTTGGAGCTATGGATCTTTAAATTTAATTTTTTCATGTTTTTGACAGCCTATAATTAGGAAAGGAAGCATTTGTGTACCCAGGTTGATCTATGCTTATCGTCTTATCTTGGTGTCAGGGATCACCTCCAAAACGTTGACGGTGTTGTTTTGAAACACCCTGTATATAGGGCATATATATATATATATATATATATATATATATATATATATATATATATATATATATATATGGTATATAGTGGTTTTTACACAATCCTATAGCATTTTGTAACGTTAAACCTTCGAAATTATATAACAGACACTATAAGTAGGTTCATTACTTAATTAATAAATATACTCTAAATAAATCTATCGTAAGCGAAGAAGTTAATGACAACATTAAATCGCGGAAAATGTTTTAAGTCCTTGTCCTTTATTCATTTTATACCACCTCAAAAATATTTTCTTCTTTTTAGTGTACTTTTTTAAATAATTAGTTTTAAATATTTTTTACGGTTATTACCTATTTTTTAGTAGTATTTCAGTATCCACCAACCAATTATTTACGCCTAACTTCCTTAAGTTGAAAACATTACCTGATAGACTACCAGGAAAATTGCATAATTTCAGAGATAGGGGTATCCTAAATCGTGGAAAAACTAAATTTCAATACAGCCTATTTCGAATTCGAAAAACCGTGGAGTGGCGGTTGTTATCCATAAAGGAAGTCATACATACATTATTCAATACTACATATTACTTCAATGTGTAATGAATATGCATCTGCTTCTCTACAGCGTATGATTCCCGGGCAGGTTCTCAACAGAATATTCCGATCTTATTCTTATTTTATGGTTGGTTCAAAGTAGGCAAAGAAATCAATACGGAATGCTTCTTCAGACGGGGTGCTTCTTCAAAAAGTGTTAGGGGTTCGCCAACTCCATGGTCCCTTGTGTTGAGAATACTGCATGCTGCGTTGTTTTGTTTCATGTTTATAGTCTAGATCCTACGTGGAAAAAAAAAAGTGAAATGTACCGTGACAAAATACATTCCACGAGGAGCCATTTAGCTGGTGGTTCCTAATATTTCCGACTACCAGCCGAAGCATTCCGCATCCATTGTTGTCAGGGCTTACGTTTCGTTTACTTTGGACGAACCTTCAAAATAGAGCATATCTGAAAATTCTGTTGAGAGCATGTCTTGAAATTATACCTTGTAGGGAATACCTTTCAGACATTGTACATTGATGAAATATACATTTTTGGTTTGCAATGTAGATTTCATTTACGCTGAAATGAATTGCCACCTTCACAGTTTCTCGAATTCAAAATAGCGTGTGATGAAATTTACCTTTTCCACAATTATGGGCAGCCCTAGTTCTGAAACTATGCACTTTTCCCTAAATGTCCATATGAGCTTATTTTGCTGATGTGAGGATGCGCCTCTCACAGTTCGTCGGTATAGTTTATTAATACCCTGTACCGGAGCCGGCTCTACTATATGTACAACACATGCATTTGCACGAGGCGGTAAGTTTCGAGGGATGGCCAAATTTGTCATAACTATATTATTTAAGATAAATATTTCTTGTTGAAAACATACTTGATGGTAGTTGGATGATGGATGGAAACTACATGATGGTAATTAAATGTACTAAGCTGACTTTCTATTTGAATACTACATTCATAAATCCTGTTTGGGTCGCATTAGTTTAAAGTCATATGGAGAGTGCTAAAGCAAATGATCAAACAAATCCGAGCATAAATTGCTTGATTGTTATCAAATACAACAACTCAATTCTCGAACAGTAGCTAACACCTGTTCCGTGTAGTTAGCTATCATACTTTTGTTATGAAAACTAGTCTTATCTTTGTCACAAACTAGTCCCTTACCATTGAAGGTGGAAACAAGTTTTTTTTTGTTAATATTTTTTAACAGATGTAGAAGGAAAATCAAGAAATAAAGATAAAAGAGCTAGTTGCACTGGAACTGCAAATTGATATATTGAGATTGAAGCTCGATATGGAATTCTATAAAAAGGATTACCATCTTTCCTGTGGAGGTGTATTTGCTTTATGTTTCACTAACATAGTAGATTATTTTTAAAAGAAAGAAAAAACACACAACAAGATTCTATTTGTAGTGTTTATACCTTTCTGAGTGCAAGTACACTTTCCCTCCCCTTCATTGTTCATGATGGGATAACATATTTAAAATCGTGGCTTTTAGGATTTGTTCTTTCTGGAGAAAGGGGCAGGGAATGATGCCATTGCGCGGGGCAGCCAATTGGGTAAGGGGAGTGGGTGGGGGTCAAAAAATTTTTTGAGGTAGTTTTAGGTCAATGGTAATCTTTTGGGTCAATAGCGACCCAATTTGGATCAAGGGCCGATTTCACTATCTTATTAGGAAAGATCCTTTGCAGTTAATTGTTCAAGTCCCTAGCTTATATACTTACAAACAACAAACTCCGTTTTAGCTTAAATACTGATTGTCAGATTATATTTACATACGTGTAACTATGATATAGTTGCGAGTTACATTACACTATCCGAAAAAGGCAGTTGATAATCATAATGTCGGATTCCAGGTAAAATTAAAGTAATAATAATTTCTGTAGTATATCCCACATGGAACGTAAACTCATCTCACAAAATTACAACGATAACTAATTATCTAATATTGATTGATCATGAGAGCCACCTATTCCCTACATAAAGTGAAGAAGAAGAAAATTGAAAATTGAAAAAGAGTATTCATTTGATAGCGTTTCATGATAATCTTGTTCTTCAGAAGATATTTATAATATATAACTTACATGATAAACCGTCAGGTTCCTCTTATAAGATATTTTTAATCTGTGACCTTCAATCCTGATAAAGACTCTGTAAATAATTTGTGAACTTAAGTCTTAAGTGGAAGTTATTTATTTTACAGTTTAGGTCGAAATTTATGCTATCACTATTTAGGGTGGAGCTCTATTTAATAGGGTAAATGACCGGTCATCATGGTGGCCAGTGGTGGTTCTTGAGGGAAGTCACACCAGTAAAAATTTAAACTTTGTTGTTACAAGATAGGGGAAAAAGATCACCTAATATATTAATTCTTGTATACAGATCTCTAAATTTGTATGAAGCTTTCTCCTTTTTTCTTGCAGCAGCGATTATATATATATATATATATATATATATATATATATATATATATATATATATATATATATATATATATACAGTGGACTCCTTTTAATTGGAAGTCCAAAGGGACACGAAAAAACTTCGAATTATCCAACAACATTCATTTTCACATATGTAACAACAAACAAATCAAAGTACTGTGCATCAAAAACATATTCATATGGTGTAGATTTTACTTAAAGCAACTTATTATTTGCGTGATCGAATAACGCAAACTAACAAACGACATTGACTCCACATAATTTAAACTACGTGTACAATGGAAAATATATTTACGTACAACACTACGACATACATTGAATAGCCCAAACAATTAAACACCAGTAACAATTTGAATATTCTGTTCTCCTTTTAAGAAGTCGTAAACCTCATTTGCTTAAATTTGATTGTTTTTGTACGGTCAATAAATCTTGAATTTTATGTATTGCGTGGAATACGATATCAATAACATTTGGTTGACTTTATCAATAATTTATCTTAAATTTTCAATCAGTTCTGAAACAAGATGAGATTGGCACACGTTCTCTATCTTTACTTCTTCCGCAATTCACCTTCATCTTTATCATTACATAGATTTTCTATTTATCTTTTGTCTTACTCTTCCCTATGGTTGCATCTGGATAACTGAAAACACATTAAAACTGTATTTCTCTGTTTACATCTATCCAACATTAAAAATTTTCAACTGTACTTACTTCGAATTATCCAAAACATAGGCTCAAAAGTTCGATTTATCCACGATTTTTTACTATTGTCTTCAGTACAGTTTTCAAGGGAATGGACTTCTGTTCGAATTACCCAATATTTCGAATTATCCAAGTTCGAATTAACAAGACTCCACTGTATATATATATCTATATCTATATCTATATCTATCTATCTATCTATCTATATATATATATTGCTGTTAAATTTCCTCAAGAGTCGTCACTGATGATCTTGAAGTCCGCCATCATATTGAATTCCCTGCCTCTTTCTCCAGAAAGAACAAATCCTAAAAGCCACGATTTTAAATATGTTATCCCATCATGAACAATGAAGGGGAGGGAAAGTGTACTTGCACTCAGAAAGGCATAAACAATACAAATAGTAGATTATTTTTAAAAGAAAGAAAAAACACACAACAAGATTCTATGTTAGTGAAACATAAAGCAAATACACCTCCACAGGAAAGATGGTAATCCTTTTTATAGAATTCCATATCGAGCTTCAATCTCAATATATCAGTTTGCAATATCAATGCAACTAGCTCTTTTATCTTTATTTCTTGATTTTCCTTCTACATCTGTTAAAAAATATTTTTTTTTTTTAAAAAAAAACTTGTTTCCACCTTCAATGGTAAGGGACTTGTTTGTGACAAAGATAAGACTAGTTTTCATAACAAAAGTATGATAGCTAACTACATAGAACAGGTGTTTGCTACTGTTCGAGAATTGAGTTGTTGTATTTGATAACAATCAAGCAATTTATGCTCGGATTTGTTTGATCATTTGCTTTAGCACTCTCCATATGACTTTAAACTAATGCGACCCAAACAGGATTTATGAATGTAGTATTCAAATAGAAAGTCAGCTTAGTACATTTAATTACCATCATGTAGTTTCCATCCATCATCCAACTACCATCAAGTATGTTTTCAACAAGAAATATTTATCTTAAATAATATAGTTATGACAAATTTGGCCACCCTTCGAAACTTACCGCCTCGTGCAAATGCATGTGTTGTACATATGGTAGAGCCGGCCCTGGTACAGGGTATTAATAAACTATACCGACGAACTGTGAGAGGCGCTTCCTCACATCAAAATACGCAAAATAATGTCGCAGCTCCAGTGCGCGAGCGGAACGTACTTTATAATTTCAACTTTAGGATTAACAATATGCGAGCGGTCACACGTGAATAAACAACAAACATATTAAATCCCTCTTATTCTTTAGCTGCAGACAGATCCGGGGGTGCAAGTACACTTTGAATAATAGAGACGAATTATCTTGCACAGTTTATTGTTAAAAAGAAAAAGTAAAGTTACAGTTGAAGTCCGTCGGTTAATTTGGAGTTACAATTGCCGAAAAAGAGATTGACCGACGGACTCCCGAGCTACACAGTACGACGTGTGTCTACGAAGTTACAACAGTTTTTGGAGACACATCACATTTATAATAAATGCTAAAAACGTGACAAGTTTCTGCAACTTACGTCAGATCTTATGACTATTTTGTACTTTGGTCACCAATGTTAACTTTCCATATACACCCTTTTGTGCAGCCAACACTATAGCTGCATGCGCACATAGACTCTAAGTATTTTCCCTTTTCGTACACAGTTTTTGTTTTGTTAAAAAAAATTGACACATTGATATTCAGTGCTTAAGTCCTCATCACGTGTAAGGCCTGGTGACCATTTCCTAACAAACATCTCCAAAAACCTTTCATATCCTGTTCTGAATTACCCCTTTGACTTTGTCTCACCCTTGAAGTTTCTCCTACAATATCCACTGTTAATAGGAATTTTCCATTGAGAATATCCTATTTGGATTTAGGAACACACAAAACACACATATTGAACAGATGAAATAAACGAAACAGACATATATATACAATATAAACAAATGGTAACTTCTCAATTAAGAAGGGGAGATCGGCCGTCCTTTTAACATCCCATAGCATAATTAAATATGATTAACCAACAATAACAATCACATAATATTCAGTTAAAGAAAAAAAGAAAGATACAATAATAAGATGTACGGCTGTGACAATAAGTTCATATGGACATTTAGGGAAAAGTGCATAGTTTCAGAACTAGGGCTGCCCTAAATTGTGGAAAAGCTAAATTTCATCACACGCTATTTTGAATTCGAGAAACTGTGAAGGTGTCAGTTCATTTCAGCGTAAATGAAATCTACATAAACCAAAAATGTATATTTCATCAATGTACAATGTGTCTGAATGTCTGAAAGGTATTCCCTACAAGGTATAATTTCCAGACATGCTCTCAACAGAATTTTCAGATATGCTCTATTTTGAAGGTTTGTCCAAAGTAAACGAAACGTAAGCCCTGACAACAATGGATGCGGAATGCTTCGGCTGGTAGTCGGAAATATTACGAACCACCAGCTAAATGGCTCCTCGTGGAATGTATTTTGTCACGGTACATTTCACTTTTTTTTTCACGTAGGATCTAGACTATAAACATGAAACAAAACAACGCAGCATGCAGTATTCTCAACACAAGGGACCATGGAGTTGGCGACCCCCTAACACTTTTTGAAGAAGCACCCCGTCTGAAGAAGCATTCCGTATTGATTTCTTTGCCTACTTTGAACCAACCATAAAATAAGAATAAGATCGGAATATTCTGTTGAGAACATGCCCGGGAATCATACGCTGTAGAGAAGCAGATGCATATTCATTACACATTGAAGTAATATGTAGTATTGAATAATGTATGTATGACTTCCTTTATGGATATCAACCGCCACTCCACGGTTTTTCGAATTCGAAATAGGCTGTATTGAAATTTAGTTTTTCCACGATTTAGGATACCCCTATCTCTGAAATTATGCAATTTTCCTGGTAGTATATCAGGTAATGTTTTCAACTTAAGGAAATTAGGCGTAAATAATTGGTTGGTGGATACTGAATAACTACTAAAAAATAAGTAATAAAAGTAAAAAAGTATTTAAAACTAATTATTTTAAAAAGGGCCCTGAAAAGGAGAAAATATTTTTGAGGTGGTATAAAATGAATAAAGAACAAGGACTAAAAACATTTTCCGCGATCTAATATTGTCATTAACTTCTTCACTTATGATCGATGTATTTAGAGTAAATTTATTAATTAATTAATGAACCTGCTTATAGTGTCTGTTATATAATTTCGAAGGTTTAACGTTACAAAATCCTATAGAATTGTGTAAAAATCACTATATATATATATATATATATATATATATATATATATATGCCCTATATACAGGGTGTTTCATAAACAACACCGTCAACGTTTCGGAGGTGATCCCTGACACCAAGATAAGACGATAAGCATAGATCAACCTGGGTACACAAATGCTTCCTTTCGGAATTATAGGCTGTGAAAAACATGAAAAAATGAAATTTAAACATACATAGCTCCAAACCAATGGGACCTACCGTAGTCATGTCAAAACTTCACTTAAGAACTAATATGTGCCCTTACATACAGTATTTGAGAATCCTAAGATACTCACGCAATATTTTTATAGGGGGAGTTTAGCTATGGGCATTTAGTTGGAAGTACTCACCAACTACCTCTATAAAAACTGTTGTAGAAGTACCTGAGGATTCTGAAACTTGAATTTTTGGATAGTGCCCATACTAGTTCCGAAATGAAGTCTTGACCCCACAACGGTTATGTCCCATAGTTTTGGAGCTATAGACCTTTAAAGTTATTTTTCTCATGTTTTCCGCAGCCCATAACTCCGAAAGGAAGCATTTGTGTTCCGAGGTTGGTCTATATATCTTATCTTGGTGTTAGTCAGGAATCACCTCCTAAACGTAGTCGGTGTTTTTTGAAACATCCTGTATATGAAATCTAAGTTGCAAGATTTGAGTTTAACAAACAGAAAACTAATAAAAACATTCTAAAATAAACATTTTAAATAATAAAACATGATCGTTATGTCAAGGTGATCGTGAGATCGAGGAGTTAATGATCGTGATGTCAAGGTAGACTCGCCCATTTTGATTGCGTTTTCCTGCTAAACGTCAGGAGTTCAAAAATTGGGATTAGAGTAACTAATTTGCCCATAAATAGCCCATTATTTTTTAGATATGTTTCGGTTGTTTTAGTGTTGGTGGTTGGCCTAACTTGACACACGTCAAAAACTTTGATTTGCAAATTAACAATGAACAACTGATTTACATATATTAGTGCAACGCAATTTCTATGTCTATTTATGAAACGATACCCCTACTAATAAGTCTTGGCCTTTGTAAAATAAACCTTCCACTCAAAGAAGCCTTAAAAAATCGAATCAATATAGGAACAATTTCTAAGATACTTATTACTGTGGAAATAAACAAGGTACTCTTCAAGGTTTAACAATTACCAAAATCTAGTGGAATAGTTTTCTTCTGTCGAGAAAAGATGGACGTGGCATCTATTATGTTCCCTCTACCAATTACCGTTCAGTACAATGAAACAAAGTTATAAAATAAAATTCAGTCCCCCATAAATAAATTCGTCCTTGCACACCATTATTTCATTTGCTCACAAAATTGTAAATGCTTTCAACATGACAGTTACTAGATACTACAAGAATGTATTCGTTACATGACTCATTACTGGAAGCAGGATATAACTTCGATACTTTTTTTTTAACGAGGGAGCAAAAAATTAATAGGGTAAAAATTTAAATAATAGATGATTCTAGGCACTAAGAAATTACAATGAGACATCAGTCTAACTCGTAAAGTTGATAATAAAGGAAAGCCTTGAAGAAACCGTGTTTCATGAGACGTTCCAGTGACACAGGTGACATTTTAATAAATTCGCTAAAGCCAAAATAACATTGCTTAGCATGTGTCAGATTTAGTGCATATTGTAGCGAAATGCCCATGCATTTGGATGTGCAATAACTTAGCAAATAAGACTGGGTCACTGTTCGATATTCTTTCCAACCCAAGGAACCCAATTGTACTTCAGCAATTTTCAAAATCTAAGGAACAATTTAGACAAATTTCGTATAGAGTACCAAACACGAGCGACAAAGTTGAAATTATGGTCCCCCGAAGCTGAAAATTTCTACCTCCAACTTTTATATATAACTTGTCGTTGCTTATATAATCTATTTTTTCCATAGTTCTAAGTTTTTTTTTTCTCTAAATGCTGCAGTACTTTTTGAGAACTGTTTCAGATTCCAAATTGGAAACATGTTAACTCACATTTCTTTCTTTTTCTTGCAGTATGATGGCCGTAATGAGACCAATGTCTAGAACATTGGTCCGTGCTTTCAGCATGACTTCTGATGTCATCACGGAGCGTATTGACGACAAAGGAGTTATAACGTTGAACAGACCAAAATCACTGAACGCTCTAACTCCAGCCATGATGGAACAGATACAGAATGCTCTAAAAATATGGAGGAAAGAAGTGTCGTTAGTAATAATCAAAGCCGAAGGACGGGCCTTCTGTGCCGGAGCAGATCTAATATCCATGAAGACGATAGATAGAAGGTATCATATGCACATGGCTTCACTCTTGGCAAAGACAGTTCTTATGATTAGAGAGTTTCCAAGACCTATTGTTTCTCTTGTACAGGGCCCAGCATACGGTACTGGAACAGGACTTACCATCAATTCTCATTGTAATATCATGGGTCCTCGCTCGTTCTTGTGCTACCCAGAAGTGTCCGTTGGAATGAGCCCAGATGCTGGTAGTACATATTTGTTTTCCAGAATGCCACCGCCATTAGGAACATACACAGCACTCACAGGTATGATATTAGAAAAGGAGAAAGTGGAAAGGAATTAAGGAAAACCAGGCTTTAATTTACTTTTTCCCAAGTCTTAATCTACCTTCAAATATTCTTCTCCAGAAAGTCAACTAAAATTTTCTTTTTACTTTGAAATGTATTATTACTATTTGAGAAGTAGAAGTAAGACCTATGTCTTTGTTTCACTAAAAGTGTGGTACTGACATAATTACTAAAGAAAATAAAAGAGGATGACACGTCATATAATTCATATTTACAAAATATATTAAAAATCTATATTAACATATTATTGACATTAGCAATCCTCAAATAATTCACATATTATTGATAAAAACCATAAACTTAAGTGCTGACCATCTTAATTAAGTTTGAAATTTATTTACATAGTTATTTACTCTACTAGGAGATTTTTAGTTGATATAATTGCTACACTAGATCTTCGGAATACAACATTACATAAATCCGCTACTTTTCATTTTATCGTATTAAATAAATACGATTAAGAAGTATTTTTTCAGTCATGATTGTCAGTGGCGGATCTAGGCCAGGGCCGGGGGGCCTAGATCCCCCAGTTTTTTCAGTGACAAAATAATTTAAGCTATTATTTATATATTTTTGAAAGTTTATATATACCTATCATAGTCTGTGTACTTGCTGGCCCCAAATCCGCCACTGATGATTGTAAGATAGTGTGATTTACAACCGAGAAAATATTAACACCAGTCATTTAAGTAAATCGAGGGCCCAAGAGCACGTGGTATGTTCTGTCAGAATTCTGGGGTAAAAATTATTTGAGTGGGGGCGCACTTTTATCTGTATAATCTTCAAATACACTCTAAATAGTTTCTCGTTCAGCAAGTCACTATGGTATATCACACTTTACATCTCTCCACAACTGGTAGCTCATGGTTGAGTGAGCTTAATGCGAAAAATTCTTTTATTATTACCGGTATATGTAATGCAGAACACAGCATGATTCAAAAAATGTGTGAAATTGTTCCAAGATATTCGTAGTTTTTTTTTCCTTTTTATCAGATTGAGAAGACGATATTAAGATATCGTTTATTAATGATACATGGCATGCTACTTCGATCAATTTTAAAAATAGATTAATTTAGAGTATATAAAATAGTATTATTTATTTAAAAGGATGTATTTTGATTCCATTTACAACTGTCCATTTTGTTAATACATTTTTCAAATTTTTCCAGTGTTGTAGTGCTGTAGAGCGTAACTCATTTTCGAAACATAAGTGTCTTGTTTTTTGTGTATTCACAGTTAGGCCTATTACGCTTAACGTTAAGTATGAGTGATTTGAAACGAATTAAAGGAAAGCATTCTTTAAAATGCAATTCAAGATAAAATATATTTCTGTCCTTTAAACTATATCTATCTAACTTTGCACTTCTTATTTGATAATAATAATAATGTAATTGCATTTTTATGATTAGATTATGTAAACTTTTGAATTACATTAGGTGTAATCTTTAAGTTGATGGTGTGTTGTAACTTTCGATAACAGTACAAGGTCCTTGCAGTGTCCAGGTATACATCACAAGCAGCGATAGGGATTTTTCCTAACCTTCATCCTTATCTGACTCAATTTTTTCACACTTATACTCACTTACCCTCAAATATTATTTGTGCACTCAACCTTACCCACACTCAATTCCCTCACCCTCACACTCAAATAATACAGAAACCCTCAACCGAACTTACATACCCTCTTAGTCACACTCACGCTTATTCACACTCAAGTAACTCACACTCGCTCTCCAAATATATTATTGACGCTCTCACGCTGATCTTCACTCACACTCACTGATCCTCACTCTCATCTCCAGTCACTCTCATCCCCACTTAGCTTTCCTCATTATCATGTATAGGAGAGGACAATATCATTTGAGATTGAGGTTGAAGGTAAATTATCTTTGGTCAGGGCCAAAGCTGATATTTTAAGAAGTTATGATGTAATGTTTCTATGCTATCATCCTTGCACAGGGACTAACAAATCTTCCTTGAAGTGCACTAGTAATATGATCTATAATCCTTATTAGCTGCCTTCTTACTAGAGAAATATCTTGTAATTTTTCATTTTTATGTGAATTATTGTGTTGTAAATTGAAGTATTAATGTTCCCTTGCAGCTTACCCAATTTATCCGACGGACGCAAGGCGCTTAGGTCTGGCAACTCACGTGTGCACCCAAGAAGTATTTAATGATATTTATGAACAACTGTTGATGCTTACTAATCCCCATGAAGCTGCTATTCGAGACTTGTTACGTAGCTACGCCAGTATAAAAGAGGACTCAAGACTAGAACCAGTATCGGATGAAATCAAACTTCACTTTTCCCATCGCACAGTCGAAGAAATTATGAGAAGTTTGGCCAGAAGCGAAACAAAATTTGCATTTGACACTTTAAAGCGAATGCGAGCTATGAATCCTTTGTCCTTAATTGTAACAAAACGACTGATTGACGAGGCCGATAAGTGCAGCTTTTTAGCCTGTTTATATAGAGAAGCTTTAGCCTTGGGAAGATTTGGGACTAGTTCAGACTTCGAGCAAGGTATGTTCATAAGGCTTTATTTCTTTGATTGTTATTAGTTTCTTTATGTACGTGTTCTAAACAGTCGAATATTATCTATAAGCTATATCCAAATATAATATAAATTAGTAATATAATAGCCTTAGCAGGTGAGAGTCAAAATTATAGTTGAGTGAAATCAGTATAAAATGCTTTTTCTAATCCTTTGTAACACTTTAGGAAGGTGAATGATAGAAAGTGATCTTATTGTAACTGCTTAGTTCTTCACTTGAGGAATATTACTTGATGACTAGCTAGTTAAGCAATGAAGCGATCAATACTAACAAGGAATGGACATGAACATCCGAATCAAACCTAGTTCATTCGATAAAAATAACAAAGATATGTTTATACACAAAAAATTAGGTGCCATGGACAACGGAGTAAGTCCCTGGGGCCCATTAACCCTCGCGGTGAAATAGCCATTGCATCAACACTGTTCATTGGAAAGTCATGGTTTATAGTTTATTCTCTTTAGCATGAAGCAAGCTTTCCAGAGGTGCTATGTATTGGGGCCAATAAGGTACTTGAACAGGGAAAATTGGGAGAATGTCTAGAAAATTTCCTTAAGAAATCCCTTCCATCAAATTTGGACCCCTTTGGAGTGGCCCCAAGTAAAAGCACTCAATCAAAATATATCTCTAAAAATAGCATAGGGGATAAGAAATGTGTGTACCAAATTTTGTGTTGATAGGCGGAATAAATATGAGGGAAAACTTTCTAAACCAATGCACGCTTTCCTCTCATACTTGTTCTGTCTATCAATACAGAACTTGGTACACATATTTCTTATCCCATATAGTCTTTTTATTGTGTGCTTTTACTCGGAACCACTCTAAAGGGGTCCAAAGCTGTCATAAGTTTTGATAACAGTATCAGTCAGTTCGAATCAGACGGTCCTAAGCCACCAGTTTGTTCCTTTCAATACCTATACGTAGTATTGTCCACGGGGCGAGACGGGACGAGTCGTCTCGTTCCATAAGGTTGTGTAGAAAATTTATGTACAGCTTTTTCCTTAGATAGATAACTTTTATCTCGAAATTATCAGAATTCTTCCGACACGAGAAGTCCACAACAGGTATGATATAACAACGTTTATTTATTATTGGAGTGATTTGCGTATCTTTAAACGTTGATAAATGTACTTCATTGTACATCATTTTATCAGTTTATAGTTTCTCTTATGAACTACAATAGAGTCACGCTAATCCGAACTAATTGGGACCGAACCCTGTTCGGATTACGTGATTGTTCGCATTATCCAGAATAACAGTAAAATCACAGTTTGAAGCGGGTGAACGGATCTATTGACTTGTAATACGCAGCGTATAGTATTTCAAAACACGTTTTCTGACTACAGTATATGTACTGTACTGGAAATGTTTTACAAATGTTCGAAAAACTTGATGCCGTTTGACTGAAGGCCTAAATACAGGTATTAAAAAAATTAGATTTAACGAAAGTTTACTTTGTTTCCTTCGAAAACATGCACCCAATTTTATCCTTTTAGTTATTAATTTCCTAAAACTGCGTATTTTAGCCACAAAAAGTATATAATTTTCCTTCCAGACATGTTCGAATTAACTGGATGTTCGGACTCCACTGTATATAACACTAAAACAGTGTTTGGGGTCTAAGACTTGTATGAGTTAATATTCCCCACAAAATATGCGAAAACGAGACGAAAATTGTTGTTTCCCGCCTCATCTCAAATTCAGAAAGATACTTCTTGTGTCTCGTCTCATTTTCGATACAAGAATTGAGACAATATATATATATATATAATATTTTATTTCGTGTATATATATATATTTTATATTTTATTATAAATATATATTTTATTTCGTGTGCAACACTACCTATATGTAGCAGTACCTATAGCATCCTTATGACACACACAGCTGTTTCGAGTTGTATGTCCTTCCTTATCACAGAGGCTATGTAAGAGGAGCTTACCCTCGGATTTAATCCGAACTATGTCTCCACAAGGTATCGAACCAAGTGTCAGAATCACATTCTTCCCAAGCGTATTTTTACCGAGGTAAAAAATATGACAGCACATTTTTAGCCCCCGATAAAAAAAAATATGATAGCATATTCCTACTCCCACGATAAAATTTATACCAGCCCACTAAAAATGTGATGCTCCAATTTCATGTAACAAAGAGAAAGTTAAATGTTAAAATAAGATTTGATCGTGAAGACCCACATTATCTACATACATAATTACAAAGTAGGACTTGCGATCTCAAAAAGCGCGGAATACATAATATACAAAACCAGATTTTTAACAATGCACGATGAAACCAGCATACATTAATTTATATCAACAAATTCCATAATCTATTATATAAAAGAGAACGCACAAATCCTTTGTTCCCTCATCACGCTAATACGGCTGAACCAATTTCTTTTATTTTTGGGGGGTTATTAGGATTTGGACCCTAGATGGTTTTTATCATATCACTTTAATTTTTAATTACCAGTGTCTTGAGATAATTGACCATTCAAGTGTCCATAACGTACAAATCCTTTGTTAGTTCATCATAGGTAAAAATAAACGTATTTATATGCAACCCGCATGACCGTGTCACTCGGCGGGTTAACATAAATGACAGGCGATATACAGCGGAAAATAGCTTGAATCTTCTGTTTAAAATTTTTTAATTGATTTGCTTATTTTTACAGACACTTTTACAATATGCCAGCACGTAAGACCAGTAGATTAGGGCGAAGAACAAGAAAGGCTTCATACATGCGAGCATCTCGACAGTTAGTTCATGTAAAAAAGTTACCAAAGTTATACGTGGCCCTATGGCCAAAGTTATAAATAAAAACTTTTTAACTTTTTGTAGTCTATGTTTCATTAATAGATATTTAACGCAACTTTCGATGCTAAATCGTTTGGTGACCCAGGGCCAGAGGGGCAATTTCGCGCTCAAGCTTCAAAGCGAAAAAGTAAAAATTATCTAATTAACAAGGTTTATTGCGTTACGGGGTGACCCCAGCGAAGCGGGGTGAACGCTGCTAGTATTAATATAAAACCTGAAACTATGTCGAGCAATCTCTGAGAGAGATAAATAAATAGAAACATTTAATTACTTTTCAGAAATATTTAAACAAATTCTATCATATTCTTACTTTACATACGTTTCTCCCATACTATGCATAAAAAAGATACACGAAAAGTTAACTAAACGTCAGGACGTGATCAAATCATTCCTTTTTTATACACAACGGTCATCTATTGGAAATAGATGGTGGGTTAGATATATTTCAAAAACCCCTATCATATTTTTACTCACATTCGTTTCTCCTATACTATACGCAAAAAAAAAAAAAAAAAAAAACACTAAAACCTACAAAATATTAGTACGTAGTACAATCTTACCTATTTCATATAGAACGGTCATCTCTTGGCAGCAGATGGAGTATTAGAGATATTAAAATCGTCTATCATATTCATATCCTCCACCGCGTTTCTCCTTCATCATATTTTAGACGAACACTACAAGTCACTAAAATTTAATACCTAACAAATTACTCCCTTTTTTACACAAAATTGTCATCTTCCTGCAAGAGACGGCGAGTTGAAGATAGTTCAAAAACTTCTATTATATTCTTACACCATATGTTTCTCCTGTAGGGATGCACGCGAGACGAGACGAGAGGATACATAGAAAAGTCTCGTCTCGTCTCGCAGACTCAAATGTTGGTCTCGTCTCGCAAGTGTGAAGTCTCGTCTCGCGTCTCGCATAAAATTTTGAGTCTCATCTCGCGTCTCGCGCGAGACTTTCTCGCATGGTCTCGCAGTCTCACATATATTCCGGATCAAATTTTGAAATGTGTTATTCTATGGCTGTTAAGGAATGATGATGTGATATTCTGTCCGAAGGCAGGTATTTGACCTAAAAGTCCCTTGGCAAGGTGAATGCATGGTGGTTTGTCATTGCTTTCCATGGGATGAATGTTCATAACATCCTAAAGAGACGGAACCTACAGTTCAACATGGTATCCGAACTTGTGTACCCTCCGCTCCAAATTAAAAGAAAAGTTGTGCTGAAATTTGATTGCTGGACCATTAATTTTCGTCAAATTAATAGCATAATTTACAGCAAAACTAGCATAAATTGTTGCTGGATTCAACATTGTTTTCCAGCTTAGAGGTCTCCAGCAATATTTTCCAGAATGCCATGCGGGCACATTTTTGCCTCGAAAAAAAGTCGCCAATGTAATTAGGATATAAAGAATATAACGTTTTCGTATATGTTTTTCTGAACTCATTGAACCAAACCCGGATCCTTTTACTATATCTATATGTAAATTTCTTCGTCTTTATTTAACTGGATTTCGACCTTGTCTTTGCCTGCTTCTAGTCCGAGGAATGCTCTAACGTCACAATATCCAAAATTGACACTGATTGTTCCCTTCGAATAGGTTTGAACTTTCTTTTCAGAAAGTTCAAACTCTCTAGCATTAAATTTGTGGAAGCAGCAGAGAAAATATAAAAATACGTTACTTATGTAGAAGAACAGTGCTGCCATCTATTGTCGCCTATCTCCCTTTATACCAACCACCAAGGAATAACATTACATGTGTCAACGGACTTGTGGATAACGCAATATGTTAACAATTGCGAGAATCAAAATATCCAGCAAACTATTCTTGATACGAAAAATGCTTTCTGGATTAATTTCCAGATCATACAGTTGAACTAACTGCAGTGTTGCCAGAATTCGCATTTTATCAACTTTCGCTTTCAACTTATATAGTGTTGCCAGATCTAGAAAATAAAATTACTGACAGATATAGGGCCATTCCTAACATCTCCCACCAAACCTATAGGGCCATCCTACCAAACCAGTGTTTGAATTAAACTTCCGAACTAGAGGGGGATGTTTTTGACAAATATATAGAAAGAAAATACTTATTCCATGTGAAAATATCATGTTATTTCTGCGAGCCAGGCCGGGGATAAACTTTGACGAGAGGGGATTTCCTCGCCATCCCCCAACATTAATCGCTAGTAGTAATGTGAAAAAGACAGAAACAACAGGAATATCACATTTCGAAGCAATAGGGGGTCTTATTCGCTTTTCAGACCAAAAACAGAAATTCATGTATTCGTGCGCGCCCGCGTGTATGTGTTTGTGTCGCAAAATAAAGTCCTAAATCGATGCTGTAATAAATTTCTAATTTACAAAGCTTTCCTTCTTTAATGATGTTTAGAAACTAAAAAGAAGGCTTTAATTCTGAAAATCAACCTTGAATAATAATAAATCTCATAAAATGTCTATTGCCCCAATCACTTTTTTGTTCCTGGAGGTATTAACGCTCAACTTAGAAAACTCAATAAATGTAAACTCACTAAATATACAATTAAATGTAATTCATATGTGTTGCGAGACTGCGAGAAGTCTCGCGAGACTTAACCGAGTCTCGTCAAGCGTCTCGTCTTGCGTCTCACATAAAATTTTCACTCTCGTCTCGTGTCTCGTCTTGCAAATGCGAGACGAGACGAGACTTCTCGCGTCTCGCGTGCATCCCTATTCTCCTGTACTATACATCAGAACGATATTAAAACTCACACAATATATTAGCACGTGACAAAATTTTCCATATTTGATACAAAACGGCCGTCTCTTTGCAAGATATGAGAAATTAAAGCTATTTTAAAAAATGCCATCATATTGTTATCCCATAAATGTTTCTCTCATTCATTACTCCAGAAGAACATTGAAACCCACAGAATGTTGGTACATGAAACATAAAAAGCCTCCCCTTTTCATAGAAAATTGACATTTCTTTCAAACAGATGACGTGTTAGAGATATTTCAAATAATCCTATTATTACCCCAGCCCAGCACGTTTCTTTTACACTATACACCCACTGAACATTAGTACACGATTAAATCTGTCCTCTTGTATATAAAACGGTCATCTCTGAGCAATAGACGGTGGGGTTACAGATATTTTATGAAATTCTATCATATTAAAGCTGCCACACCTCTTCCGCCATACTATATACCACAAGAACAATGAAAGCCACTAAAATATGACCAAATAATTCCTTTCTCAAGCAAAAGTGCAATCTTCATATGTCGGGTTAGAGATATTTCAAACAATACTGTTATATTCTCATGCAACACAGGAATACTAAAAGCCTGCAAATTTTACTACATGACAAAATCTTTTCTTTTGTGTGCAAAACTGTCATCTGTTTGCAACAGATGGTGGGTTAGAGATATTTCAGAAACTCCTATCATAACCTTACTTCAATACATTTCTCCCGTACTTACGCCACTAAATCCCACTAACAATTACTGCATGACAAACTACGTTTTCAGTTTATAAAACGTTTGAGATATTTCAAAAATTTCTGTCATATTTTTGCGCCCCACAGATTTCTCCTATACCATACGCCAGAGGAATACTAAAAGCCATTAAATTTTACTTCATGACGAAATCCAATATTAATATCTAATCGATACTTTTCGAAGTTGTTGAAATGAATAATGAGACGAGACACAGAAGTTTCTTTTTGAATTCGAGATGAGACGAGAAACAGCAATTTTCGTCTCGTTTGAGAGATGAAACGATAAATTTCGCAAATTTTGTGAGTAATATTAGTTCATACAAGTCTTAAACCCTACGCGCCTTTGGCGTGGGAGACCCGGGTTCGATTCCCGGCAGGAGCTCATCTGGTTCGGATTCCAGGTTAATCAGTAGGTCCACGTCTCATATAGCCTTGCTGCTGAACGGAACGTTAAACTCAAAATCAACTCTTAAACCCCAAACATTGTTTTGGTGTTATATACAGTGGAGTACCGGTAACCCGAACACGTTTAATCCAAACATCCGGTTAATCCGAACATGTCCAGAAGGAAAATTATATACTTTTTTTGTGGCGAAAATATGCAGTTTTAACAAAAAGGATGAAATTGGGTGCATGTTTTCAAAGGAAACAAAGTAAACTTTCATTAAATATATTTTTTTAATACTTGTATTTAGGCCTTAAGCCACATTACGACAATTCACAAAGTTTGAAATAGAATAAAGGCAACAAGTTTTTCGAACATTTTAAACATTTTTTCCTGTACAGTACATATACTGTAGTCAGAAAACGTGTTTTGAAATACTATACGCTGCGTATTACAACTCAATAGATCAGTTCACCCGCTTCAAACTGTGATTTTACTGTTATTCCGATGGTGTTTAAGTGTAAATTGAAATGGGTCCGTGGGATAGGATGAGAGGTTGAAATCATTTTTATCATTACGCCTACAGATTTCTATCATTATAACTACTTTAATTGAAATGCGCATCCTAAGGTAATAAATGCAAAATAGGATTTGCTATAATGATAGTGATGCTGCACGTTATACAAACAAACGACCTCCAACTTTGCCCTCTCTAATTTCAACCTTATATATATATATATATATATATATATATATATATATATATATATATATATATATATATATATATATATATATATGGGTTGTATTTAATCTCGAACAATACACTCATTATATTTCCATAAAAAATATTAGCATTTTCATTTAATTTTTCGGAACATATTTAAAATCCGTGAAAGTATTCACTTCCTCAACATTGACATATTTCATTTCGAAGCAGTAAAAAGAAAATTGGAGATTTCTGGAATACCTTATAGAATTATTATTGTTATTTTTTAAATTGCAGCAATAATTCTGGAACATAACTTTTATACTACATCATGTAGTAACCGACTTATTTTAGAAGTTTGGAGGAAGACATATACCGCGCTTCATTATTACCGGGTAATTTCATGACCTCCCTTACTATAGCGCGTGCCCTCTAACGTACATGACCCTGGATTCAATTCCCGATAGGAAAGCACACAATTTTAATTTTACAATAATATTTTCATTAACCATTTTCCTTTAGCTTAGCCTAAAGGACATAACCCTGTAACATCAAACTAAAAAAAGAAAAAGCATTTCATTTTTTCGGATAATTCTCATAAGAGTTATCGTGCAAGACATAGAAAAAGAACGGATAAATGAACACCCGAGCGAATGAACAAAGAAATAAGGATTGAATTGAACGGTAAAGGGTCTAGAGGCTAGTTACCTTAACAACAACCACCTCCGATTGTGCAGCCCAAACGACTGAAAAAGTAGGTTGCATACTTTACGCAAGTTTACTTATGCCATTATTACCGGAGGCTAAAATTATGACACATTTATACCTCCCGGTAAAAATATGACGACTTATAAATATCTCACGAATATCTGTAACAATCCTTCCCTATTTTATACACTGGAGGAACACATACACAAACTTTAAATATAATAATAGACGAATTCTTACATTTTGCATACAATGGTAGTTTCTTTACAATATGTGGCAGATTAAACATATTTCTAAAACTTCTATAATATTCTTACCCCTCATGTATATCTTACATATTAAACGTCAGAAGGTCAGAAACTACTGAACGTTAATATATGACAAACTATTTCTTTCTGCACAGTAACCAGTAATCTCTTTCCAATAGATAGGAATCACCTTTTTAGTTTAACGTCACACAGTTATGAACCAAGGCTAAGGGAGATTATTATGATGAAGTGTAATCACGAAAATGGGAGGGAGCGAAAGTACCTCGAAACAACCCACGCACATGATGTTTATCCAGCACAAAATCCACTTAGCGGGAGCTGGGATTGAACCAGGGACCCCACACGCAATAGGGACAAAGATATTTTCGAAATTCCTATAATGTCTTACCGCCCACCCGCTTCTCCTATACTATAGGCCAGATGATAATCTAAAACTAATAAATAGCTATAAAGACACGACAAGATTCTTCCTTCCCATGCTAAATGTAAAATTTCTTTCCAATAGATAAGGAGTTACTTTCAGAATCATGTACATTCATTATTACTTCCATCACTCCTAAAATAATCTTATCCCCACCACTTTCCCCTATACTAAAAGCAGGGGTGCCCACAAAGAGGGGCTATGACGCAAACTGCGTCATTGAAATATTTGGAGGAGTTAAAAATCTATATAAATATGTTTGAGGAGGTGTAAAAATTAATCGCAAAGATTTTTTTTTTCATGGAAGAACACCTAAGGATAGGCAATTGAGGGGGGGTTGCGTCATGGACATGAGGGGGGTTGGGCACTACTCCTAAAAGTCATTTGAACACCAACCAGCACTAAAAATCACATTGGACAAACTTGTTTCTTTTGTATACCCAGTGTTCATTATTTCTGGGAGCCGAATAGAGATATCTCTGACACTTCTGTAATATTAGTACCCTTGAAATACCTCTAATCCGCCATCTGTTGCAAAAAGATTATTATATATATATATATATATATATATATATATATATATATATATATATATATATATATATATTTTATGAAAAAGGAAATATTTAATAGGTCTTAGTGTCTCTCTGCCATGTAGTACAAGAGTAACGTTTGGGGGGTAAGAATATAAGAGGAGATCGATGGTGGAATCCACCATGAGATCTTTAAATATCTCAAACCCACCATCTGTTACAAAGAGATGGCTGTCTTGTATGTACATGAAGATTTTGTACTAAAATTTAGTGCGTTTAAGTGTTTCCCTAATGTATAGGTCTAGTATCATAGAAACTTGTGGAGAGTAAGAACATGATAAGAGTTTTTAAATATCTCTAATCCAACATTTTTTTTTTTTTTTTTTTTTTTACAAAGAGATGATAGTTTTGTATAAAACGGAAAGATTTTGTCGTGTGCTATACTTATTAGGTTTGTGTGTCCATGTGGCGTATAATATGAGAGAAACGTTGGGTATAAAAGGATATTTTTAAATATCTCTACCAGCCATCAGCTTCAAAAAGGTGCCAGTTTTGTATTACAAAGGATAGAATTTATAATGTACTAACCTTTACTGGATCTGAGTAGATGTGGAGTATAGTAAGGAAAAACGTGTGGGAGGTAAGTGTATTAATTTAGTTCCTCTTAATATCTCTAATCCTCCATTTGTTGCAAAGAAATGACCTTTCTGCATAAAAGACGAAAAATTTTGTCATGCACTAACATTTAGTGGGTTTTAGTGTTTTTTCTAGCTTGTAGTATGGTGGAAACGTGAGGAAAATTAAAAATATGATGAATATGGGAGTAGTTGTTGAAATATGTCTAACCCTCCATCACGAGCCAAGAGATGACAGTGACAGTTGGCTATAAAAGATGAAATATTTTATCATGCATTAATATTTAATGGGTTTTAGTGCTTTTCCTAGTGTGTAGTATGGTAGAAACGTGAGTGAAATTAAGAATATGATAAATATGTGAGTAATTGTTGAAATATCTCTAATCCTCCATCACGAGCCAAGATATGACAGTTTGGTATAAAAATGAAAGATTTTGTCATGCTCTAATATTTAGTGGGTTCTAGTACTTTTTCTAGCGTGTAGTATGGTAGGAACGTGAGTGAAATTAAGAATATGATGAATATGTGAGTAATTGTTGAAATATCTCTAATCCTCCGTCACGAGCCAAGATATGACAGTTTGGTATAAAAATGAAAGATTTTGTCATGCTCTAATATTTAGTGGGTTTTAGTACTTTTTCTAGCGTGTAGTATGGTAGGAACGTGAGTGAAATTAAGAATATGATGAATATGTGAGTAGTTGTTGAAATATCTCTAATCCTCCATCACGAGCCAAGATATGACAGTTTGGTATAAAAATGAAAGATTTTGTCATGCTCTATTATTTAGTGCGTTGTAGTGCTTTTTCTAGCGTAAGGTATGGTAGGAACGTGAATGAAATTAAGAACATCATGAATATGTGCCTAGTTGTTGAAATATGGATAACTCTCCATCACGAGCCAAGAGATGACACTTTGGTATAAAAGATGAAAGATTTTATCATGCATTAATATTTAATGGGTTTTAGTGCTTTTCCTAGTGTGTAGTATGGTAGAAACGTGAGTGAAATTAAGAATATGATGAATATGTGAGTAATTGTTGAAATATCTCTAATCCTCCATCACGAGCCAAGATATGACAGTTTGGTATAAAAATGAAAGATTTTGTCATGCTCTAATATTTAATGGGTTTTAGTGCTTTTCCTAGTGTGTAGTATGGTAGAACCGTGAGTGAAATTAAGAATATGATGAATATGTGAGTAATTGTTGAAATATCTCTAATCCTCCATCACGAGCCAAGATATGACAGTTTGGTATAAAAATGAAAGATTTTGTCATGCTCTAATATTTAGTGCATTTTAGTGCTTTTTCTAGCGTGTAGTATGGTAAAAACGTGAAGGAAATTAAGAATATGATGAATATGTGATTAGTTGTTGAAATATCTCTAATCCTCCATAACGAGACAAGATATGACAGTTTGGTATAAAAGATGAAAGATTTTATCATGCACTAATATTTAATGGGTTTTAGTGCTTTTTCTAGCGTGTAGTATGGTAGAAACGTGAAGGAAATTAAGAATATGATGAATATGTGATTAGTTGTTGAAATATGTCTAACCCTCCATCACGATCCAAGAGATGACAGTGACAGTTGGCTATAAAAGATGAAAGATTTTATCATGCACTAATATTTAGTGGGATTTAGTGGTTTTTCTAGCGTGTAGTATGGTATAAATGTGTGTGAAATTAAGAATATTATGAATATGTGATTAGTTGTTGAAATATCTCTAATCCTCCATCACGAGCCAAGATATGACAGTTTGGTATAAAAATGAAAGATTTTGTCATGCACTAATATTTAGTGGGTTTTAGTGCTTTTTCTAGCGTGTAGTATGGTAGAAACGTGAGGGAAATTAAGAATATGATTAATATGTGAGTAGTTATTGAAATATCTCTAATCCTCCATCACAAGCCAATAGATGACAGTGACAGTTTGGTATAAAAGATGAAAGATTTTAACATGCTGTAATATTTAGTGGGTTTTAGTTAGTTTTGTAGCGTGTAATATGATAGGAACGTGAGTGAAATTAAGAATATGATAAGTATGTGAGTAGTTGTTGAAATATGTCTAATCTTCCATCACTAGCCCAGAGATGACAGTGACAGTTTGGTATAAAAATGAAAGATTTTGACATGCTCTATTATTTAGTGCATTTTAGTGCTTTTTCTAGCGTGTAGTATGGTAGAAACGTGAGTGAAATTAAGAATATGATGAATATGTGAGTAGTTGTTGAAATATCTCTAATCCTCCATCACGAGCCAAGAGATGACAGTTTGGTACAAAAGATGAAAGATTTTATCATGCAGTAATACTTAATGGGTTTTAGCTTCTTCTATCGCGTAGTATGGTAAAAACGTGAAGGAAATTAAGAATATGATGAATATGTAATTAGTTGCTAAAATATGTCTAACCCTCCATCACGATCCAAGAGATGACAGTGACAGTTTGCTATAAAAGATGAAAGATTTTATCATACACTAATATTTAGTGGGTTTTAGTGCTTTTTCTAGCGTGTAGTATGGTAGAAACGTGAGTGAAATTAAGAATATGATGAATATGTGAGTAGTTGTTGAAATATCTCTAATCCTCCATCACGAGCCAAGATATGACAGTTTGGTATAAAAATGAAAGATATTATCATGCACTAATATTTAGTGGTTTTTAGTGCTTTTTCTAGCGTGTAGTATGGTAGGAACGTGAGTGAAATTAAGAATATGGTAAGTATGTGAGTAGTTGTTGAAATATCTCTAATCCTCCATCACGAGCCAAGATATGACAGTTTTGTATAAAAATGAAAGATTTTGTCATGCTCTATTATTTAGTGCGTTGTAGTGCTTTTTCTAGCGTAAGGTATGGTAGGAACGTGAATGAAATTAAGAACATCATGAATATGTGCCTAGTTGTTGAAATATGGATAACTCTCCATCACGAGCCAAGAGATGACACTTTCGTATAAAAGATGAAAGATTTTATCATGCACTAATATTTAGTGGTTTTTAGTGCTTTTTCTAGCGTGTAGTATGGTAGAAACGCGAGGGAAATTAAGAATATGATGAATATGTGAGTAGTTATTGAAATATCTCTAATCCTCCATCACGAGCCAATAGATGACAGTGACAGTTTGGTATAAAAGATGAAAGATTTTAACATGCTGTAATATTTAGTGGGTTTTAGTGATTTTTTCTAGGGTGTAATATGATAGGAACGTGAGTGAAATTAAGAATATGATAAGTATGTGAGTAGTTGTTGAAATATGTCTAATCTTCCATCACGAGCCAAGAGATGACAGTTTGGTACAAAAGATGAAAGATTTTATCATGCATTAATATTTAATGGGTTTTAGTGCTTCTTCTATCGCGTAGTATGGTAAAAACGTGAAGGAAATTAAGAATATGATGAATATGTGATTAGTTGTTAAAAATATGTCTAACCCTCCATCACGATCCAAGAGATGACAGTTTGGTACAAAAGATGAAAGATTTTATCATGCATTAATATTTAATGGGTTTTAGTGCTTCTTCTATCGCGTAGTATGGTAAAAACGTGAAGGAAATTAAGAATATGATGAATATGTGATTAGTTGTTAAAAATATGTCTAACCCTCCATCACGATCCAAGAGATGACAGCGGCAGTTTGCTATAAAAGATGAAAGATTTTATCATACACTAATATTTAGTGGGTCTTAGTGCTTTTTCTATTGTGTAGTATGGTAGAAACGTGAGTGAAATTAAGAATATGATGAATATGTGAGTAGTTGTTGAAATATCTCTAATCCTCCATCACGAGCCAAGATATGACAGTTTGGTATAAAAATGAAAGAATTTGTCATGCACTAATATTTAGTGGTTTTTAGTGCTTTTTCTAGCGTGTAGTATGGTAGGAACGCGAGTGAAATTAAGAATATGATAAGTATGTGAGTAGTTGTTGAAATATCTCTAATCCTCCATCACGAGCCAACAGATGACAGTGACAGTTTGGTATAAAAGATGAAAGATTTTGTCATGCAGTAATATTTAGTGGGATTTAGTGCTTTTTCTAGCGTGTAGTATGATAGAAACGTGAGTGAAATTAAGAATATGATGAATATGTGAGTAGTTGTTGAAATATCTCTAATCCTCCATCACGAGCCAAGATATGACAGTTTGGTATTAAGATTTTATCATGCACTAATATTTAGTGGTTTTTAGTGCTTTTTCTAGCGTGTAGTATGGTAGGAACGTGAGTGAAATTAAGAATATGATAAGTATGTGAGTAGTTGTTGAAATATGTCTAATCTTCCATCACTAACCAAGAGATGACAGTAACAGTTTTGTATAAAAATGAAAGATTTTGTCATGCTCTAATATTTAGTGCGTTGTAGTGCTTTTTCTAGCGTGTAGTATGGTAGAAACGTGAAGGAAATTAACAATATGATGAATATGTGAGTAGTTGTTGAAATATGTCTAATCCTCCATCACGAGCCAAGAGATGACAGTGACAGTTTGCTATAAAAGATGAAAGATTTTATCATGCACTAATATTTAGTGGGTTTTCTAGCGATAGCATGGTAGAAACGTGAGTGAAATTAAGAACATCATGAATATGTGCGTAGTTGTTGAAATATGGATAACTCTCCATCACGAGCCAAGAGATGACACTTTGGTATAAAAGATGAAAGATTTTACCATGCACTAATATTTAGTGGTTTTTAGTGCTTTTTCTAGCGTGTAGTATGGTAGAAACGTGAAGGAAATTAACAATATGATGAATATGTGAGTAGTTGTTGAAATATGTCTAATCCTCCATCACGAGCCAAGAGATGACAGTGACAGTTTGCTATAAAAGATGAAAGATCTTATCATGCACTAATATTTAGTGGGTTTTAGTGGGTTTTCTAGCGATAGCATGGTAGAAACGTGAGTGAAATTAAGAACATCATGAATATGTGCGTAGTTGTTGAAATATGGATAACTCTCCATCACGAGCCAAGAGATGACACTTTGGTATAAAAGATGAAAGATTTTACCATGCACTAATATTTAGTGGTTTTTAGTGCTTTTTCTAGCATGTAGTATGGTAGAAACGTGAGGGAAATTAACAATATGATGAATATGTGAGTAGTTGTTGAAATATGTCTAATCCTCCATCACGAGCCAAGAGATGACAGTGACAGTTTGTTATAAAAGATGAAAGATTTTATCATGCACTAATATTTAGTGCTTTTTCTAGCGTGTAATATGGTAGGAACGTGAGTGAAATTAAGAATATGATAAGTATGTGAGTAGTTGTTGAAATATGTCTAATCTTCCATCACTAACCAAGAGATGACAGTAACAGTTTTGTATAAAAATGAAAGATTTTGTCATGCTCTAATATTTAGTGGTTTTTAGTGCTTTTTCTAGCGTGTAGTATGGTAGGAACGTGAAGGAAATTAAGAATATGATGAATATGTGATTAGTTGTTGAAATATGTCTAACCCTCCATCACGAGCCAAGAGATGACACTTTGGTATAAAAGATGAAAGATTTTATCATGCACTAATATTTAGTGGTTTTTAGTGCTTTTTCTAGCGTGTAGTATCGTAGAAACGTGAAGGAAATTAACAATATGATGAATATGTGAGTAGTTGTTGAAATATGTCTAATCCTCCATCACGAGCCAAGAGATGACAGTGACAGTTTTCTATAAAAGATGAAATATTTTATCATGCACTAATATTTAGTGGGTTTTAGTGTGTTTTCTAGCGTTAGCATGGTAGAAACGTGAGTGAAATTAAGAACATCATGAATATGTGCCTAGTTGTTGAAATATGGCTAACTCTCCATCACGAGACAAGAGATGACACTTTGGTATAAAAGATGAAAGATTTTATCATGCACTAATATTTAGTGGGTTTTAGTGTTTTTTCTAGCGTTAGCATGGTAGAAACGTGAGTGAAATTAAGAACATCATGAATATGTGCCTAGTTGTTGAAATATGGCTAACTCTCCATCACGAGCCAAGAGATGACACTTTGGTATAAAAGATGAAAGATTTTACCATGCACTAATATTTAGTGGTTTTTAGTGCTTTTTCTAGCGTGTAGTATGGTAGAAACGTGAGGGAAATTAAGAATATGATGAATATCTCGAATCCACCGTCAGTTGCCAAGAGATGTCCGTTCTTCATAAAAGAGGAAAATATTTTGTCCTGTATTAAAATTTAGCAAGATTGGTGCCACAATCGATCAACCATCGACAACTTATTTACCGTTCGGCAAATACTCAAAAGAAATGATAATACAATACCCCGGTACATAAATTATTAATTGATTTTAGAAAGGCTTACGACTCAGTTAGGAGGGAAAGTATTATATAATATTCTTACAGAATGTGAAATACCGAACAAAACTGATGTGATATAGCGATTTGTTATATGTTTAAGTGTGAAAAAAAAGTTCGAGTAGAAAATTTCACGTTGAGAATAGTCTGAAACAAGGTTATGGTCGCCATTAGTGTTTCTTACAAACATGTTTTCGGGAGCACTGGCCCCCTGAAATAACGAAAATACAATATAGTAATAAATAGAATAGTATCATGTGAAAATATGTGCCCCTCTGAATATTAAGTGTGCCCCACCGGCACATTCTTTCTGGAAGAAACACTGGTTGCCATTATTATTCAACTCTCTTCTGGAGTATGCTACAAGAAAAGTCAAAAACAGTAACTATGGCCTAGAGCTGAGTAGTATTCACCAGTTATGACGTATACTGATTATGTAAATCTGATAGGGAAAGATAGGAGAACAATAAAAAGAAATGCAGGGGGTGTTATTAAACGCTTGTATTGACGTGGGTTTAGAAGCAAATGCAGAAAAACCTAAATGCATGGAAGTTCGCCGGGATTGTAATACTACAAATTATGGATGCAGTAAAATATCAAATAATCCTTTCGACAAAGGCCCTACTTTCAAATATCTAGGAGCAATTTTAACAGATGAAAAACATATGTAGGAAGTAATTAAATGGGGTTACATGCGTAGGATCGAAACTGCGTAGCATCGAAACTGCGTACGATCGAAACTGCGTACGACCGAAACTGCGTACGACCGAAACTGCGTACGATCGAAACTGCGTACGATCGAAACTGCGTACGATCGAAACTGCGTACGATCGAAACTAAAACCGGCGTAGGATCGAAAACAGATAAGGTCTTATGATCGAACAATAAAAAAACAATTATTTTATAATCACAGAATATTAAGTAATAGTATTTTTTTGAAGTTATATAGGGAAAAATCGGAGTAGGATCAAAACTGTATACGACCGAAACTGCGTAGCGTCGAAACTGCGTAGGATCGAAACTGCGTAGCGTCGAAACTGCGTACGATCGAAACTGCGTAGCGTCGAAACTGCGTAGGATCGAAACTGCGTACGATCGAAATTGCGTACGGTCGAAACTGCGTACGATCGAAAGTGCATAGATACGAAACTGAGAAATAAAATAGTGACAAATATAATTAAATAATCATACAGGGGTGTACCCAGGAAGTTTTTCTTGGGGGACTATGACTTATTCAGGAGGACCAAAAAAGCTAAGTCTTGTCTCAGCAGGGAGAAAGGAGAATCCTCCCCCCAAAAGCCATTACTTCTGATCAAGTTGGCAAATTCCTTGTTCAGAAGATTGCCGTTAAGTTCAATTGACTTAGCTTAACATTTTCTTAGTTACCTAGTTGCTGTGAATTGTCACTTCTTTTATAGACTTTGCAGGTGGCACAATCGAAGGTTCATGTAATTAGTTCAAGTTTTTGCTAGTTTGGGCTTCGTCCCAAATTTACTAACTTCCAGGGTTGTTTTGTTTAAAACAAAATATTTAAAACAAATGATTAAAACTTTTTTTTAACAATTGATTTTGTTTAAAACAAATTTTGTTTATGTTTTAAACATTTTGTTTTAAACACGTTTATTTTGAAGACTTGTCTTAAACATATGTTTATTTGCATTTTATTTTATGTTCGTAAAAAAAAGAAATCTTCCAGAGCAAGAGAACTGTCCAAAAGTGCTCCCCAATCAGAAGACTATTTTCTTCCCATGTGAATGGTTTGATTTCTCGTGGCTACAGCAGGTCAATGTGGTGATCTACAATTTATTTTGTCTCTTTTCCCCCTTATTTTTAACGTATATTGTATTGTTTAAATGCTTCTCAGTTAACTTGCGAGAAAGTGTCGTAGTCGAAGGTTGGACTACTTATAGAACTGATATTAAAAAATAAATAAAATAATTATCACGGAAACAAACTGTTGTGTTGTATTCATTGCGACGTTGAGGTTCTGAAATTAAAATATCGCAAGCATTCGTTTGTACAGTACATGTTAGTTCTGTCTCCGTACAACATGGAATCGTTTAACATGGATTATGCGTGAAGAAAAGAAGGACATGATTTGATACAAATTTATTAGAGTAACTCAAACTCAATCAGGTAAGTAAACGATCAAACGAGTTTGTCACAAAACGTGTAAGAAAGAAATGGGTGGTTTAGTTCCAAGAACGAAAATCATTATAAAAAATGCAATGCTTGGTAAAAATGGAAACCCAAACAAATGGTAAAAATGTTGATCCGAAAATTGCTTCTGATGAATCTAACGTCAGTGGTGTGGCTGAGATGCAACTGGAAACTTCAGGTAACAACTAATTTTGTATCAACAATATCTTTTTCATTATATTATGAAAATTTTATTTCGTACCTCTTCCCCACCACAGTTCTAAATTTTCTTTCAAACTTTACAACTTGGCATAGCTTGTATGAAGAGACCAGGTGAGAAACGCAAGGTATGGCAGTCGATCACGTAACTAACCAAGTGTGATACTTATTATAACGTTAGTGCTGAACGTCAAGGTCTGGGACAATTTGATCTCAATTTGTTTGTTTGTATGTATGTACCACGCTACAGGGTGCAATATTCAGTCTTTTAACATTAATTTTTGAGGATAGAGACACGAGGCGTCGGAATTTGTTGTATAGATTTTGACTGCGATCCCACGTAAAATTTCAAAATTAGTGGGTCAGATCCCACTTTAAACAAAAAGCCCTGTCTAATATAGCCTTGCTACTGATGCAAGATGTAATCAATCAAACTAAACAAACTAATTTTATATGTTTCGAACAAACTTGGGTTGCAGGATAAATTTGGCTTCAACTCAACATTTAGAGCACAAGGGACCCAAGTTCATTTTCAGAAAGGTTCACTTTTGCTCAGCAAACGTAATATCTTCGTAGCATAGGGTATGAAATAAATGAAACAAAAACCACGGGAAAGCGTGTGGACTAGAGTTTCATAGGACAACCGCTAGACAAGGGCG
This sequence comes from Thermobia domestica, assembly GCF_964235325.1. Taxonomy (NCBI): domain Eukaryota; kingdom Metazoa; phylum Arthropoda; class Insecta; order Zygentoma; family Lepismatidae; genus Thermobia; species Thermobia domestica. The sequence goes on along the minus strand of NC_137466.1, from coordinate 144,143,767 downwards.
TTGACGGAATGGGGAGGAGAGCTAATTTTCCCTTCCCCCTCCTTGCTCATACATTTAAGATAATAACATTATTCTTGTATTGTGTATGTTGCAGCGTTGGAATGATTAACAAGTCAAGCTCCGAATGTCATAGTCAATGATGCATAATTACGTTACATAAATGCAGAATGTGTCCAAAAGAATACATCGACGTAAAATGTCATATTTTCACAACCACGAATCCGAGATGAAAGAAAGAAAAACTACCTGAAAAAAAGGAATCTAGAATTTTGTATGATTGCCGCTAGATAGGGGCGTTCGTTTAGAAATCATCCGCCTTCTACCCTGAATTTCAGATTTTTGGGGCAGTAATGCAGATTTAGAAACATTTTGCTTAGCAAAGTCCAACATTTAAAAATTGAAGTCCTTGCACCGAATAAATACGGATTTTGATCATTGGCCGTAAGGAGCTATAGGCCTATATTGCTTTCTTGTATAATTTTTTTACCCAAGGATTTCAAAGGTGGCTCTACTTTCGAGTTTCGGGCCTGCTTAAAATTCAGGAAATTGGACCTAAGCAACTTCTCAGTTTTAATCATCTGTATGTTCTTCGTATTTATTCGGTGTAATTACCTCAGGCTTATTCTGTTGGACTTTGCTTATCAAAAGATTTCTAAAACTGTCTTACCGTCCCCAAAATCTGAAATGCAGGGTGCGGATGAGGGTGGTTGCCCTCCTGTTCCACTGACGCCCTTACTAGCGGCTGTCATATGAAACTATCCCACGCCTTTTCGCATGGTTTTAGTTACATTTGTTTTGGATTCTTGACTGCGAAGTATTATTTTTTGAAATAGAATTCATTTGCTGAGGAAAACTGAAGTTTATTGAAAATGGATTTGGATCTATTGTACTCTGAACGCCCCAAATATTACCTTTCGTCAATAAATTTTTGACTCAAAAAACAACCAATTACATAGACTTGCAGAAAATATAAAGTTAGCACAATATGAAGTGTGCTTCAAACATTACTTTTCGAAAACGTAGCCCTATTATTATAACATAATTTTATTAGCACCAGTGTTATGAAATAGTAATCAAATTTTGCAACAAAAATCTCACCCGCCTCCACGAAACGCTAGCTTAGCCCCTAAAGGCATAACTACAAAACTTTTAGAAGCGGTAACTCGAAATGATTTTCTTTATGGTTAAAATAACCGCACAACAGCATTTCTGGTAAAATTCTAGCCCTCATGTAACATGACACCATTTGCATTTGAAATGTCGAATACTAAGCACAGATGTTCGCCATGATGCTTGATAGCACCATCTGATGTGTCAGACCACTTCCAAGATTCATCATTCTCCCTCAACCCGTTGTCAACGCACAAGGATGGTGAGGACTTTTGTTTTGCCATGTATATTGATAGATTGTGTGAAACCTCTATAGTTGGTAAATTTTAAAATCTACCTTAAAAGCTTACTATATCCAAGAAAATACTTACTGTATGAGAGTCACTGGCAAGAGGGTGTAATAAAAGGGGTCGTTATATGAAATAAGTTGAAAATTACTAATCTATACGGAAATGTTCTGTACCCAACACTGTGTAGTCTTAAAGAGAATAAAATAAATGAAAAGATCGGTTGAAAGAGCAAAAAGTCTTAATAAATACGTGATTACACGATTTTGAAATATGTTTAAAATAATATTTTAAACTGTTCAAAATGTTTAAAACATGTACTTTTACTTTTTTGTGTGTTTTTAAAACATCTTTAAAACATTTTAAACACTTTTTGCATGTTTTAAACACGCGTTTTGTTCTTTTTTTTTTTTAAAAAAAAACTGTATTTTTTCCAACCCTGCTAACTTTTGACCAAGTTGGAAAATTAGAATGCGTTGCTGCCAATATTTACTTAAAAGACTTCCGTTTCTTTCAATTGACATTTGGATTAGCATTTTCTTACTTACCCAGTTGCTGTGATTTTCAATTTCTTTATGAACTTTGGCAATTGGCAAAATTGAATGTTTATATAATCAGTTTAGTTTTAAGTAGGTGGGAATTTGTCGCCAGATACAAAATTTCTCATCCTACGGCCTCGCGCCTCATAAACCTACTAACATACCAAAATTCCTAGTTTTTATTCCGATTTCAATTACGGTACCTAAAATATGAGATTTTGTACATCCAAAAAGTCTATTTAAATTACACAGTTTTTTGTCTCTTTAAAGCTGCTAAAAATGGAAAATATTCACTTTTGGAAATTTTCTATATAGTCCCAGGAGGCTAAAAACTTTGCCAAATTTAATCCTTGTAGTTCTACTGGAAGGGCCTATACTGTAAAAAATCGTTGTATTATTTCAACGACATGCCTATGTGTTAGCACGATTGTGTTAAAATATAACACAAACAAGTGGTTAGAACAACTCACTCTCCGTTTGGAGTTGTGTGTCAAATGCCGCTAGTTGAAATGACACACAGCCTGTGTGTTAACACAAGTGTAGAATCTTCGGTGTTGTTTTCTGCGTGATTGCCATATATGTTGGGTACCTAATTATAAAGGCTTATGAACTGAAGCTACAGGCAAACACAGTAGAAAGAAATACTTAAACAAATCCAAGTATACGCAAAATTTCAAAATACAAACCGCGCGATGTGTTTTCAATTGTTTTACAAAATGTTTCTGAAGAAACCCTAACAGCACAAGATGTGCTAGGCATGTATCCTCGTCGCCATAAGTGCCTTTACATCGCAGTGACGGGTATGTGACCGCGCAGTACTCCAAGGAAGGGATGGTTGTATAAGAATTTTTTATTAATTTTGAAGAGTTTTTATTTTGACTAGGGAATTAACATAGGTATAGGGAGTAAAGACACAGATTTGAAGCATCAGTGCACGAAAAGATTCATATTCTCAGTTTTTCTATTTATTGTTTTATATGTTAAGTTAAACACCACAATATGTATCACTGATATCGCAGATCGTATTATTTTGTAAAATCGTGTCTGTAACCTATTGTCAAAACATTCATCTCAAGACATGATGTAGAGAAAAGAGAAAGAGATAAGGCATCTGTAATATATGTATAATTACTCAATAAGTAATTATAAGTAAATTAGACTCAATAAGTAATTGTAGAAATTAGTTAAAGGACACGTAAGAGAGCGAAAAGGAGGTCTAGAAGTCTGAACTTTTTAGAAACGTCCTAGATAGGTGAAAATATAGTTAAAAATTGCAAAAGGTATCATGTAATTTATCTTTCTTTTCTTATATCCTAGTATACTTTTTCTTTCACATCCAAACATCTCTATTCAGAATTACGAGATAAAGATGAAGAGAGAAACATTTCAATCTCAAGAATTATATCAGAAAAAAACTTTTGACTTAGGCTAGATTCGAACTCGTAACCCTTGAATCCATAAGTCTGCGCTCTACCGATTGAGCTAACAACTTCTGTTGTAAAGGCCTGATTTCTACAACTACCGGTTGCTGAATGGTGTGTATTAACGAAATTGGCCGAGATAATTGCTTCATATAGCTATTGCAATAATAATAATAATAATAATAATAATAATAATAATAATAATAATAATAATAATAATAATAATAATAATAATAATAAAGAAGATGATGAACAGAATTTAAAAAGTCGCATTGTTAAAAGTTTGGTGTGCGAAGTTAGTCCTAATATGAGATTTTATTAATTATATATAATAAATGTAAGCGTGGTTTATTCGTGCGTGCTACTCAAACTGCGCAACTCATAAGGGTTGTACGCGTATGGTACAGTAGCATTGCGTCCTCCAACCGTGAAGAAAGATTCGGTTTGAACCTATGCGTGTCCTAAGAGGAAGGAGGAGATTCAAAGAAAGAGAAGTGGTTTAGAAATTATGCAAAAATAGAATATCTCACGAGGTGAGGTGATATAGAGTTCAGCGTGTCTTTCAGCTGTGACTCTATACAAGATATGCATCTACGACGTAACGTGGAACCCGAACCACACGACTCCTGCCGACACAAGGGCGCCCATATTGTGGTTTTCAAAGGGGTAAGTATAAGCGACATTTCAAATATAGTTCCAAATTTTGGGGTAAATATTCAAACAATTTTTGGGTTTTTGATCTTGCAAAGTATAATTTCCTCTAGAGGGGGCAATCGCCCCCTCTTACTCCCTTAATGGGCACCCCTGGAAACACAGGGACATGCAAAAATAATCGAAAATAAACAATATTAATGTTAAATCCATAGCTTTTGAGTACATGAATTATGAAACCTTCTATATCGTTCACATCAAAGTTTAGCATTATCGGCATGGAGGTTTAATGGGAGGGGTGAAAATTTAATAATTCTTAATTGAAACATATGAGTGTCTATTCAATAGTTTTCGGGGTTGCTGAAATTAATAATTACACTCCAGATACCATTAAAGCCCAAAGCTTTACTCTTTCGTTAGCAGGAAGGTTATTCATTTACTTAACTCAGGAGACCTTAAAGTTAAGGATATGAAACTCGATGCATATATTTCTAATTCAAAATTATTAGATACGTATTGTAGCTTAGACTTCTAAGGAGGAGAAGGGCCAATTTATGCAATGATTTCCTTCACATTCGAATAAAATACTGTTCCATTATATTGCGAAAACTCCTTTAGAGTAGTGTCATTGCTAATAGTTTTCCGTATTTGTTTAGACCCCTACTCATTTATAACAGAATCTCACTTTTCCTCTAACACCTAAACAAGCACTTAGTAAGTAAATGCCATTAAAATCTATATTCATAGGACAGTGGTGCAAATGCAGTTGAGCTCTTCGGCAATCTTTAGCATGGAAAGAGAAAAAAGCCACCACATTGATATTGGAAAAGTAGCTAATGAATTCCTCCCCGAAAAAGATCACCCGCACATTTATTTTACAGATGGTGGTTTATAGCTATACGTAAGTTTGTTGAAATTGCTCCATAGTTGTGGGGGCGAGACACTGAAGCCATCCGTAATAAGGGGGGAAGTGGCATGTAAAAGTACTCAATATGAACAATATTAATATCGAAATCGTTATGGTATTAGTTTTCGTGGTCGCAGATGAATAATGACGCTGTCGGTGTTGCTTAAGTTCAAGTTAAGCCTTGGTTGGCATGGAGGTCAGAGTGGGAGGGTGACAGGCAAATAAATAAATAAATAAAATAAAATAAAATCGAAAACATCCTTTATTTGTGTCGAATATATATTTTTCGGGATCTCTGACATAAACGGTAATATTGCAGATGTGGTATATGACCAAGGTTGGCCCCATTCGCATGCGGTTTCAGAGGAGAGAACCGGTGAAGATTTCAGAACAGTTCCTTTGACTTAAGTTTCAATACACTTAGAGTGAGGAGTGGTAATACACAAATACTGGTGTCACATCCGGACCTATCAGAGGTATGATTTCTGGGGAACTGTCGTTGCTCCAGGGAGGCATTACCCCATGATCAGTCCCTAAAATTCTTACTGCTTTACAGGAGCGTAGGCAGGAATTTATTTCAGTGATCGAAAGCATTTTTAGGGTAAAATTGTTCAGATGGTAATGTATACGTATACTAAATTCGTTTGAAATCCCTCCAGGAGCCCATGTTGCATCGTACGTTCAACTGTACTTTTTTCTGAATCAAAACTTTCTCTCTCTCTCTCTCTCTCTCTCTCTCTCTCTCTCTATATATATATATATATATATATATATATATATATATATATATATATATATAAAACAGTTAACAGGATCGGTTGTAGACATTTTGTAAGTGTAAATAAACAATATTTAGTCGCCCCCGCCTAAATGATAATAAAAGAATAGAATGCTGTAATGGACAAAAATTCTTCAGATAATTGTTACAATTACAAATTTCTTCAATATATAATAATTCAGTCTTCCTGTGAGTATTAAAGGAAAATGGCGAAATTAAACCTAATTAACTGTGGATGAATCATGACCAAAGTTCCAGTTTTAATAATTTATATATTTTTTTATTAAATAAGCACAGGAAACAACTAAAATGTATACCTAAGATGTATTTTGACAAATACAGTTGAAACATAAAAGTCGAAACAGAATAAAACTAATGAGCTTTAAGTTTAACATTATCACAGGTTTGATTTTGACAAAGAGATATGCTCTTACACTTCATTAAAAGCATATTTAAGTAGTGTTTTCCAGTGATACAAATATGGTAGTTAGCTTAATTTCTCGTTTTCTTTGTTACTGTAAAGTTCATGTTATAAAGACACTTTTCTGGCTTTCAATTTGGCAAAATCTCTTATTATTGCATCAATATCAATTTCATTCAGAATGTAATTTTCAATGGCCATCAAAGCTAATCCATTTAATCGTTCTTGAGATATACTTGATTTCAAATAATTCTTTATTAATTTTAGTTAAACTAGTTCAATACACAACAAATGACAAAAGTGTGTGTCTTAATTGATATTTAATTTGTCCTCGATCCCGTGGCAGCACTTTAAAATCAGGTTCCTTCGCAAAAATTCTTTTCAGGGCCCTTTAGGCCTATAGAACAATTCAATTCTTTCATGTTTCTTTCCAACATAAACGTACGAAATCAGGCAGTAAGACAATGTAAACACAAGCAAAGATGCACCCAAGATTTTTCTTTCGGGTTCGAAGATTTTTCGGAATAGCCTACAAATGCAAATAATTTTGTGTATCTGCCCCTGAAATTGTGCTAATTGAAGGATCCAGACTCTCAGACTACCTGTGCAGTGTTTCGTCCACACATATTTTTAGGGGGCCACTTTCCCCCGGGAGGAGATCAAAATAATACGTCTGTAATATAATAATAAATAAAAGAGTAGCAGCAGTGGCCCTCTGAATACTAAGTGTACCCCCCGGAAGATTTTTTCTGAAAGGAACACTGCACCTATTAGGGATGCCCACGAGACAAGATGTGTAGCTGTCTCGTCTCGAAAATGTGTTGTAAAAGTGATGTCTCGACTCGAAAAATATATATTTCTCTATTGGAAGAACCGTGTCGCGACTCGAATTTTGTCTGGAAAATCCTGTCTCGATTCGTCTCGTGCGCATCCCTAGCACCTATGTCGGTTCATCCCTGAACACAAGTAACTAATAATCAAAACTCTACTTTGCATTAGAATTATTACTAATTTAAAATATCGCTCCATCTAAATTTAATAACAGAGAATGGATTAATAATTATTGTTATACTGTTATAATAAAACAAGCATCTGTATATGCTGCTGTGATTGAAAGTGAGAGTACAAAAAAAAAAAAACTACTTATCATCCAAATGACCGTTCATCGCTTTCGATTATATCCTTTCAAGTTCTATACTTATATGCCACGTGAAAACTAATTGTAATCAAACATATTTTGAAATACATGAAATTTAATTCAGACCCGTAACAGAAATGACCGTATCGTCCCATTTTAATTCAACAATTAAATTACTGCAATCAGGTAAAATAACCTTACAGTTTCAAAAGAATGTCGACCTGCAAATGCTTCGTTAACAGTGACTGGTATTGACAACTCCCCACCTCAACATTTGTATGATTTTGTCCAGAACGCGAAAGAAACCTTTTAGAGCCTTCGGTTGCCTCTTATCTTCTTTCATGTTTTGTAGCTTTTTTTTTTCGATAAAATGCTCACTTGGTTTTATATCGTTGCTCATTATTATTACATGAAAAACAAAGTACTATTAAAAAGTGAAAGCACACATCATTATAAATTTAAAAAATAAAACAAAAACGAAATGACTTAGGATAGAAATGAAAATCTTGACGAACGACAAATGAACTAATAGATATTAAACAAAGGGAGCATTAAGCAGTGGACAGCGATTTGAGCCATTAGGAACTTAAGTTAAAATTTCCCTCATAAATGATTTAAAAAAAATCCATTTGTACCGCCCGTCTTTTCTTAGTATTCGCTCCACTCCCTGGGCGAATGGACAAGAAAAGCCTACTTGCTTGCATGGGGGCCCGAAGAATTTTTTAGAGGGGTCATCTTCCTGGATGGTATATTACGTTTGGTATTTTTATTTGTATTAAGAAAATCTTAAGAAATTATACATATATATTATACTTGTCGTAAGCCAGGTGGGGCCAGGTGGGTAGTGTAGGAGTTCCTTACACTAAGCATTCATCTACTATATTTTGTTTACTAAAAATATTTTCCATGCAGCAAAATGCCATTTCACACTGAAACATTAACAACATAAGAACAAAGATTTCAAGAAAATTTGCCAAAGCTTATGTATTAAAGGTATCCTGGTATTCGCCCAGTGGTACTGCAAAATCACTAGTCAGGATGCCTCGTATCGAAATTTGAACCGGGAGACTCTCAATTACGAAGCGTCAACACTAACCAGTAACCTTCGTTCGCCCAGTAAATGTATTCAAATTACTTTTCTGTAATTATTTTTAAAAAATGTTTATTATTTTCATGAAGCAAAGAGTGCATCTTCTACTTGGGTTGAGAACTATATCTACTATCCTTCTAACAGTCAACTAAAAGTTGATGTTCATTATTTCTATCGATTTTCTACGTCTACTAAGTTATTTCAATTTTTTATAAGTTTTCCCTTCCGTTTATGACAATGATTAGAAATGAAGGCTCCTCTTCTTATACAAATCTTGATCATTGTAACATTTTTAGTCAAAATTCTGAATTATTGAAAATATTTAAATTAGTTAGAATGAAGAGGATAATACTAAGAAACATGGTTAGAAAAAAAAGAAACATTGTTGTTTAACGAATTGATAGAATCAAGCTTTTTCAAAACATAAAAAAATACTGTATGGTATGGGATGATCATGGAAAAAGTAAAAATAGCCATCGAGGACACACTAGCCAACTACTGTACGCGGATAAGTCTAGGTTTGTTAACTTGGTAGACGTATATGAAGAAACCACTAACAGAAAATAGCTGATAGCTTTACGCCTAATCATCTCAGCGACCTCGAAACTATGAACTCTACATTAACACCGGTTGTCGTTTTCGATCATTTTATATGTTAGTCCTTTCCATTGTCCGAAGGTATGCCTTACGCTTACCCCTTATCCCAATACATGAAAAGCAAATAATATTTTCGCAAACACCGCGAGGGGCAGGGAGGGAGTAACAGAACGCACACTGCTCGCTGTATGGCTTTAGGGCAAATACCTAAAGGCATAAGCAATAGGCCACTTGACCAAGAGCAATGTTGCCAAACGTAATACAATGTAAGCCCACGCGCAGCCTGTCTCTTCGCGTGACATTACCTTCGACACAAAATCACTGACCCGTCGAACAAGATAACATTGTTGCGCTCTCAGAGTCAGGTTTTAATTGCATTTGTGTTAAAGAAATGAAATGAAATCTTTAAGTTTTACGTCCCACGATTATGCCGGTTAGGCTAAAGGAGACGGTGATGATGAGTAATGAATGAAATGACGAAAGTGGGAGGAAATAGGAGAACCCCGAGGAAACCGACGCACACGGTGTTCGTCCGCCACAAAGTTCAATTGGCGGGGGCTGGGATCGAACCCGAGGCCCCAAGCACTAGAGGTGAAAGCTCTGCCACTGAGCCACCGCGGCCCTAAAGGAAAAGAAAAGAAAAGAAAAGCGCACCCAAGACAATACCTCTAGAGTTGTGGGGAAACTTGTCCAAATAGACTTTTCTTTTTTCCTTTTATCTATACAGGATTATGCGCGATCAACATTATAACTGTTACATTTTTCATTCTCTGTTGCAAGAAAATAATTGACATAAGGATAGGACCTGTACTTAAACGCAAAATTACATAAACGGTCTGGTAGTTTTAGTTAGAACGATCCGTCAAGTGGAGGTGGGGTAAGTTCTCAAACATTTAAATATACGACGTCTTATATATTGTAGGTGCACTACGCAACCAGTTACTAGAGAACAAACCCCGAAGTAGGACTGCTATCAAAACGAGACAATACGAGACTATTTACAGTATTAGTCTCCTTTCAACCGACAAATAGCGGTCTCAGTCTCGTCTCGATAGTTTCGAAATAAATTATTTGAAATTATTCCACACTAAATTCGACAGTAGATAAATAAAATACACCTCCAATAGTTCACCCTATTGCTTCAGAATATATAATGGATGCACCATTTTCTACTAGATAAAGTATGAATTAGCAATTCATATACAACATTCAAAAATACATATGTCTGTTTCCATTAAATATACTCATTGTTTCTTAAATTACTTATTTACTAATTGAAATACCCGGCGTTGCACGGGAAGAATAGGTTTATATTTCAAAGATATATTTGAGATTAGTTTTCCCAGTAGAATACATATTTGAATCGGAATGAAATAGTACGAATCCATTTCCAGCAGGAGGAAATGAATTAACTTGCCGCTAACGAAGAATAAAAACTTTGGCTTTTATGGTATCGGGAGAGTCATTATTCACTTCAGCGACCCCGAAAACTATTGAATAGACACTCATATCTTTCAATTAGGAACTTTTAGGACCAGGAAAGCTATGGATTTAACATTAATATCGTTTATTTTCGATTATTTTTACATGTCCCTGTGTCTCCCATGATAGAGCTAGAGGTGATATGGGTTTCGATTCCCGGCAGGAGTCGTGTGGTTCGGGTTCCACGTTACGTCGTAGATGCATATCTTGTATAGAGTCACAGCTGAAAGACACGCTGAACTCTATATCACCTCACCTCGTGAGATATTCTATTTTTGCATAATTTCTAAACCACTTCTCTTTCTTTGAATCTCCTCCTTCCTCTTAGGACACGCATAGGTTCAAACCGAATCTTTCTTCACGGTTGGAGGACGCAATGCTACTGTACCATACGCGTACAACCCTTATGAGTTGCGCAGTTTGAGTAGCACGCACGAATAAACCACGCTTACATTTATTATATATAATTAATAAAATCTCATATTAGGACTAACTTCGCACACCAAACTTTTAACAATGCGACTTTTTAAATTCTGTTCATCATCTTCTTTATTATTATTATTATTATTATTATTATTATTATTATTATTATTATTATTGCAATAGCTATATGAAGCAATTATCTCGGCCAATTTCGTTAATACACACCATTCAGCAACCGGTAGTTGTAGAAATCAGGCCTTTACAACAGAAATTGTTAGCTCAATCGGTAGAGCGCAGACTTATGGATTCAAGGGTTACGAGTTCGAATCTAGCCTAAGTCAAAAGTTTTTTTCTGATATAATTCTTGAGATTGAAATGTTTCTCTCTTCATCTTTATCTCGTAATTCTGAATAGAGATGTTTGGATGTGAAAGAAAAAAGTATACTAGGATATAAGAAAAGAAAGATAAATTACATGATACCTTTTGCAATTTTTAACTATATTTTCACCTATCTAGGACGTTTCTAAAAAGTTCAGACTTCTAGACCTCCTTTTCGCTCTCTTACGTGTCCTTTAACTAATTTCTACAATTACTTATTGAGTCTAATTTACTTATAATTACTTATTGAGTAATTATACATATATTACAGATGTCTTATCTCTTTCTCTTTTCTCTACATCATGTCTTGAGATGAATGTTTTGACAATAGGTTACAGACACGATTTTACAAAATAATACGATCTGCGATATCAGTGATACATATTGTGGTGTTTAACTTAACATATAAAACAATAAATAGAAAAACTGAGAATATGAATCTTTTCGTGCACTGATGCTTCAAATCTGTGTCTTTACTCCCTATACCTATGTTAATTCCCTAGTCAAAATAAAAACTCTTCAAAATTAATAAAAAATTCTTATACAACCATCCCTTCCTTGGAGTACTGCGCGGTCACATACCCGTCACTGCGATGTAAAGGCACTTATGGCAACGAGGATACCATTTTGATGTTCTAAATTCATCTCCCACATTTGATGCATTTATTGCTTCTTTTTCAAAGCGGTTGTGTACTAGAAGCAACAAACGCATCAACTTTATTAGATGGCAACTGGCGCCGATCATTTGAAAGTGAATATGGAAGAACTACAAAATAAAGTAAATAGACAGTCGTCATTTTTTAATAAAATTAGGTCTACATGGCGAGCAGATTTTATCCCGAACGGTTATCGTCGAATATACGCGGGTTAAAGGAGCACTCTGATTAGCCAAATTCAAAAGACCTTAAGAATTTATCCCTCTACAAGCGACGGTTTACGTGTTATAGGCTGCCAAAAACATGAAAAAAGGAATTTTAAAGGTCCATAGCTCCAAAACTATGGGACCTACCGCAGTCGGGTCAAGACTTAACTTAGGAACTAGTATGTGCCCTATCCAAAAATGCGTATGTCAGAATCCTGAGGTGCTTCCACAACAATTTTTATAGAGGGAGTTTAACTACGGGCCTATGATATAAAGTATTCTCCAACTACCTCCATAAAAATTGTTGTGGACATCTTAGGTGAATTGAATTTTGGACATCTTAGGTGAACTTTGGACATCTTAGGTGAATTGAATTCTGTATGGAAATGGAAAACATTTCAGTTTTATTTAAATCTTGAAAAAGAAACATTCTCTGTGTGCAAGAGGTTAATCTATACACATGACGATACATCACTCCAAATGTTTTAAACATATTAACTGGCAGAGTATATAGTTATCCTGGGGGCAAGAAAACAAAGGGATTTTTACTGAAATTAAAAATCGTAGTATGGTGGTACGTACCATACGCATGAACTTACTTTGGAGGAGGGGTCCAAATTCAATGCGAAGATAAAGTATTTTCAGATTTGTCAATTTTCGAAGTTTATGTTTATAATTCCGTACCTATACGTCCGAGCGCAAGTGAACTACGTCAGTCAAACATCGGTCCTTACTGAACAAACTTGGGCACAGATCGTTGCAATTGCGTAATTAGGAGGCGCACCATAAATTCGTATTTAGGTTCTAAACATCGTGTGTGTGGGTTTTATCGGGGTTCTCCCGTTTCCTTCCACTTTTTTCATTCCACCATTTCATTCATTTCTCATCATCAGCGTCTACTTTAGCCTAACCGGCATAACCGTAGGACGTGAAACTAAAAGATTTCATTTCATTTCATTTTCGTATTAAGGTTGTAATCCTTGATTTTTCTCACTTTTATATTTACCATAATCTATTAATTTTTAATTACTAGCTTCGTTTATTCAATATCGACATGATACTTTCAGGATATATTAGTGGTGGGCTAAGGTTTATTTGAAGATAGTTGCATCTGTCTCTTAGCAGTATTTCCAGCCATAGAACTATTTATTTCCAGACTTTTTTTGGTAAAAATTTCCTTTTTTCCCTTCTAAAATTTGCCTCTTATTTCCTTCTCTTCTATTGGCTACATTGGAACGAACATACCAGATTCTGGAAGCCTCATCCTTGACTTACACAACGCACTATAAAAAGTTTCACTTGGATAATTGGGGACACTACAATTCCGGTCTTACAGTATACCATATTACATAATTTTAAGGATAATAGTGACTTTCTAGGAAAAATGATATACTTTTTAAAATTACATGCTTAATTTGAGAGATATCATCATGATACTAGCTGAATATATTATTGGTGGGCCAAAGATTACTTTAAAATTGTTTGCTTCTGAGTGGTAGCAATGTTGCCAGCTACAGAAAATGTTAATTGTAATTGTTTGTAAAAAATTTGGGAAGTTTATCCTTTCCCCCCTATTATTTCAGTGTCCTTGGCTATATTCAAACCAACGTACAACTGTCTGGAATCATTCTTGGCCTACAAAACGCACCATAGAGGAGCACGATTGAATAATTAGGGAAGACGGTGAACCACCATGTATGCTGATTTTTGCTTCTGACGCGTAAGAAGTGCCAAAATTTGATGTGTATTATGAGAGAGTTTTTTTCTTTCTCTCTTTGTATGGCAGCCAGCGACTTCAGGTTTTTACTGTACCTTGTCAACATACCAGAAAATTCTTTTTAGGTGACTTGAACCCCTGTGGCTTCGGTGTTCCCAGCTAGAAAAAATCATGAAATTCGGCTAGGGATTTTTTTTTTAAATTTCACTCCTACATTTTTTCAATAATCCCTCCCGTTAGCAACACTGCAATCTAACTTACACCAAAAAATAGCCATGTCCCTCTTCTAAAATACAAGACGTAAACGATATCAATCGGGATAACAGTGTTTGGGCAATAAATCATTAACTGAAAGTCTACCAAAAACCCCAAAATCGATTTTGTCCCGAAAGGGTTAATGAGATATGCGCGCCAAAGATTTCGGGCTCTAATTTAACGTGAGCCCCCCCCCCCCCCCAAAGTTTCTGGGCTGGTCCAGAGAATGAATGGCCTACATAGTACTGTCTACGGGCTGGATAGGCTACCAAATTTCAGCTTTCGTTCTCCCATAGTTAATGTGATATAGGCGCCGAAAATTTGGGGGCTAACTTCACCAGAGCCTCCCAACTTTCTGGGCTAGTCGAGATAAAGATCGATGGGTTAACAAATTTCATCTTTTGGGCCAATATAGTTAATAAGGTGTGAAAATCAAAGTTTTGGGGCGTTAACTTAACGTGAGCCCTTAACTTTTTGGGCAAGTTGAGATAATGAGTGTACCAGGTACTAAACTTCATGGGCCTTCCAACCCATTATTATTTAGCATTTGGGGCACTCAAGGAACACAGATACAGGGTCTCCAAATGTGAAAATGAAAATGCAATCTTTAAGTTTTATGTCCGACTGTCATCCTGGGTAGACTAAAGGAGACGCAGATGATGAGAATAAATGGAATGGTGAAATGAAAGAGTTGTGGGAAAGGGAAACTCCAAGAAAACCCTCACACACGGTGTTTGTTCACCACAAACCCCACTTTGCGCAAGTTGGTATAGAACCAGGGCCCCGCAGCATGTGTGAACCCTCTGCCACTAAGCCACTGCGGCCCGGAAGTCCTCGAGACGAGACACATAGGCGTATACCTAACGTGTAATTTGTTCGTAGCGGGAATTTCTGTTATGGTATAGTTAATTACATACAATGAAAAACCGAAAATGTGATGTGGACAATCGCGAACAAGCAATAAACAATCTGCGTGATTTGTTTTAGATTTCGGAAAATAGGTTCTGCCAGATTTACGCTTATCGACTGTAATCGTTTATTTATTTATTTGGGAGGGAAGCAAAGTATAATACATTTCAGTCATTACACATGCAAAGAGATGTTTTATGGTAATTGTTTTTTGCTGAAATATAACTTCGGTATCTTTTATACGTGTTTAGGAGCTGAGATTATTATCTAATAATTATAAGGAAGATACAAGTTTTTTTTTTTTTTTTTTTTTTTTTTTTTTTTTTTTTTACGAAGATACAAGTTTTTCACCTTCGTACAACAATTCATGTTTAATAGGCGTATAGAAGGGGCTCATGCCCAAAACATTGGAACTCCATTTCTGGGGCCCCATGTTGGGGGCCCGGTTCCTGACCACCACTGTGCTGAGGGGAATCGGATCTTTCCAACGTCACCATCTGTATGCAACAACTCCATGCTGAAACGAGAAATAGAGTGGACTCAAGCCCAACATTTCGGAACCACATTTTCTGGAGCTTCGAGGTCAGGGCCCAATTTCTGACATTACCGCTTTCGTTAATCGACCCCGACCTTTCAAACGCTAACACTATAGTACAACACCATGTTAAATAGGCAAATAAAAGAGACCTGAACCCAAACTTTTGGGATCTCATTTCTGGAGTCTCAGGTCCCGGAGCTTTCCAAGACCACAATATGTATCCAATAACTCCATGCTTAAAAGAAAAATATAATGAAGCCAAGCTCAAAATTTCGGGACACCATTTTTGGACCTTTGAGACAAGGGCCCAATTTCTGACGTTAACACTGTGCTCAGACGACCCGAACATTTAAAAACTTCACCACCCACCCACATACAATTCCATGTTTAATAGGCGTATAGAAAGAACCCGCGCCCAAAACTTCGGGACCCCATTTTTCTGGAGCCTCATGGCTGGGGCCCGGTTTCTGATATCACCACTGTGCTCGGGAGACCCGGACTTTTCCAATGCCACCATCTGCATCCACTAACTCCATGTCTAACACGGCTTCCCCATTGTAGGAGGATTTTGACGAATTTTCTGCAGGTTCTTTACAACTATTTACAACGTTTCAAACTATTCATAAGAAATGAAATTTCAATACATTAGAAACTATGTTCTTTTAAAATGTTCAAAATGGATGACAGCATTGATTTCCAGTAATAGTTGTAAACTTTCGTAATTTTATTCTCTATTTGAATAGTAGTTTAATTTCGAATCTTTTACGGTTAAAAATATTTTTGTGAAATGTAACGGAATACATTGAAATGCTCCTACCCCCACGGGTACGTGTTCCAATTATAAATCGATTTGAGGTTCAGCGTACAAATGAGAAACTCCCAAAGCGAAGTACAATATTGTAACGTTGTTGACATACATATGAATAACTGG
Source organism: Thermobia domestica (assembly GCF_964235325.1). Classification (NCBI taxonomy): domain Eukaryota; kingdom Metazoa; phylum Arthropoda; class Insecta; order Zygentoma; family Lepismatidae; genus Thermobia; species Thermobia domestica. Next base: position 144,127,332 of record NC_137466.1, on the reverse strand, counting down.
TGATTAGGTCGTTAAGCTGTACATAAAATCATATAAATTTTCATTCATATTACGCAGACAAGTACACACAGAACAGCATATGAATCTTTATCTGACTTTTGTTTCTCTAACTTTCTGATAGCCTTTAGAAATAATATCTTTACAATCGAAATATTCGTTAAACATTATTATTATTATTATCCTTCAATATTCATTATACATCATATTCTTCATTACTTTAAATTCTTCATATTACATAACTATTTTACATTATATTCCGTCGAAGCTGTTTCAAAGTTAGTATTACACTTCTGACATAGTCATCATTACAAATCATAATTGATTCTCAATCCATACGCCTGTAACTTGTCCATCCTACCTGCAGTGTGGATCCTACGCAGTTTCGATCCTACGCAGTTTCGACGCTACGCAGTTTCGACCGTACGCAGTTTCGATCGTACGCAGTTTCGACGCTACGCAGTTTCGACCGTACGCAGTTTCGATCCTACGCAGTTTCGACGCTACGCAGTTTCGACCGTACGCAGTTTCGATCCTACGCAGTTTAGGTCATGTGGAGTCCATGAATATAACCCTAATTTATAGCTGCACAGGTTAAACAAATTAAAGAGAGAGAAAAAAAATATTTTTTGAGCGCATGATTAAAACTTAAATTATTTCAGGGCAACTGCGTAGGATCGAAACTGCGTACGGTCGAAACTGCGTAGCGTCGAAACTGCGTACGATCGAAACTGCGTAGGATCGAAACAGGTTTTGAGCTGAATTTTTCGATCGTACGCAGTTTCGATGCTACGCAGTTTCGATCCTACGCCGCATTCCCATTAAATGCCGATTAAAAACAGCGAATTCATGTTATTATTCATATCAAAATCTTTTGTCGAAGAGAATTTTATCGAGAAATTCGAACTTTAAAAGGATATAAAAATATAATCATGTCCGTTGTATTGTATGGTTGCAAAACGTGCCCACTTACTTCGAGGGAAAAAAAACTCAGACTGAAAGTATTTGAAAATAAAATCCTAAGATGAATATTCGGTTTAAGAGGAACAGGAATGGGGAATGGCGGAAACTTCGTAGCGAGGAACTGCATAATTTATACAGTTTACGAAACACTGTTAGGGTTATCAATCTATTAATAGAAGGCTCAAGTGGGCAGGTCATGTAGCCAAAATGGAAGAAAGAAGGAATGCTTTCAAACTTTTCACTGGAAGTCCAATCGGAAAACGACCATTAGAAAGACCCAGACGAAATGGGAGAACAATATTAAGATGGATCTCGCAGAAATAAGAATACAAAGTAGAAACTGGATCCAGTTGGCTAAGGACAAAAGTCAATGGAGAGCTTTTGTGAACGCGGCATTGAACCTCCGGGTTGCATAGGCCATAGAGTTAGTTAGTTAATTAGTGTCCCACAGGTTTATAATATAAAAGAAATATGTGGGGTTAAGAATATGATAGAATAATTTGAAATATCTCTGACCCACCATTTTTGTAAGCAGACGAAAGTTTTGTATGAAAAAGAAAATATTTGGTCATGTATTAATGTTTTGTGGGTTTAAGTACCATTCTGACATACAGTATTAGAGAAATGTATGGGGATAAGCACATTGTAGGCTTTTTGAAATATCTCTAACTCGCCATCTGTTGCAAAGAGATGACTATCTTGTATGAGAAAGGAAAGAATTTGTAATGGGGAGTTTGTAATATTTAGGGAGTTTCAGTATCCCTCTGGCTAAAGTATGGAAGAACCGCACGGCGGGTAAGAATATGATAGAAACCTTTGATACATCTCTAACTTGCCATCTGCTGCAAAGATATGACCGATTCATATGAGAAAGGAAAGATCTTGTCATGCACTAATATTTATAGGGATTTAGTCTCCACTTGGCGTTTAGTGTGTAGAGGATAAGAATACGACAGGAGTTTTGGAAATATCTCTACGACCCCGTCATATGTTGCAATCAGATATGACTAGTCTGTATGGAAAAAGTACTAATATCATGTACTAATATAATTTGTGGGTTTTAGTGTCTCTCTCGCGTATAGTGTGGGAGTGAGAATATTACGGAAGTATTTGAAATGTATCTATCCCGTCGTTTCTTGCTAAGAGATGACAGTTTTGTTCATGTATTGTAATTTAGTAGTTGCTTTTACAGATGTTCGAATTATTAGACTCAACATTCAGTTTCTGAATAGTTTACTGCTCTTGCAATATTGCGTGAGAAAATACATTCGAACTTAGTCCAAATTACTATGTCCTAATTTCTAATGGGTGTGGCACATGCTTTCCAATATCAATAAAACAAATGCGTAAGTAACATTCAAATATAATTACTATAAAGTGTGTATATCCAAATTAGAAACAAAAAATGAAATGGAATACTTACAAGAAAATTATCTCTCACACAAAGATCACTATTTCGTATAAAATCCGTTATTCTTTATTAAGTCTTTTATCCTTTGTGGCATTCTATGTACGAGTTTAGCACATTTTGCTTTCAATTCAGCATCGTGATACTACAAATTGTTGATCCCCTCGATCAATTGATGTTTGGTTGTAATGTGCTTCTTCTTTAGCTTTTCCTTCACGAACCTCCAAATGTTTTCAATCGGGTTCATATCAGGATTATTGCCCGGCCACGGAAGAACAGTGACTTCGTTGTCCTCGAGGAATTTTGTCACAGCTTTGGCCCGGTGGCATTGGGCCTCGTCATGCATAAAGATGAATTGTACATCAAACTAATATCCGTAAACGAGTCCAATGGATAATTTTGTGACGATGTGCAGTCTCTTTCTGTTTACTTAGCTCGTTTTATTTCACCATAATGTAGAGATCTACTCACGCTAATACTGTAGCGATGTCACAAAGAAAATATAATCAAATTACACCATGATTTTCATGGGAAAAGGTGGTTTAATCTAGGTCAATGACAACATTAATTCTAAAAAGTAAGTTTATTACATAACTAAGATTGTAATATACAACAACATATAATTGAATGATTCAACAAGAATAATTTGATATTTGATAATTCATTTGATAGTTTGATATCTTAATATAGATCGATTGACAGGCAAGATATTCACATATTTAAGTTATTGGAGATGGAGGATGAAATACAAGTATGCGACAACAGTTCTTAATCTTGAGAGTTTTACGGTAGGTAGACAAATCATTTTGAAGTACTACATGACATTTCTAAACTTGAAATTACTGATACAACAACTGCACATACATACCTTATAGTAGTATTCTTGTAACTCTTAGAAACTTTGGCGATGATTCTGTCAGCTCACAACCTGCGTCTCGAGTCTCGACTCTCAAATCTCCGAAGCTCCGAATGAATAATTTGAGACCTTGAGGTCCCTTTTTATTATTTTGCGAGGGACATACCCAAACCTCGTATCAGTCAGTACATCCGTTTTATCATCTCCACAAATATGGAAACTTATTGCTCTTTTGCATTCTGATTGGCTCTTAGAGACTGCCGCACCCACGTGACACACATGTACGTGCCGACATACGTGGCGTGACACACATGTACATACGTGTACTGTCACAGCCGGAAGAATTCAATAGCATGATTTCTAGACTTATCTATAGATTCTTAACTATTTAACCAATTTCCGCTTATTAATGCGGCGTCACGTTGTCAAAATCATGATTAATGTATCCTGTATGATGATTATGAGTGATCTTCGACAAGTAAACTTCTCACAAAATTGCGCAACAAAAGCAACATCAGTCACCTTCAGAAAGTTTTACGTATTTCCTTTCTCTGTTACTAGCTTGCGGCAAGGCAAGAGAGAAAAAGTCTTTTAAAATGCATATTAATTCAAAATGATCTTTTCAATTCCTTCAATAAAGAGCAATATAACCATATTTTTGGATTCAGCGTCACGTTTTGTGAATAGTATAACAATTAAATGAGAAATCAAAAGATGAAAACGGTTCCTACGAAAATCAAAATTTTGACTTTTGAAGCTTATTAGCACAGAAAAATGTAAATAACATTCAGCCAATTTTTTCATGGACTGCAATCAATACCAGAACAGTTCTATCAGTCCTTAGTAAACTGAAACCTTTAAACAATGAGGATTTCTATGGATTTTCTAATAACTTGTTAAAAAAATAAATGATGTTATAATTGAACCTTTAATTTACCTATTTAACTGGATACTTTTAGGGAAAATCTTCCCTGACTGCCTTAAATTGACAACAACTGTAGCCATACATAAGAAAAGCGATAAAAGTAAACCTAATAACAATCGTGCTATATCCTTAGTTCCAATTATATCCAAAGTTTTTGAGTAATGCATTAAAAATCAATTATTAGACTATCTAGGAATAAGTAAACTAATCCACACTTCTCAATTTGGATTCCGACCGGGGTTTCCACGACTAAGGCTGTGAAAAATATAGTAATACATATATTAGACAATTTTGAAAGTAATTTATATATGTATGCTGTACAACACTGCTAGATCTGACAAGGGAGGGTCATGAAGTTGCTCCGCTGAGATCTGGAACATCTTTGACAGTAAATTTTACTATTTCTTTAGGTAGCAATATGAAGAAAGTTAACACTTTCTTTTAATGAGTAGGTTATATACCAAGTTTCATCTCCCTAACTTAAGAGCCTCGTGAAATACAATTTTTGACATACAATTTAAATAGGTGTGGAATGACTCCATGAAATGAGCGGTGGTGCATATACAAGGAGGGTTACACACCAGTAGTCGGAGAAAGAGGGAGGATAATGTCATTTATACATGTCTGTTGTTATAGGCATCTCATAAAATGCCTATAACCACATATACATAACTTTAAATACAAGACCAGAGTTGGCGTGGATCAATGAAAAGTTGACCCACTGACCCACCATGACCCACTCTGACCCACCACCCGCTGTGACCCACTCTGATCCACCATGATCCACCACCCACCGTGACCCACTGTGACTCACCATGACCCACCACCCACCATGAACCACTCTCATCCACTGTGACCTACTCTGATTCACCAAAATCCATCGTCATCAACTCTGACACATGATCCACGGTCTCTTCTCTACTGACTAAAGAGTTTACACTTGTAATAAAACAAGATTGTGAAATTGTCACTAATCGGAGTTTGAATTTTTACGGTCAATCGCTCAAGCACCACTCTATTACCATTCTGTGGATCTGACCTTTACGATATAAAATAGTAAAGTGTTTGTCAGTGAGGAAATTGAAGCATTTTGAGGTGGGGGGAAATTAGTGTGTGCCTAAAATATACTTGTACTAAGAGAGTATTCTTGCAAGTGTTAATTTCTCAACGCATTCCGAAAGAAACTTCTATTCGCAGGAAAATAACCCTGTACAATATGGAAAAGGTTATGATTTCTCAGTTCACAGTATTTTTCTCCAAAAGACGAAAAATCAGTTTTTCATAGCATATAAAAGTGTTCGGGTAACCTCTGTGAGAGCATCTCCACAAAGTATGCTCATAATTGTAATTTGTGTAATCACTAAAACACCACGGTAAATTTAAGCTACAAATATGCATAATTGCAATTATTATGAATATTTATTCAAAGTAGTTTACCTTTTAGTTTATAAAAAGGAAAGAAGAGACTTATGAAAAATTAGGTACAAAGTTGAATAACACAATAAAATTAGTAATACAAGTATACATTTTCCATAACTCGTAATTTTCCACCTTAAAACAAATCTCAAATCGGGTTTATTTCCTGTTGGCCTCCAGGACTTTTTCGTGGTAAATCATCCGCAGCGGAATGATGTCCATCCTTCAGCCAAGAAATAACTAGCTCGTCTACTTTGAGCTTGTCTACCGGTTTGCCATTAACATTGATGAACAACAAGTTAGACAATGTTTGAGCACTTAGTGTGTTTCTAATATCAGTCATCTGTAAATTCATACGGGAAATCCCCATTTGTTGCACTCTGTCGTGGAAATTGATAATACTTCTACCCGATTTCTGCAACTCCTCATCGACAATCTGCTTGTTAGACTTACATCTGATAACGATTTTTCTCGGTCAGTTTTGAAATACTCGGCAAGAAGTATCACCTCTCTATCACCATACAACATCTTTTCTATATCGACCATTTCAGTTGGCAATGTCGACTCATGGAAAACAGAAACTTCATCTACCACACCTTTGATAGGGAATCTTGTGCTTAAATTATAAATTAAAACCTGATAAACTCATGATTTCTTATTTGTTTATAAATTTAATTTTTGTAATTACACATGAAGGTTTAATGTCATCACCAAGTTCCCTTCCCCCTTAGGAGGCAAAAGGGAACAAGGTTCCAGGGAAGTGTTCAGAGGTGCCTGGGAATTTCCTCCTTCTTCCCCTTCAATTACCACACTGCTGTTTGTCATGGGCCAAATTACGATGTCTATTTAAATTAAATTATCATAGTATAATTATTTCCTTGTTGAATTATCGATACTTTTCAGCGGAAAAAGGGATGAAGTTTGAAAGTCCCAAATCAAGGTAAGTAGACCAACGTAAAGGAAAAAGAAAAGTGTAAAATTTCCCATATAATTATACATACAATCCAAACCTGAAATTTCCGTGTAATAAGCTTACATTACAAATTTTATGTCTATTTTTCTCACAACTTTATGAGTTGTTTGCCCTGTGCTATAAGCGTTCCACATAATGTTACTTTCTAAAATAAAATAATGTTACTTCCTTAAAGGGTATTTGGCTAGTGTTGGTACATAAAATAATAAGTATCTTAAACTATCTGGAATTGTACTATAAATCAAACTAATGTGTTCACTCTGATGTATAACCAGAACTCTTTATTCTACCTTTTAATCGTATCCCTGTTATTAAATCTTTTCACATGAATCTCTTTTGAATCCAACTAAGTCATATACTTATATAATCTTTTTACTCTGTGTCCTTACGACATATATCTTCATACATCTTGTTTCTTGCTAATCTTGTTTATCTTAACCACCTTCGACTATTTGACATTAGCCTTAGGTACATCGGCATGTGCAAACTTTTGTGACATTTCCTGCCAATACATAATTAACATAAGCTTCAGCAATTATTATAGTAGAAAGCAATGGATATATGAAGCAAAGCACCGTATTTTTTGTTTCTGAATTTTTTTAAGTAATATCGATCGTTTTTGATCATTTTTTGGAAACCAACTCACTATCAATTTTCCATATATAGAATGCCTCCCCCCATAAAGGAAAATTTAAAAAATGCTAGGACACATTCTAACGGCTTGCGAGATACTCAAATTTTTTTCGCAAAAATTCGGATCCTCACTACCTCCTTAGGATATTAGTCTTCTCAAATGGGTCGGGTTACGGGTCGGGTCGGGTCAGGTCAACTCGGGTCGGGTCAGTCGGGTCAGCTCGGGTCGGGTTGTCGGATCGGGTCAATCGGGTCAGATCGGGTCGGGTTATCGGGTCGGGTCAGTCGGGTCAGCTCACTTTGGTCAACTGAGTTTAGATTGAGCTTAAACTCGGCTGGAGTCGAAAGCAGCTGTTTTTCACTAGCTGCCTAATTAAAAATAGCAATTTTCAATTGATTTTATAGAAGCCATAAATCTATTTTGAACACTTGCAGCTAGTGTTTTTATGGTAAATGCTTATTTTTGTACTTGTGTGTACTTTACTTTGTAAATGTGGAAGATTGATTTTACCAATCGACTGTAATATTAATATCTACGCCAATATGGAGTCTGGATTTAGAACAAAACTAGAAGTTGTATAACACGTTGCTGCCAAGGGTGAATTTTGTTGTTCACCGGTAGAGTGCCAAGCGTACTTACTTACATTATTCTTGTTTTGTTCATATTTTTTAAACATAATATTAATATTGAAACATAATCTAAGGCATGGTAGTGAATCCGCGTGCATAAAAGTTGGGGGTCCGATCGGACCTACCTGTGTATATTTTGTTTATGGGCAAGGGGATAAATTACAGTTGAACTGGCAACTCTGTTAGAAAGTTATTTGTTTATTAGGCCTACTACATGTGCAGAAGTGAGAAGTGTGGATATATTCATCTTGCTTTTAGTACTAATAAGTAATATCTTTGTGCAATGAAAAACGAAGAAATATGCGCAGAACTCGATCTCATTAGTAATAGCAGTGTAGTGATCTAGACTTTTCTGAAAATTCAGCAAATGACAGGGACACTGACATCTTGTGAAAATAAATTAGAATAAATAATGAATCCATTGTTAAACTTTTTAACATGTCACTGAAAAAGCAAAACATAGGTCCGATCGGGTCTACAAAAGCAACAAATGCTTGTTACTTGGTATTTAGCGCCCCTAGCGGCGTTAATAATCAATAGCAAAGACCAAAACCTACATGTGTAATAAAAACACTACAGTTCAATAACAGTAGAGACAGGATTTAACAATACAAGTACTCTAACGTCAATTCGACGAATTAGAAATTGTGGGTCCGATCGGACCTACAAGAACATTTTCTTAGATCACTCCAGTAGGTCCGATCGGACCCACATGGCAGCTATCGTGTTAAGCAAGGCTAAAAGAAAGATTGGATATGGACAACCAAGCCCAAGCAGGGCTGCGGTGGCTCAGTGGTAGAGAGTTCATCTCTGGTGCATGGTGTCCATGGTTCGATCCCAGCTTGTGCTAAGTAGGATTTGTGGTGGAGAAACGCCGTGTAGTGGGTTTTCTCGGGGTTCTGTTTCCTCCCACTTTCTTCATTCCACCATTTCATTCATTTCTCATGGTTACCGTATCCCTTAGCCTCGGTGCAGAATCGAGGGACCTTAAACTGAATATTTCATTTTATTTCACCAAGCCCAAGGACATCGATACAAGACCAAGATAAAGATTGGATATGCAAGACGAATTGCATAGTAATCTTGCTCTTGGCCTTGTTTTGGTGATCACCAAGTAGCGATGAGCATATTTTCTTGCTTTCCGTATAGTATGAAAGACCATAATCAAAATCACACTTGGTCTTCATTTGTACCGATGAGGCGAGCATTCTTGGCTCTTGTATAGCATGAAAGACCACCAAAATTACGAAATGCAGGACCAAGACTTGACTGCAAGACAAAGAATAAGACGCAGTATTGATGACCAAGACCCAGGGAGCGAATTGTTTGAATTTCATTTGTTGGGCTGAAAGTAATGAAATAAAATTAGTACTTTGTAATTAAATATCATACTGTATTTTTAAATTTTAAATTACAAAATTCGTATTATGTATCTTCTTACGTGCAACTATATATACTGTAAAATACGTTGTAATTACCAAGAAAGAAAAATCAAAGTGGCATGGGTCCCGGAATCATAAGAACCTATTTTGGAATGAAAGTTGAAGGCTTGGAAAAAATTACAGGTGTTCTCCTGTTTCCTCAACCCTTATCATTGTAGTTAAACGATTTCCTTTTGTCTCGCCAAGAGACTCTTGCTATTGCCTTGCGAGAAGACCCCCTGCCGTCTAAGCAGGTGAGAACACTGACCTTGAATAAAAAATTCGTCACATAGAACTAAAGCAAGAAAAAAAAAATAAACTTCTCCCACGTCGGACATTGGTATCAGTTATAAAAAGAAATAACCAAACCTCAAAAGTGCCAAATATTCATTAAGATGCATATACAAATCCACCTCTTGATCTAGCTAGTGGTTAACGTGTAAGACTTCGGTACACGTGGTCCGGGTTTATTTCCCAATGGGAGTGCATTTTGGCGTTCACCCAGTGTCGTGACCTAGTGCTCTCAAACGGTTCGGGTTGACCCTACCCGACCCGACCCGACTCGGATCGGGTCAGATCGGGTCGGGTCGGGTCAATCGGGTCAGCTCGGGTCAGGTCAATGAGGTCGGATCACGGTTCGGGCCAGTCGGGTCGGGTCGGGTCAGTCAATTCGGGTCACGGGTCGGGTCGGGTTGGTCTTCAACCCGACCCGACCCAATCCGTTGAGAGCACTATAGGATATGTATTAAAATGAAAGCAATATAACATCCCAGTCTGGATTAAGGCCTAACTATATACCAAAAGTTATTTCATTTGAGTTTGCAATTTGGCCGTGATGATCAGGCATAAATAGTTACATGCAATTTTTTATGTAATAATTTATATATTACAGTGATTCAAAAATGTATTTTTCCAGTAGTTAGCTCCTCTAAAAACTTACAGGTCTCGAAAGCCAAGTAGTAGTATAAGTCCTATTGTTACAATTACACATATCAATATCCAAAAGTGCATGAAGTTCTTTTCTCACTTAGATATAGTCTACTCACCTTAGGTAAATAGACAGAAACAAATAGAAAAGGAAGGGAAATGAAGGTCTGAAAGTAAAACGCAAATTTACCAGTCTTCAGAAGATACTGTCTACAATGCAGTGAGCAGAGTGAGTCGGTAGATCAGACTGAGTCGGTGGGTCACAGTGGGTCATGGTGGGTGATGAGTCACAGTGAGTCACGGTAGGTGGTGGGTTGCTGTGAGTCATGGTAGGTGGTGGGTCAGAGTGGGTCACATGCTGTTGACCCACAACCCACTGACCTACCCAGAAAACTTGACCCACTGACCCACTCCATCTCTGCATAAGACATAATTTTGAAATTAAAATACTTGAAACAAAAGCGTTGCTTTGTATATATGGATGGATTAGAGTTTAGCGTCGGTTTTGGCAGCAGGAAGCGTTGTTTTAGGTTTGATTCTAGAAGACAACAACGGTGTTTTACCAGTATATCTGTAATTTCAGGTGAGCCACGTTAAACACACCTTGAAAAGTTACTAAGAAAAAATGTACATATCGACAAAGCTTCACATGATATGCAAATTATTTTGAGTATTTTGAGTATTTGTATTTGAGTATTTGTTCACTTATTTTCGTAATAAAATAAGTTTTTTTGGAGAAGAACTGACACCTTGAAACGTTTGTCCGGTTGCCCGGCGGACCAGTCCAACCCTGATTGAAACCTTCTTCCTCAGTATTCTATTCGTATTTTCATAAATTTTGGAGAGGTATGTGCTAACTACGTTCAAAAACCCATTTCAATCGGTTTAACCGTTTCCTCGTGCAAAAAAGATTTATAACGTTCATTCCCTTTCATATAGAACAGGGATTCTCAACCATTTCCACTGACGCACCACCATAAGTCGTACATACCACCCAGCAGCGGCTGGTGTACCACAGGTATAAAAACCATGATATATATATATATATATATATATATATATATATATATATATATATAGAGAGAGAGAGAGAGAGAGAGAGGTATTCTGGGATAATTATGAATTGGTTGGAGATATAATAGATTGACATTAATTTTTATCTATTAATTGACTAAACTTTTAATGAAATAAGCTTTTAAATTAAAGTGCCAATCGAGCGCTTAAATTAAAATCTACATGTAGTAATGATGATTATAGCAGGTGATTGTTTTTGTGGTGAATTATGTTTTAGCTGTGGTTATAGTTGTAATAGAACTGTCTATAGGGAGCTAATAGAGTGCCTAATAGAACAGTTTTTTATTAGTATTATTACTCAATATTCTATTTATTTATTTATTTATTTTTACGTATCAGTTAACTATCAGTCTGAATACCAAAGTTCAGTTTCAATGTGAAATAAATTCAATACATCCTCAAAGGATGGGTTTGAGTGTTTGAACACCTGTATTTATTCAACTGTTATGGTAGATGCATTATGTTTGAAGGATTCTTCCTATTCAACTGTAACTAATTTCTTCTTTCATTCAATAGGCGAAATAACAATGAATTTCTGTTTATTTCTTTCAAAATATTTGTGACTGTGACATTTTATATTATCTTGTAACACTGTACTTTGGTCCTAGTTCGGTTGCGCCATTTCTTGTTACACTGTGGGTTCCGGTATTGGAAGCCAAGTTTGGTAATGATAATGCTATTGTCTCGGGCGCTAAGTTTTGCAACGATAGAAAATTACTAATAATTAAAGGAAAATTTCTGCTCGGGCTGCCAAATAGAATTACTGCGTGATATTACGAATAAGCAGATCTTACGTATTTGGGCGACGAAGAATATGAAACGTATTGTTTTAGGAATTCGATTCCTTATCTCTAATTTGCATATTTAATCTGAACTAGAATGAATAATTAAGGCACTCACGGATGAGCCTAATATGCATCAGAGAAATGAATACCTGACCTTGTACTTGAAAAGTGAATGGTATTGATGAGCGACAACTCATCTGCCTATTACACAAATAAAAAAAATGAATGAGAGTTTGGAGAATTGAAGTTGACTCCACGGGGCTCGAACTTCAGTTCTCCAAGGTAAAGATACAGTTTTGCTAAGATGGTTAGGAATTAAAAAAAAATGATATATATAACGAAAGATGACCTAAGTCTAATCGATCCTGTTTTCCCCATAACGGTGTCTCCAAGGCGCTAGGAAAACAGGTGCGTAGTTAATAGTTAAGTGATTTAAACATGCGGAGCAAAAATCTCACAAGCTGCAAAGCTGAAAGAAAGATTTTTCGCTAATGGCTTGTTCAGTTGGCTACACTGACTATCACTCTGTCACCGAAGTGTGTGGAGATAGCAAAAATAGTTTAAAAAAAGCAACAAATAAGGAAAGTTTAATTTAAAGTTAAAAAAAAATGAGTTAATTTAGATAAAAAATTTCTGATGGTCAATGTAACCGTATTTCAACTTTTTCAGTTCTTCTAGGTATGCTAATACCGGTTAAAGAAATAGGCATATCTTTGAAATAATAACCACATAAATGCTTTGGTTCTAACGTCAAATAGACTTTTAATAAATTTAACGAGAAATAAGGTGATATCTACAAAAATCAACAAGAAAGTTAATTTGGATTTACAAAAAAAAAATGAATTAATTGACTTTACTGAAAATGAATCAGACTTTTGACTGTTTTGACCAAATAATATGATTTCTCTTAACACATTCTTCACTGTACAACGTAATATTCAAATTATTCAATCTTGACTGTAAAATTTAGCAACAATCTATTTCTACTCAACTAAACTGACAATATTCGATTCTTTATAATTACTATGACGTAGTTATACAAACAAAAATTTCTATTAAACTGAATATTAATTAGCAAAATGATTTATTGTTTTCCCCATAGACATAAACGACTATTAAGTAATTCGCCCACAGTTACTCCTCTTTTTATTAATAAAAGAAATGGAAATAAGTTTAAGAATCGGATTGCGGAATGAAAGAATTAATGGTTTATGTTGCTTGCAAGACTTACTGGAGAAATAGTTTAGAAGCGATAGTATGCTTTTGAGAAAATTTAGTGCACTGTTTCTAATGAACTCTACTGAATTTTCAATATTAAAAAATTTGCATAAACCAAACATAGCTTTGTATACATATTATATCAGTTGGAAAATAATACCATTCACAATAAAAATCGTTACACAACACTAACTACACAAATATTTCATATCCAAATGCACTACACAGAAATATATATATATATATAGTACTACTATTATTATAATTTGGCCAATTGATCAAAATAATTACATTGTCGACGCTTTCTGATTTTCTCAGTGATTCCTTCTTTTGCAAATAAACGTTTCTCCATAGCTATGGACCCTATCTGCGTTCGTTGCTCAGATAGGTACCTCCGAAGGGATTTACTCGAGTATCTTAAATTTGTTTACCTTATTTACGAGACTCTAACGATATTACGGGATAAGAGTGTTTACACTTATTTGTCTGAAACTTACTCAACATAGCACGTCTTTGGAACCTTTATATTGATTGTTTCTTTTAAGAATGAGTATAATAAAAATTGACAAGTTACAATAAAATCATATTAAGCCTGTTTACCGCTCTGACACATATTTCCCTAACACAACCTATACAAATGTTAAAATTTGAAAAACTAGACTTTGACGCTAAATCATAGTTTACTCAAAACAGAAATTACATTACATTCACACATCTTAAACGCGATTTATGTTTAAAAGAGAAATAATTCATACTTGATATAAATAAATACTGGATTGCATATAAATGATTATAATGACGGCTTCAAGGATCTAAATATTGACACATTACGATTACAAATAAATGCATGATTGAAGATCAAATCAATGTATACAAATTTCACTAGTAAAATAATCAAAAATTTTATGGTACTTATTCAAGAATGAAATTAACAGTTCCTATATCAGTGAATTAATTTTGGAAATGCAACCAAGGCATTAGGCTATTTGTTTACTTCTTTTAAAAAGAAAGAAAAAAAAATGCTCTAAATGTTTACGGACAGTTCCGTATGAATAAACAATGTCCCGAAGTTTCTAGAAAAAGGTGAGTATGGAGATCACGAATCACGGAAATATTGGCCATAGTCCTTCTTCAATAAAGAAAATAGCAGAATACTTTGTCCTACCTTAATAAGTCCTTCCGCTTATATTTCCACACTTCAGAAGAAAACTGCACTGTACTTAACTGACCGTCACAATGCTTCCTAATGTCCCTTCTCAGACCCCGCTGTCCTCTGGATTCAACTCCCGGAGAAGAGGTCCTCGTTTGTCTGAAGCGTCTGGGTCTTCCTGTGGCAAGGCATCTGTCTCGAGTATTGGGGATCGAACCCGTGTCTCCGTCCTTCATCTCCATGTTGTTGAAATGCAACGATGCGTCACTTATCAAATCCATCTGCACTTAAATTTCACTCGCACAGTTTATATATATATCCGCCATACATCGCACTACTTTTCCTGTCTTTGCACTTTATGCGGGAAATCAACGTATATAGAATCACAGACTCACTTCAACATCACCATTTATGTAGCGTTACCGTAAGATGATAAGAATTATCTGTCGATGTTTTAAATATTTGTATAAATAATCTTGTAACGACGAAGTTGCTGTGGATAACGCGTGATTTAAGTAACTGGCTGCTAACGGGTGTCTAGCTAGCCATTTTTCTGAAATTTAAACACTTAAATATATATATATATATATAGGTACATATGAGTTGACGTACGCTTATGAATCGCGTGTTGGTGATGTTTTCACGATGAAGTGTCGACTTAGAGTAACCTCTCTTCCGTGTAGGCGTTCTCCCAGCTTTCTTTATTTTTTTAAAAAAAATAGACGCTTCATTCTTCTCTTTGTGAATTTTGAATTTCGGATTCTGATTCGCCGCTTTAAGTTCGTGACACCATTTCCCAAAAATCGGTTGATAATTTGGCTTGGGTTTCTAGCGTCTGTTCTGGGCTCGTACGTGATGTTAAAGAGTTTCATAAGCACTTGCGAAGATTGTAGATAAAAAATTTTGGTTCCTGTGTGTCTGTGACGTGATATTTGCGATATCGAGGTACTTAGGTAGTGCGACAGTATGGCTGGAGTAACAGTAGCAAATTCCATTACCGTTTACTGGCGAGGTAGAAAACTGGGTGGTCTATTAGTGCGGTTACCGTCTTATGTTTTTTTTTTCTTTCTGAAAAGCAGAGAAACTTCTTTACCTGGGACAAATGAAAGAGGTTGCTTGGTTGCTAAATGAAACAAAATAAAATTTTCCTTGACTTTTTAAAAATAAATTGAATTTACATATAAATATGTTTTAATTTGAATATAAGAACAATTAATTGAGTGTGTGAGCGTAATTGTCACAATACCCCCCTCCCAAGATGTAGCAAGTGCTGCAACAGAGTGAAGCACGGCTGCATCTAAGGAGAAGTAACATTTGATAAATATAAAAGTTCAAATTTTGACAAAAAGTACAAATACATGAAAATCCTAACCCTAATCTATGTTGAAGAAGAAAATTTATAAATTCACCATAAATCCGAACCCTAATGTTAAAATTTCGTGCAAGCTGAGAGAGATAATCTCAATCTAGATGAGAGGTCTCAGGTATTGAGTTGTTGGTCAGTTCAAGCTGCTGGACACAAGCTTATGAGGCATGTTTTAAATAATATGACCTTATTCTTAATTGTCTCTTGGAGTTCTTCTTTATTTTCTCTGCGCGGTATACGACTTCTTATATTTCTTCCAAAGTGCTGGCTGCCCTAGGTAACAAAACAACAAAACAACAATATTAAATAATCTTCAGCGTCTTGTATCATCGGAAAAGAGAGCATTGGTACAGAGGGTGGCATGGAGCTTCAATTCCTCCATGTGCGAGGGCAAGGCCACTGCTCGCACTTTTGCTTTTATTCTTCGGCCATGATTTTTCTTCAGTAACATAACTTTAAAATATAAGGAGAGTAAAATGATAAAGGCAAAGTTCCATGTCGCGAACATCCAATTGTGGGAACTTGCAAACATCTTGGTGGAATTGTCATCTGCTCGCAGCTCGTAGCTCACTATTCTTTGGCTCGGCGCGTTTTCGCAGGTATCATCACCAAGGCGAAGGGGTGCGTTGAGTCTCTGCTCTAAACGCAAAACTCCACTTCAGAGAGCTCAAATCGGGAATCCATCTCTACCGATTGCTCCGTATACAGGCACTTCTTCGTGCATAACAAAAATTATATCTCCTGGGCCGGTTTCAATGCTGGGTTGCGCACATTGGTGAACATCTTTTTCCAATCTTCCTCTGTAATTTTGATTGCCTCACATCCGATATCTGAAATAAAGTTAAAACAAATGCTGGTAAACAAATTCATTTCTGGGCATTATGCTTCCATATAGTACATATTCTTATTCTTTATATTTAACTTCTAGGGTTAGCCGCTTGGACAAGAGATGCAGGTACATTCAACTGGGTTGTGCCATAGATAAAATTCTCTTATATTTCTTTCATCAGTTTCCTGCTAAGTTTTCTTTCTTCGCGCTACTACTTTATTCTTGACTTATACTTTTCTTGCAGTATATTCTCGCAATTTTTCTTTACTTCTTGCCTACAATCATTGTATTTCTGTACTTCCATTAGTTTTCATGCCATTGTGTATCTTAGTCTGTTTTCCAGCAAGCTGTCACGTAACCTCGACTCGAACCTGGACCGTTGGAGTCAATTTTTAGTATGCAACTGTCATAGCCGGGTGAATGGTGACAATGCCGATACCATTCTTGTCATTTTCCAGGCTTTCCTTGATACAATGTGAATAATACCAATTGTCATTGCTCATTTCCTGAGTGCTCACCACTTTCCTATTGGCAATCAATGTATCCTGTTGGCCACTTTTACATTCTGCTTCTGACTTGTGGTCTTCTCTGGTGCCTTCATCATGAAAATAACTTCTTGGCGGATTTGCTTCGTTCTGCCAGTTATCGTCACTTATCTCCTGTGTCTCTACTGCTCTGGCCTGACTGTGTATATCTTGCCGGTCACATGGACTTCTCTGGCCGTTGTAAGTTCTCCATGAATCTGGGTCCTCGAACTCAAGTACTCCTTTTCCTTCTGCATTTCTGGAGTCTTCTGCCCATTTTCTCCGTGTCTTCGGGTGATTATTCCTCCTGACATAGTTATGGCTGCGTTGCCATCCAGCACGTTTGTCGTGGAAACCTTTCATTCTTGTATTTTTGTTTCGTCTTGGTTGTATTCTTGTCCTCCCAGGGATCATTCTTCCACGCAGTTTACGTTTGCTCTTGAATTTTGGAGCGTTCACAGCGTTGGAAACACTTGTGCTTATCTTTACAGGTGCGGGGGTTTGTTTGGCTTCCTGGTGTGTATCCTGCACAATTGCTTCTGATGGAAGTTCCTCCAGTACTTCCGTGTTCGACTTCTCGTGTTCGTCCAGCCTCCTGGCTTGCTCCTGTCGTTTCCTCGAGAGGTATTCTGCCAAATGGTCTTGTTTTTCCATGAGCTTGTCAAGTTTTCTATTTTGTTTTTCTCTAAATTCTTCGTTTTTCTTGTTCTGTTCTTCTATAATCTTCCTCAGTTCTTCTCTAAATTCTTCGTTTTTCTTGTTTTCTTCTTTTTGTTGTCTCATTAACTCATGTAACGCTGATTGTAACGCTGATAGAAAAGATTCCTGAAAATCGCCATTAGTGCTGTTCGGCCTGTGATGCTGTTGAATGTTGTCTCTACTTCCTTGAGTGACATCATTTTCCATAACTGGACTTGTATCCCTCTGGTCACCACATTCAGGACAATTTCGAGCCTCATCAGTGGGATCCAAATCCTGTTCCCATAGGTCACGTCCACACGTGCGACAACGTGCTTCTTCCATTGCAGACATCCTGTTTCTTGGTCGTTGCCTCAAGGTAGATGGCCTCAACTGTGGCATCTGCAAGTAGACTTAAATAACTGGATTGTCAGAATGATTCTTATTAAAATTTGTCTAAAATTAATTCTAATTATCTGACCTATGCTGTCAATCACTCTAAACTTCGTACTCTAAGTTCACCTTAATACGCAAAAATATTACTATTTCATCAATGTAGCATGCCAAGCTACTTTAGCACCACACGTTTTCCACAACAACTTAGTTCATTCTTGTTTTTTTTTTTTTTTTTTTTTTTTTTTTTAACTATATTCATATGGATATTTATGTGTATATACAAATAGTGTATTAATTAACAGATACCATGTCTAAAACACAATAATATGTAAGTAATAAAATGCATGTGTAAATAAAAGTATTAAATCTGACCTATTCTAAACCTATATCTATATATGAATATATAATTATGTTAATACTAATGTTATTCACTAGAAACACACTTAGCTAAATTTATGCATCAATATGCCAAGAATTTGCATGTTCACTTATATTAGTCGCTTACCTGGTGCATTACCTTTTTGTTTTCTTCTTTCCTTCTTTTCTTCTCTTTTTTTTTTAACAAACAAAATGGTGTATCTCTTTTCTCTTCCAATCACATAAACCACCAAACAAACATGAGGTAAGAACAATTATTATTATTATTATTATTATTATTATTTACGCATGTGCTGAAATGAAATAAAATTGGTTGCGAGGGGGAGTAGAACGCTTAATCGTTCCCTACGGGTAATCTCGAAATAATGATTCTTTGAATACAAAGTTACCTAATTTCCTATCACGCTTCCCATTCTTAATTTTAGTATTACGTAATAGACTTGATTACTGTTTTCGTTCGCTGTTCGAAATTTACTATGTATGCTTCTCCAAACTAAATTTCCTACTTTTTTTTTTTTTTTTTTTTAACGCTTACTACGCTTTTCGGTCCTGAAATAAAATTAACTACGCATGTTGGTCCTTCAAATAAGATTAACTACGCATTCGGGTCCTTTAAATAAAATTAACTACGCATTCGGGTCCCTGTTCGGGAAGCCATTTCTTGTAACATTGTACTTTGGTCCTAGTTCGGTTGCGCCATTTCTTGTTACACTGTGGGTTCCGGTATTGGAAGCCAAGTTTGGTAATGATAATGCTATTGTCTCGGGCGCTAAGTTTTGCAACGATAGAAAATTACTAATAATTAAAGGAAAATTTCTGCTCGGGCTGCCAAATAGAATTACTGCGTGATATTACGAATAAGCAGATCTTACGTATTTGGGCGACGAAGAATATGAAACGTATTGTTTTAGGAATTCGATTCCTTATCTCTAATTTGCATATTTAATCTGAACTAGAATGAATAATTAAGGCACTCACGGATGAGCCTAATATGCATCAGAGAAATGAATACCTGACCTTGTACTTGAAAAGTGAATGGTATTGATGAGCGACAACTCATCTGCCTATTACACAAATAAAAAAAATGAATGAGAGTTTGGAGAATTGAAGTTGACTCCACGGGGCTCGAACTTCAGTTCTCCAAGGTAAAGATACAGTTTTGCTAAGATGGTTAGGAATTAAAAAAAAATGATATATATAACGAAAGATGACCTAAGTCTAATCGATCCTGTTTTCCCCATAACGGTGTCTCCAAGGCGCTAGGAAAACAGGTGCGTAGTTAATAGTTAAGTGATTTAAACATGCGGAGCAAAAATCTCACAAGCTGCAAAGCTGAAAGAAAGATTTTTCGCTAATGGCTTGTTCAGTTGGCTACACTGACTATCACTCTGTCACCGAAGTGTGTGGAGATAGCAAAAATAGTTTAAAAAAAGCAACAAATAAGGAAAGTTTAATTTAAAGTTAAAAAAAAATGAGTTAATTTAGATAAAAAATTTCTGATGGTCAATGTAACCGTATTTCAACTTTTTCAGTTCTTCTAGGTATGCTAATACCGGTTAAAGAAATAGGCATATCTTTGAAATAATAACCACATAAATGCTTTGGTTCTAACGTCAAATAGACTTTTAATAAATTTAACGAGAAATAAGGTGATATCTACAAAAATCAACAAGAAAGTTAATTTGGATTTACAAAAAAAAAATGAATTAATTGACTTTACTGAAAATGAATCAGACTTTTGACTGTTTTGACCAAATAATATGATTTCTCTTAACACATTCTTCACTGTACAACGTAATATTCAAATTATTCAATCTTGACTGTAAAATTTAGCAACAATCTATTTCTACTCAACTAAACTGACAATATTCGATTCTTTATAATTACTATGACGTAGTTATACAAACAAAAATTTCTATTAAACTGAATATTAATTAGCAAAATGATTTATTGTTTTCCCCATAGACATAAACGACTATTAAGTAATTCGCCCACAGTTACTCCTCTTTTTATTAATAAAAGAAATGGAAATAAGTTTAAGAATCGGATTGCGGAATGAAAGAATTAATGGTTTATGTTGCTTGCAAGACTTACTGGAGAAATAGTTTAGAAGCGATAGTATGCTTTTGAGAAAATTTAGTGCACTGTTTCTAATGAACTCTACTGAATTTTCAATATTAAAAAATTTGCATAAACCAAACATAGCTTTGTATACATATTATATCAGTTGGAAAATAATACCATTCACAATAAAAATCGTTACACAACACTAACTACACAAATATTTCATATCCAAATGCACTACACAGAAATATATATATATATATATAGTACTACTATTATTATAATTTGGCCAATTGATCAAAATAATTACATTGTCGACGCTTTCTGATTTTCTCAGTGATTCCTTCTTTTGCAAATAAACGTTTCTCCATAGCTATGGACCCTATCTGCGTTCGTTGCTCAGATAGGTACCTCCGAAGGGATTTACTCGAGTATCTTAAATTTGTTTACCTTATTTACGAGACTCTAACGATATTACGGGATAAGAGTGTTTACACTTATTTGTCTGAAACTTACTCAACATAGCACGTCTTTGGAACCTTTATATTGATTGTTTCTTTTAAGAATGAGTATAATAAAAATTGACAAGTTACAATAAAATCATATTAAGCCTGTTTACCGCTCTGACACATATTTCCCTAACACAACCTATACAAATGTTAAAATTTGAAAAACTAGACTTTGACGCTAAATCATAGTTTACTCAAAACAGAAATTACATTACATTCACACATCTTAAACGCGATTTATGTTTAAAAGAGAAATAATTCATACTTGATATAAATAAATACTGGATTGCATATAAATGATTATAATGACGGCTTCAAGGATCTAAATATTGACACATTACGATTACAAATAAATGCATGATTGAAGATCAAATCAATGTATACAAATTTCACTAGTAAAATAATCAAAAATTTTATGGTACTTATTCAAGAATGAAATTAACAGTTCCTATATCAGTGAATTAATTTTGGAAATGCAACCAAGGCATTAGGCTATTTGTTTACTTCTTTTAAAAAGAAAGAAAAAAAAATGCTCTAAATGTTTACGGACAGTTCCGTATGAATAAACAATGTCCCGAAGTTTCTAGAAAAAGGTGAGTATGGAGATCACGAATCACGGAAATATTGGCCATAGTCCTTCTTCAATAAAGAAAATAGCAGAATACTTTGTCCTACCTTAATAAGTCCTTCCGCTTATATTTCCACACTTCAGAAGAAAACTGCACTGTACTTAACTGACCGTCACAATGCTTCCTAATGTCCCTTCTCAGACCCCGCTGTCCTCTGGATTCAACTCCCGGAGAAGAGGTCCTCGTTTGTCTGAAGCGTCTGGGTCTTCCTGTGGCAAGGCATCTGTCTCGAGTATTGGGGATCGAACCCGTGTCTCCGTCCTTCATCTCCATGTTGTTGAAATGCAACGATGCGTCACTTATCAAATCCATCTGCACTTAAATTTCACTCGCACAGTTTATATATATATCCGCCATACATCGCACTACTTTTCCTGTCTTTGCACTTTATGCGGGAAATCAACGTATATAGAATCACAGACTCACTTCAACATCACCATTTATGTAGCGTTACCGTAAGATGATAAGAATTATCTGTCGATGTTTTAAATATTTGTATAAATAATCTTGTAACGACGAAGTTGCTGTGGATAACGCGTGATTTAAGTAACTGGCTGCTAACGGGTGTCTAGCTAGCCATTTTTCTGAAATTTAAACACTTAAATATATATATATATATATAGGTACATATGAGTTGACGTACGCTTATGAATCGCGTGTTGGTGATGTTTTCACGATGAAGTGTCGACTTAGAGTAACCTCTCTTCCGTGTAGGCGTTCTCCCAGCTTTCTTTATTTTTTTAAAAAAAATAGACGCTTCATTCTTCTCTTTGTGAATTTTGAATTTCGGATTCTGATTCGCCGCTTTAAGTTCGTGACACCATTTCCCAAAAATCGGTTGATAATTTGGCTTGGGTTTCTAGCGTCTGTTCTGGGCTCGTACGTGATGTTAAAGAGTTTCATAAGCACTTGCGAAGATTGTAGATAAAAAATTTTGGTTCCTGTGTGTCTGTGACGTGATATTTGCGATATCGAGGTACTTAGGTAGTGCGACAGTATGGCTGGAGTAACAGTAGCAAATTCCATTACCGTTTACTGGCGAGGTAGAAAACTGGGTGGTCTATTAGTGCGGTTACCGTCTTATGTTTTTTTTTCTTTCTGAAAAGCAGAGAAACTTCTTTACCTGGGACAAATGAAAGAGGTTGCTTGGTTGCTAAATGAAACAAAATAAAATTTTCCTTGACTTTTTAAAAATAAATTGAATTTACATATAAATATGTTTTAATTTGAATATAAGAACAATTAATTGAGTGTGTGAGCGTAATTGTCACAATCTTCTCTGTTACGTTTATTTTTCATCTGTGTCAATAAAGTGATTTCTTTTTAAATGCTGTAGTCTTTGAGATTTTATGGATATGTGTGATATTAACGTATTATTACATTCTTTAGCATAATTAAACATTCTTGTGATACATGTATGTAGTTTACATAAGAGTTTCATAGTCA
Organism: Thermobia domestica; assembly: GCF_964235325.1. Taxonomy (NCBI): domain Eukaryota; kingdom Metazoa; phylum Arthropoda; class Insecta; order Zygentoma; family Lepismatidae; genus Thermobia; species Thermobia domestica. The sequence continues at coordinate 144,104,137 of NC_137466.1, read as the reverse complement.
TATATTTTTTAAAAAAAATCCTGAAGACGCAATTCCTTAGAAACTCTAGCATCTTATCTATTGGAAGGATTTCGAGAAACCTATTATATGAATTCTGTCTTGCGATCAAATGTGAAAGAACATAATGGGCACAAGAACAAATTGGAAAGTTGGAAAGAAGTTTGGAATTCATTTATTTTTCTTCTTTTTCAAACATTACCATACCACGAAATATTTCTAATTACGGTTACTATAATCAAAGAATTTATATAATTAAAAACAAAAGAAAAAAAGTTCTTACAAACGAATTATATGACTCAAGGCAGCAGAAGATTTCTTGTAGCAGAAACAAAACCTGTGCACTGAAATTTGTCCTGTTCCAAATGAATTCATCTGGAAAATTTTCGGTCACTTTCTTTAAGATTCTGTTTCACGATACTCTTCCACTTTTATGTTTGCTTATGAGACGAGTGAGAATTTTCATAAGGTACAAGACAGAACAGAACTCTTCCAATAGAAACCAATATGCTTTCCAAGACAGGACACAGCTGCTGTCATAACTGTCATACAGTGTTGTCAATCCTACCGGTTTTTCAGCAAATCTCAACTTTCAACTTTCAACTTACCTACTGGTCTATTGGTGAATTAATATATATATCCTGATATTTAAGCAAGCAGCCGTAGAAGATAGGCTTTCTACTGCAGAAACGTTTCTCCAGAAACTAACAGACATTTAATATATTAATAGACAACTGTTCATGTAATATAAAAATAACACAAAGCTTCTGTGTAAAACGCAATGTTTTTATTAAAATAGCGATATGTTGTGCTTCGCTCAAAGGCTTCGTGTTATTTCTATTTGAATTACTGTAGCAAAGCTAACATGAACCAAATAGTTATAAAGATTTAGTTTCGTCAAATAACTGCACGGATTAGCTGCCACTACTACTATTACTACTACTACTACTACTACTACTACTACTACTAATAATAATAATAATAATAATAATAATAGCTAAAATCACTAAACATTGTTAAATGTAGATGCATATTTAGATTTTTAAAGGAATTTGTTTTATTAATTTGCAGGTGTTAAAGCAGTTCTAATTCAGAAAACAAGAAACCCAGAATGGATATTCTGTCACCCTGGAGAAATCCCTGAAGCCCTTGTTAACCGAATATTAATGAGAGCAAATGCTGAAGAAGCTAGAATTCTGCAAATCCTTAAAGAGGTATTTTAAAAATGTTTTCCTTTAGTCTTAGCGTTCATTTAATTGTTTTTATTGTTATAATTCTTTGTAAGTGTTAATATATATTATATAAATACAGCCAGATAAAAATACATGCTATTCAGAAGCATATTACCACAGATCAACAAGATAGTTAGACAGAAATCTGATGCTCTAACGTCATCAAACTACACTAAGCTTTCATATTATGTTGTCACGATAAGCACAGTCCGTAATTTTTTGCGTTCCTCGTATGTTTATAATGAGAAATTGGGCCAGGAACACAATATTCAGTGTTAAGGTAGATTAAATACCATAAAAAGCCATTCAGTACTTTTTGCAAGTTAGCCATTAAACAACAACAAAAAATTCATTACCTCTACTATTTTGGAACGATATATTTCATACTTTTATTTATTTTCTTCTTATTCCCACAACTCTTTCTAGTGCTTAAAAATAAATAACAATAAAATTCGATGGCTATAAGTTTATATTAACAAGGGTCATCTCCAATGATGTGATAAAACCTCGAGGTGTTCGTACAGTCCTACGGAAGAAATTGTGTAACTGATTACTGTAATAATCCTTTTTAAAAGACATAATTTTTTAAAAAATATTTACCTCTTTCAATAAAACCGCTAAGAAACAGGAAACAATAAAAGCGCTAAAAAGCAGGAAACAATAAAAGCTTTAAAAAGCAGAAAATAATAATAGTAATAAAGCGCATAAAAGCAGAAAATAATTCATTACTATTATCTATAAAAAAATCATGTCTGTGCCAAGCTAAGCACATTATTGTCTAATATAAAATGAATTTGGGTAACAATTTTATTGAACATTAAATTTATTTGGCTCAGCATGGACTTCAAATTTTTTATAGATAATTTTAATAAATTGTTTTCCGCTTTTAAGCTCTTTATTATTATTATTATTTTCTACTTTTATATTTGTTATTTTTTCTTGGAAACAGTCAATGTTAATTTTTTGAATCATTTATTTTCTTCTTTCTAGTGCGATAAAGCACTGTCATTTTTTAAAGTTTATTTAATTTTTTCCATTTTTTCGTCACCTCAGTAGTTAAGTTAGATACGTAAACTAAAGATAATGTATTAATTTCCTATAAAATGGATCGACCTAACCGGAAAAGTTGTAAAAAAAAAAAAAAAAAAAAAAAATACAAAACTTCGACAAAGCTTGTGCTTCTTTGTTATTTTTTGAGGTGCCCGAGAATTATTATCAGATGGACCTGGCACACCTGCCCCGCAAACAGAACGCTGGGAAACAGTAAAACAAGATGGCGGCATCTATGCAGCTTTTGCACCAACGTGCAGTAACGGCGTGTCATTAGATTTCTGTCAGCTAAAGGGTTGAAACAAATCGAAATTCACAGTCGGATGGCAGGGTTGCCAACTTTTCTTAAGAGAAAATCGGGACGGGGCGTTGGAGCCCCCCTCCCGGAAACGACTATAATTACGGCGAGTTGTTGAAAACAATGTATACCAGAGATGCAAATAACCACTCGCCCCGTGCGAGTGGTTCATCAGTGCGGGCGAGTATTTAATATCATACCGAAGGTAAGTCAATGATTTCTATTGTGGGATGTGGGCTAGAAGCTTTTTTTCTTGGGCCAGTAAAATTTTGTTGCTTATTTGCATCCCTGATGTACAGCTGAATAGCACGAACCTGAATGAACCTATTTTTTTCTCACCTACTGGTCATCACTAGGTATAAGCAATATAGGACTATGCAACATATTCAAACGAAAGCAACTGCAATTTATTTAATATAAACAAAGTTTAGAGAGGAAACTGTATAGATTTTTTAATCGCAAATGAATGCTTAAATTGTTAAGAAATTACTGACAAAAAGTATTACTAAAATCAAGTCTTATTCTTTGGCTATCATCATACAACAAATTCAAGCCAAAACAGTTGTACTCGTAATTTATTTAACATAAGAAAACTATATGAAATGTTTGGTTTTCTCAGAAACAAATGAGTTCCTTTAAAGAATGACCAAAACAGACTATCAACTAAATAGGTCCTTTCCTTGGCTATTCCCTTTGGGAATAGCTATAAATTAAAGACAAGCTGCTATTTTTTCATGGGTCAAATTAAAACACGTATTTGTTAAACTGATTCTATACATAAAAGTGTGAGTGTAAAAAAATAAGTTATTGGTTTGTAAAAATATTAATTAACTTTGAAAATCGATAAATCGGGACAATATGCGTCCCGACGAGTGTCCAGTCGGAACGCGGGACAAATCAACCAGAAATCGGGACGGTTGGCAACCCTAGATGGCAGTTTAATATGATGAAAGTTGTTTGAATCGAACACAAGTGTACTGTAATATCACTCACCGTAATACGCCTGTTTTCCTGTATCAACTCATCAACTCTCGCAATGTTGCTCTCCATGACTGCACAGAGCGTGCTGGGCGTGGTGAATCTTCAACACTTGTTACATCCTGTTTGAACTTATCTGCCCACTCGTACACTTGTGAATCGACACAAACAACTTTCACCATATTGCACTGCCATTCGACGATGAATTTCGATGTTTTATTGATTCCTAGCATCTCTTTCACGAGGCAAGTGAGCCAGGTCCATCCTGAGACCTGCACGGGTCGGGCTCAGCCCGAGGCCCGGCCCAGCCCTTGTAATTTCTTTGGGCCGGGCCGGGCCGGGCCGACACTGATTTATGTTCAGGTCGGGCCGCTGGGGCCGATTAATTACAATTCTTTAATAATTATTGACTTTCGTTAAACGATAATTAGAGTAAAGGCAAACATTGAAGAAGTTTGCCCGTGAAAAATGTTACAAAATGAAACTTTTAAAATTTATCGGGCCCGGGCCGAGCTTGGGCCAAGAATTTTAAAAAATTTATCGGGCCGGGCCGGGCTCGGGCCGAAAATCTCAAAAGTTTTCGGGCCCGGGCTGAGCCGGGCCTAGGTACATTCGGGCTGGATTGGGCTCGGGCCGAAAAATTCGACCCGTGCAGGTCTCTAGATCCGTCTAATTATAGTTCTAGGACACCACCAAAAAATAATAAAGAAGCACAAATTTTGTCTAAGTTTTGTACTTTTCACACAACTTTTTAGGTTATTTATTGAATAGCCCTTATACTTATATAATCGGTTTATGCATTACGGAATTATACGTGAACAAATACACTATATTAACGCTATCTTCTGTAGAGGAGTTACATGGTCAAACTCCGAGAACTATAATCAAATTGAATTAAGACAATCCCTTTTTTCTCCCTTGAAGTGAGTTAAAACGGAAAACAAGATTCCTGAGCTTTTGTCACAAACTGAAAAGTGGTAAGTAACTTTAATAGATTTAGAAAGAGCTCTTTATTCTTTAAATTCGATTCCAAAGTGAGATAGACAAACAAGGGAGGTGTTTTTCGAAAGCTAAATGCATTTAATTCCCTTTTTGGAAGCTAAGCATACACACACACAAGCTAAGTTTACCCTGAAGGGCATTATGAAAACTTGATTGTTATGTTGTTCTATAAAGGAAGTTCAGGGTCTGAAATAATAATTTTCGAAACATTTAACGAAATTGTGCACCCAACGAATCCTTTCTTTCTTTCTTTCTTTAATCCACTTGTTCGCATTAACTTAAAATAATAGTAATAATTGTGTTAATTTATAGAGATTCAATACATCGTATGTAGATTGTACAGTAAAAACAGAATAGATCACAACAAATCTTTCACCATAAGGATCTATACGCAGCGGAAATAAAGAACTGTCAGTGTCGTGACCTACTTACTGTAGGTAAGTTTAAATTTAGCTTATAACAAGGTAAATTGATACGTGTGATGGGAAGGTCTCTTTCTAATGTTTCATACGATGCCATCTAGCGATTAGAAATGGAAAATAAGTGAAAGTTAACAATGAAGTTGTTTTCAAAGGCGCTAGATGGCACATATGTATCAAAACCGAGAAGGATGGGAACTGGGAAGTTTGTATTAGCAACACAGACACACTGGGCTCGATCTACTACAGCAATTTTTACAAATCATTTCGATTCTTTTCCTTCTTCGTATTATTATTATTATTATTATTATTATTATTATTATTATTATTATTATTATTATTATTATTATTATTATTATTATTATTATTATTATTATTATTATTGGTAGTAGCAGTATTAACAAGATCATTTATAAAATCAATTGATGCAGCTTTACTGTTCTCGAGACTCATTGTAGCTAAATGGTAAAGCGCTCACATTTGGTGTGTAGGATCTCTGGTTCGTTTCCAGCTCAAGCCAAATGTGCTTTGTGGTGGACAAACGTCATGTGTGTGAGTTTTCTAGTTGTTTGCCCTTTCCACTCATTTTTTTTTTCATTCTACCATTATTATCATCACCGTCTCCTTCAACCTTCGTGCATGATCGTGGGACGTTAAGTGTGTGTTACCATTTTTGTTGTATCGTGATAAACGTTGAAACAGGTACTGAAACTGTAAGTAATAATAAATTTGAAGCACTTCTGGTTTCGGTAGAGTATTGTGGTTAATCATGATATTTTGTCTTGAGTCACTGAAACGTTCACAAAAAATCGCTTCTCGCTATCTGTTACTGTTTTGTTCTATGGCGATAAACGTTGAAATCGAAAATGACTAATTTGAACCACTTCGAGTTGGAATACAGCGTTAACGGAGGAGCTGAAACATATTCTTGGGACGCTGAATCGAATGCAAAGAACCGCATCTCGATATATCTTACCGTTTTTGCTTTGATACTTGCTAACAGGTGGACGGACGAATGGTCCAAGCCGTCCTGTAAGACTTCCGACATTCATGCACAGAATAATTTGGAAGTCTAAAAGGGAAATAGGTCTATCAAGAACTATAACAGACACACGGATGCCCTCAACGGGCAGCAGGAGAGGCAATATCCTTTATGGATTTTCAAAAGGGGTTCGGTTTCTCGATACACATGCCAAAACATATTAGATTTACTTTCACACAACTGTGGTGTTTAATATTTAGTGTACTCAATGAAATTATGCAATGTGCGTTAGTAATAATTGTTTTACAGGAAGTATTATCTGTATATTAAGATGTGCATATTCATTATTTCACTTGTTGACGATCTTTTGTCCCCCTCCCCTTGGAAGAACCCTGCGGCCGTTCTTGTGCAGATGTTTTTATAACACAATTAAAGTTTATTCAAGGAACGTTCAGTACCTCATGTAAACAAATACACGTGGTGATTGTTTCATTTTATTGGTTAAAGAGCCTTGGAACATCCATGCGGCAATAGAAAATAGTCCATTGTTAAGTAAGTTGTTTTTCAATGTTTTTGTTGCTTATAAGTAGACTTCGGATCGATATGCACTAAAAAACGGCAAAATATGCATGCAAATATGCGCTAAAAATCACGAAAATATGCACTGAAAATATGCAAATATGCACTAAAAATTGTAAATATGCACCAATCAAAACCTAAAGTTAAATGAGGAATTTTATTATGTTTAAAAAAAAAAGTTGTATTACTTGAACTACATATACTTTGTGTATAACTATGATGCATTCATGATATAATACACAGCTATGTAGTTTTCGGTGTTTTCTGACGAAAAAATGCATTTATCAATCAAAACTTGACTGTACATGGAGAATGTTCCTTCTGTATCACGGGTCTTTTAAGGGACAGTATTTCAAAGAAGCAATGTTACTTGCCGACAAATCTGAAATTCGTGCGTCGTTGTTCCCAGGAACTCACACACTCACACACTCACTCTATGGCCTATGGAACCCGGAGGTTCAGTGCCGCATTCACAAAAGCTCTCCACTGACTTCTATCCTTAGCTAGTTGGATCCAGTTTCTACTTTGTATTCCTATCTCTGCGAGATCCATCTTAATATTATCCTCCCATCTGCGCCTAGGTCATCCTAATGGTCGTTTTCCTATGGGTCTACCAGTCAAGACTTTGAAAGCGTTTCTACTTTCTTCCATTCTAGCTACATGACCTGCCCACCTAAGCCTCCTAGACTTGACGACCCTAACAATGTTGGGTAAACCGTATAAACTATGTAGTTCCTCGTTATGAAGCTTCCGCCATTCCCCATTCTCGTTCCTCTTGGGTCCGAATATTCTTCTCAGGATATTGTTCTCAAATACTTTCAGTCTATGTTCTTTCCTCAGAGTAAGTGACCATGTTTCGCAACCATACAGAACAACAGGCATGATTATCGTTTTATATATTTTAAGCTTCAAATTCCTCCACAGAATTCGCGACGACAAGAGATTTTGAACCGAATAGTAACACGAATTCCCTGCTTTTAGTCGACATTTAATTTCTTTGTGAATATGATTTTCGCCTGTTAATATTGATCCTAAATATTTGAAAGTATCCACTTTATCTAAAGTATTATTTAATATTTCAACGCCTCCACAATTTGCCGTATTACGGTCCCGACGCACTTCCATGTATTTAGTTTTCTCTGCATTTACTTCTAAACCCATGTCCCTGCAAGCGTTTAATAATATCTCTGCATTTATTTCTACTGTTCTCCTATCATCCCCTATTAAATTTACATCATCAGCATATGCCATAACCTGGTGAATGCCGTTCAACTCTAGGCCCTGGATGCTATCTTTGATTTTCCTTATGGCGTATTCCAGCACAAAGTTAAATAATAATGGCGACAACGCATCTCCTTGTTTCAGGCCATTTTCGACGTGGAAGCTCGTGGACAAAAATTTTCCTACCCGGACTTTACTTTGGGATTCACTTAAACATATCTTAATTAATCTAATTAGCTTTCTCGGTATTCCAAGCTCTGTAAGAACGTTGTATAATGTTTCTCTCCTAACCGAGTCGTAAGCCTTTCTAAAATCAATAAATAGTTGATGTATCGGGGTATTGTATTCCCACTTCTTTTCGAGTATTTGGCGAATGGTAAATATTTGGTCGATAGTTGATCGATTTCGTCTAAATCCGCACTGATAATCTCCAATAATTTCATCTGCGTATGGGGTCAATCTTGCTAATAGAATATTTGAAAGGATTTTATAGGATGTTGACAGAAGAGAAATGCCTCGATAATTATTACAGTCAGTTTTGTCGCCTTTCTTGTGAATTGGAACAATGATTGACTCTTTCCACTCTTGTGGCAATTCTTCCTTGTTCCAGATAAGGAGAATGAGTTTGTGTATCTTGTTCCACAATTTTTCGCCTCCAGCTAAAATTAACTCAGCCGGAATTTCATCTACACCCGGAGATTTGTGTTTCTTTAATTTCTTTATAGCGGCTTCCACTTCTATTCGATTGGGTTCTGGAATATACGGTTCTGCGGTGTGTATCTCCTTTTCTCCACGCACATTAGTTTTTGGTTGCGTGTTCAGCAAATCGTCAAAGCAATCCCAGGAACACTTTATTTATATTAGCCAAGAATTTTATGCCAGGTTTCTCGCGTCTATTGACTGTGTGTTTCGAAGAAATGATTGTCCGATTGATCTTGGTGGCGTCTGTTTCGTTATTGAATCAAACAGCTCAAATGCACTACAAAGTCCTAATCATCGCTCTTCTAATCTCGTTATTATTTTTGAAGAACTGAACTGAGTATTGATAAACGCAAGGCCGTTTTTAATGTTTTCAGCTATATATATATATATATATATATATATATATATATATATATATATATATATATATATATATATATATATATATATATTAATTTACAAATAAAAAAGAATGCGCCAAGTATCTGTAAATAAAGAATAAATATACTCAGAGAAGTAAATAAACATTTCTGGCATAAGCATATAATAAAATCTGCCTACCGAAATTGAACAGAACTCGCAAAAATTTCCGTTAAGGATTTTAAAGTTAACCCAAATAGATCTATGCTTAAAAAAAAAAAAAATAATAATGTACAATCCGCAGTAAAAAAACCTGCAACATGAGCATGTAAGTTTATTGTGAAACGACGAAGTCTTTTGCTCCAAAATAAGTGTGCAGGGGAAGACGCCGAGGTTTCTCCTGGCGTGATTCGTGCCACTTAGACGCTATGTTGATTCCTTGTTCTGTTAGTCGTAGTTTCACAATAAACTTACATGCTTATGTTGCAGGTTTTTTTGCTGCGGACTGTATATATCTATATCTAAATATATATATATATATATATATATATATATATATATAATGGACATAGTGAGGTAAAATGTTGTACATAGGCCTACTGTATTCAATTACAGTATTTATTTATGCTACGAATTAATACACATAAAACTTACAGTGAACAAAAAGAAGCCTACATACGGTTTCAAAGGCCAAGACAAAAAGTAGATGCTATGCCTTTTTCAGCGCTTCTCCCTCTACTTTTGGATCCCTTTTGATCTATTGTGTCTATTATGCTCGTTGTTCCATGTTTCTAGACGAGCTAGAGAACAAATTATTGGTATTTGGAAATAACTATGTAAATTGCACTTCGTTCAAAACTCTCACGGTATCTAGAGCTTTATATGGGGGTGGACTGAAGGTTAAATGTGTAAGGTAACAAGCAAACGAAGACCTTTACAGACAACATAGTTCATAAACCTAACCTCTCACAGAATGTCTAAAATTTTTCTAAACGCTGGATTCCGGAATTTGAAAATTTCCATTGAAAAGTATATTTTAACATTCGTTGTTCTCAACACAGGTTCCACCTAACCAAGAGAATTCAACACATTTTTTTACCTTTAAATTCATGGGACCGTGAATTATTTTCGTTTAATAAGGGGCCTGTTGAATTTACTTTTTACTTTATTAAAAGCCTGTATTCAAAAACCTTTGTATTCTTGTTTAAAAGAGAGTATATCCACTTGAGATTACTTTTTGTATTCAATTATGTGTAAATCCTAGAATATTTTCTGCTAGTGTAACATTGTCCGTTTCAAACAGCAGTAATTTACAATGTATAATATCGATACTTTAAATGGAATAAAGTGATTTGAGCGAGAGATGGAACATGAATGGGAAGAAGGTCAAGTTATCGAAAACATAACAGAAGACTTAGTAAGAAAGTTACGTTTCGAGAGACCGAGGTGCGTATCAAAGTAACAGAAGTTTATAGGGCCTATATATTTTTTTAAACACTCTCAGAAACTCCTTAAACGAAAACTTGGGAACTTATCTCCTTATCTTAGAAAGTAACTGCTGCGACAAGTTTTGGATTTTGTAAAGCAAATATTTTAATTAATTGTAGAGCTCATTTTCAAAAGGGTTGTTCATTTCTTCCCGAAATACATTTTTCAATGGCTCCTTTTGAATGAACTCAGTCGATCAGTCGAGTATGCAAAAAAAAAAAAAAAAAAAAAAGCCATATCTGGGTTGTTTCATAGTTGTATAAAATCCTTATCACACTTGAAACTGCTATGAAAATATAAGAAGGCCAAAAATAGAGCGCTGCTGAAGTTCGAACTTTTGCTGTCGAACACAGTAGAAATGTCCTCTTCTGAAAACAAAGTTACTTTGAAAATAATAATAGTTTAGTATACATTTTGCAATATATATATATATTTGAATTGTTAACTTCTCTCAACTTCAATCCATTGTTTCAGAAGATTTTTCGGGTCCAATTAGTTGTAGTGCGACATCTTTGTCCAATTTTTCTCCATTTTTGTCCACCCCCCCAAAAAAAAATGTACCATTCAAATTTACAAAGGAGAGCCATTTCAAAATTTCGGCCACTTCGACCCCTGTAGTGCGACATCATCAAATTTGAATTTTAACTAGCTCAGAATTTTGTCCAATTTTTGTCCATTTTTGTCCACCCAAGAAAAAAATTGTATCATTTAAATAAACGAAGGTGGGCCATTTCAAAATTTCGACCACTTCGATCACTCATAGTGCAACATCTTCAAATTTGAATTTTAACTAGCTCAGAATTTTGTCCATTTTTTGTCCATTTTGTCCTTCGACGAGAAAAATGTACCATTGAAATAAACGAGGGAGAGCCATTTAAAATTTCGGCCACTTCTATCACCTGTAGTGAGACAACTTCAAATTCGAATTTTAACAAGCTTAATATTTTGTTTAAATGTGTGCATTTATGTACCGCAAACAAAACATTCTGTACCATTAAAATAAACGAGGGAGGGTCATTTCAAAAATTGGCCACTTCGATTGCCTATAGTGCATCTTCAAATTCGAATTGTAATTAGCTCAGAGTTGTGTCCAATTTCCGTACAGTTTGGTACCATTCAAATTAACAAAGGAGGGCCATTTCAAAATTTTGGCCACTTCGATCACCAGTAGTGTGACATCTGTAAATTCGAATTCTAACTAACTTAAAATTTCCCCCACTTTTTGTAGACTTCTGCACCACCAAAATAGTTGAAATTCAAATTTGAAAATGTCTCACCACAGGTGATCCAAGTGGCAAAATTTTAAAATGATCGTCCTGGTTTGTTTCAGATACATAATTTATTATTAAAATTCGAATTTGACGATGTCACCCTACTGGTGGTGAATGTGGCCGAAATTTTAAATAGCTCTCCCTTGTTTATTGATTGGTACAAATTTTTTTCGTGGGTGGATAAAATGAACAAAAATTGTACAAAATTCTGAGCTGGTTAAAATTTGAACTTGAAGATGTCACTACAGGTGTTCGAAATGGCCAAATTTTGAAATGGCTCTCCCTCTTTTATTTGAATGATACAAATTCTTTTCTTGATTGGCAAAATTTCTGAGCTAGTTAAAATTCAAATTTGAAGATGTTGCTCTACAGGTGATTGAAATGGCAATCCGTCGTTTATTTGAATGGTACAAAATTTGTTCTTGGGTGGACAAAATTCTGAGCTAGTTAAAACTGAAACTTGAAGATGTCGCACTATAACTAAATGGACCCAGATTGTTCTTTTGGTATTCTTATACCGCAACGAGACCACACAATTTCAAATCTACACACGCAATAGTAGGAACTTTAACTTCCAAGATAGGTGACGTGAAAATTGTGTTGTAGATGATTTGACATCGTTCTTTATATCTTCTTTCAAACAGGTGACAGTCATGCATCATTGCCGGGAAGATCAATCACTCCCCCTTTTCTTATTATTCTTTCACATGACCTTGGAAGATATTCTAAACTGACAACAATGAACCATTTAAAGATCTTGAGTCTATTTGTATTAGTAACTTGAAATTCGATTTATGAGGAAAGTTGCTGGACGTTAAAAATTATCATTTTGGTCGTTTCTTTAAATATGCATTTATATGCAGTAACGACATAAACATGCACTAACCTCCGAAATATGCAAAAATATGCACTATAAAACTCTGCTTATTTACCTCAAAACACCTGAAACGAATTTCTGTTTCAAGAGCATATCAATATCACATCAGGAAAAAAACATGCAAATATGCAAAAATCCGAAGTCTACTTATAAGGCTTACTATCAGAAATGCAATTTCCGTACAGTTAAATAACAGAAATAACATTGTATCTGAGAACTAAATTGAATTAATGCAATAAAAGAGAATACGCATGCGTAGAAGGTGGCTTTGACTCATCTTACGCAAGAATCACAGTTTACAATATGGCCGCGTGCGGGAAGTATGTAAAACACGGACAGGATACAAGCACGTGCTTCTCGAAAGAAGCGCTGACCGGTAGCCAATCATCCGATGACTGACGAAGTAATATCATTCTGCAATGTTTACTTCTGGATCAGAAGGTTCGTTGAATGAACTTTAATGTTTCTGTTTGAAACTTAATTTTAACTCTGAAAAGACACCCACAACTTTAAGGAATCGTAAAATATAATGAATACTTTCCTCCGATAAAGCTAGGGTTCCCAAACGTCTGATTGGGCGGCAATAACCAGAAATTTTACGTCTTGTCCTGGAGATTTTTTTGTTCAACAAGACGGTTAAAATCCCAGAATTCATTTTTCCCTCTCTTGAATAATGAATATACGTTACGTACTAAACAATAATAAATAAATCTTCTTCTTGTTCACCTCAACCATAGGTTGGTGGGCAACATGGAAATTTTAAAACTTTTCTCTCTCTTGGGAGAGATGTTTTATACTTTAATAAGGCCTCTTTTTCGTAACTGCATCTAGATATTCTATCCTTGGTCTTCCTCTTCCTGCTTTTCCTTTTTCCTGCTTTTCCTTTATCAGCACAGTGATCCAATCGAATGCCGAATAAGATGACCAAGCATGTTGTTTATTCCTTTTCCTATTATCTTCATGATGTGTCATCCTTCATTAGCTTCCTTTAGTACGTCTTCATTCTTTTTCCTTTCGGTCCATGTGTGTAGCATTCTGCGCCAACACCACATTTCAAATGCTGCCAGCTTGGATATTTCAGCTTCTCTCAATGTCCACGTCTCTGATCCGTACAGCGCCACGCTCCATACCAATGTCTTACTAAATCGTTTACGAACGTCCAGCGACACATTTCTTGATATTAGTAGTCCAGTTTTCCTATTGAATGCTTGTTTAGTATGTGTTATTCTGGAACTTACGTCTTTTTCACTTCTTCCGTCCGAGGATATTAGACTTCCTAAATAGGGGAACGTCTTAACGTCTTCGATTTTCTCTTCCTCTAGCCATAAGTTTGCCCCTTCCTGTCCTGTTCTTGTGCACTTTATCATTTTGGTTTTCTTCTTATTTATCTTAGTTTTGCATAATAAATAAAGTTGAAGTTTGCAACTATCGTAATTGCAAGTCGTAGGATAAATACCAATTTAAAATTTCAATTGAGGTGACGACCACTGATCTTGACCAGCAACAGTGGTTGTAAGAAAATAAAACATTTGCAGCCTTATTCAGAGACGTTTTAAATGTGATTAGCATCGTACTAAGAGGTTGACTAACGTGTCATGGTAACTTCCGCATTTCGTGAAACATTGGTGATGTTATCCACGATTTATATCGAAAAAGGCGAGCTACGAATATTTACGCAAGCATATTCAAACACATTAGGAGTAATTGAGGTAAGAGAGAACTATTCGCCCTTCCATGATTTCCCCTAACGTGTTTCCTCAATTCTTTGAAAAGTCGAGGCCGGTCTCCTTCGATATAAAAGTCGTGGATAACATCACCAATGTATTAGCATCACACGTTTGTCATACCTTCGTACGACGCTAAACACACGTGAAAATGTCTCTAAACACGGATGTTGGTGTTCCTGTCTTTTCCGTGTATGTTCATTACTTTCTTTTCTTCTTTGCAGTGAAAACAAAGACATTCTTTAAAAAATAACTTGATTTAATATATATATGAACCTAAACATTTTTTCGAATGGAATACACCATAAGTGAAAACTGTTTTCTGTGTGTGTGTTTGTGATGATAATAATGATACTTTTACTCGTATCGTTACGCTTTAGAAATAGAAATAACAAACCAAGGTATAAAAATATCAACTACGATAGAAACTAATTATATGTTCTTTAGAAATCTAGTTTTATAATTTAAGTTGTAACAGATAACAAATGAGTATTCACAGTCGTATTGTCCAATATTTGTCCTGGAATGCGTAATCCCATAGTATACTTGGGAATCTCTGAAAGAGCACAGTTGTTAACATTCTTGAGAGCCATATCTGTCAACAGTATGAGAGCAAAGACAAAAAAACTTACTATGTTAACTTCCTGCAAATTGCGCTATCCTGTGAGCAAATGACGAAATTTTTACACCATGAGGAGAATACAGAGAACATCCTTCGCCGAATATGTTGGTTAACTTTTGCTTCCATTGCGTTCGCTTCTCTTACACAAAATGAATTTTCATATCTAGTATGCTTTATTGATTTCGTTTGCAAATTTGCAAGAGACTATATGACCTAATGCAATATTTTGTCTTAAGTATAGTGGATAGGCTAGTGATTTTGAAATGAAAAGAATTATGTAGCGAAAAATCAGTCCACTATTGCCAAAAACTGTTTGAAACAATGTGACACCACAGTAATAGATTTTGTGAGCTTATGATATACATTTTATGCCACGATCACACACAGCATCTTGGTTGTGTACTCCCGGCCTATGGCCATGAAAACTTACTGTCCCTTTTTCAGTCCGAGGTTATATAAGACGTGGACCTAGAATTTAAAGTAGAATTCGAACCACTGTAATGTGTTTAATTTCTCCACCGAGAAATCAACCTGGGATCACATGCACAGTAAGTGCACGTGTTCTACCACTACATCAGAGGAGAGAGTTCTGGCGATGACCAAATGTTGGTGTATGTAAACTTTTTAAAACTTATTTACAATATATATATATATATATATATATATATATATATATATATATATACAGTGGCGGATCCAGGATATGATCAAGGGGCTAAACCATAATTTGCCGTTTTATCCAGTGTAAAGCAGAATTAAAGCCCATTTTATCCAGTGTAAACCTGAGCGTCAAGGGGGGGGCTATAGCCCCCCTTAGATCCGCCCTTGTATATATATATATATATATATATATATATATATATATATATAGAGAGAGAGAGAGAGAGAGAGAGAGAGAGAGAGAGAGCAGAGAGAAAGAGAGAGAGTATTTCCAGTGCGTTCGGAAAGTAACTATGCACCATACACACCGCCCTTATGACGCAGGCAAAGCAACTGCAGTTTAACAACTGCATACAATATTGTAACCAACTGTTACATAAAGATTCCCTCACATCGGTTAGAAAAATATCCTACCGCATAAGCGTGTCCATTTTGTAATTGTGCAAGTGCATAGTTACTTTCCGAACGCACTATATATATAGGCCTACATAGTCCGACGCATAGAAGTATATATACTTCTATTGCACTATTTTTCCCACTTAACCTTCTTAGTCTCTTTCTCCATTCCAATGGACGTGTTAAGTTCCAAAGTTGGACTCCGTTTCCAGAAAATTTATAAAATTTACAGGGAAAATATGGATAATTTGATCGTTTGTGTGCTTGATAATATACATAAGGATCTCGAGAAATCTGTTTATTTGTTATATATAAGCGGTTATAAACATGGGACTATTCGGCGAGCGGAGGGAACTACTTCGCGCAAGTTAACGGAATAGTTGCATTGTGGGAAAGAAATGAACATTTATATTATCAACATGGCGGGTAATAAGTCCAAGGGTACCTCTGTTCTAGATCCTAACCTAACCTTTCCCCCACCTCGCGTTGTAACGAAAGGAAGCCTAAAGTCAGTTAAAAACGTAGAAATTCAAAATTATAAATTTTAATAGCTTTTATTAAGATTTTGGTAGAAAACTATCGGACGTCCAACTTCGGAATAAATGCCCAATGGACACGTAGTTTATTGTACCATTTTTCATGCTTATCACGAAATATTTCAGTTGATAATATCTGATAGGGTGGATGGACACCAGATTGTACTGTCAATAGGACAACTTGACTTACGGCTTTTAAATCCCTTCTGACATCCTTAAATGTGGAAAAGATCTTTATTGTTAAAAAAAAAAATTGATGCTGCTTTAAGCAACAGTTATAACCATGAGTGCAAGTTGCACCATTATAATTGCTGAAGAAAAAAGCATCACACATAAAAACGCATCATATTTTGTGTATCATATCTATTACTCGAACATCGCGACAAGTAATTATTAATTATGGTTATCATCGTTTTGCGTTTTAAAAATGTACCCAAAACAGTATTCATACAATAGTCATAAACTGAAAAAATTGCGTTACATTAATGAGAGCTCTTGAAGGGAGTCACATTGGCAATAATAAAAATGAGTTGAGTTGATTTTGAGTTTAACGTCCCATTCAGCAGCGAAGCTATATGAGACGTGGACCTACTGATTAACGTGGAATCCGAACCACATGAGCTCCCGCCAGGAATCGAACCCGGGTCTCCCACGACAAGGCAATAATAATAATAATAATAATAATAATAATAATAATAATAATAATAATAATAATAATAATAGTAATGAAATAGCCAATAAATGTTTTTACTACAAGCTAAGGGTTGAACGTTGTACAAGAAATTTAGTACTTTCTTCCCTTGGATTGGTTGATTGGAAATTTAATGTCCCTTTTCAGCAGTCAAGCTATGTGCAACATGGATCTATAGCTCAATGTGGAATCCGAACCACATGAGTCTCCATTGGAAACTTTTCTTTTCTCTTAGGTTATATACTATATATACAGGGCCGGATCCAGGATTGTCTGAGGGAGTGCACCAATAGCTACCAAAATAACCAATCACACTGAAACTCTTCAAAGTGACATGTGACAATATTCTTTACCCAGGGCGTCGATTTCTCTGTAAATTTCGGGGGGGGGGCCAGCATTCAGATGCAGAAGATATATATAGCCCCTATAGCCCTCCCCTTGGATCCGCCACTGTATATATATGAAGATTTTAAGACAAATCGCACTCGATTCGATAGGATTACATGGTCTTTCACGCAAAAAAAAAAAAAAAAAAGTGCGGGAAGACAATCTCGACATCATATTGTAAACGACATTATTTGTAAAGCCCTCGTTTCAGCGGGAGTTCCTTCAATAAAATAATCAAATGGTTGTTGCCGCTCTGATGGTAAAAGGCCTGATGGCATGACCTTGGTACCGTGGAAAAATGGAAAAGCACTAGTCTGGGATTTCACATATTCCGATACGTTTGTTCCTTCCAACTTATCCCATTCTTCAATTCAGGCAGGTCTCGTCGCCGCTCATAGAGAATCAGACAAAAGACTAAAATACTCAAACCTATTGGACAAATATTGGTTTGTAACAGTAGCAATAGCAACCAGTGAGTCTTGGGGTCACGAAGGATCTAATTTCATTAATGAAGTTGGTCATCGAATAGCAATCAAAACTGGTGACCCCCGAGCTACTGCATTCCTTTTCCAACGTATCAGCATCGCCATCCAGCGCGGGAATGTGTCATCGATCTTAGGCACATTACCTCCTGGTAAAGAACTGGACGAGATTTTTCTTCTATAACACACAATAAGACGGAAATAGGAGACATCCTATGAGGCTGACAACCACTTTGACTATGTTCATGAAGAATGTTTTGAATCCAGTTTGGATAAATATAAATTCTTGGAAGTCATGGCTAATACCGGTAAATTTGGGAGTGGTAGCAACATTATCTACAGATTTTACTTTGTTGCTCAAAATCGTTAAAGACCCGAAACATATTGTTGTCAAGCTGTCCGATGTTTATTTTGGAACAAATATGCTATAAATAAATCAAAATGATGTGTGCTATCAAATTCACTGAAATGTAGCAGTAGTATTGCCATTCCAAATATACGTCGTCGCTGCATGTATCTGTTTATAGCTTATGGAAAATTCTGAAGCTAAAACCACTAAATCTATCCTGATTGTGTGAAAAATATACACAATTACGATTTAATCATAAAATGATCAAATAAATTATTATTTTAAAAAAAATTGCACTCAAATTAAGCCAATTATTGTACACTCATAAATACAATAGGGGAGCCCACATAAGCTTTGGAAGGGGGGGTTGGGCCTCCTCGGCCCCCCAGGATTGGCGCCCTTGTTCTTTACACCTGACAACACTGATGCATAGAACGGAAGAAAGTATTTTAAAGAGGGTTGCAAGTGTTATATAAGAAAAAAAAATGTTCTCTCCTCCTGGTTTCTGTTTTCTTCCCTACTTTACAAATGCTATATTGTTCTGCTTTGCGAATCCTTTTCCTTCAACCTTTTGGAAACCCTTTTCCTTAAACTTTTGCAAAGCTCTGTTTTCTTTTAAACCCCAAACGGAAACATGATGGCAGAAAGTTTCGGAAAGTGTTGGTATTTCCATGGCTAGCTTTTCATTTTAGATAGTGTATATTTGCAACGAAGGGGGGGGGGGAGTGTGCAGTGCACCTTTGCACCCCCCCTAAATCCGACCCTATTATATATAAGATATAGATATAGATGTAGATATACACCATTCATTAAGTCCTTGGAAATTTTCCGAGGAATTCTTTTCATACTTGATTTCTTGAGAAGATAGTTGCTAACAACTTGTTCTAAATAACTAATGATTTATTACCTCAACTTCTGCAGGACAACTTAAGAAATCCCTATCAATATAAAGAGTTATGCTGTAGCACGACCTTAACAGGAAATTACTAATGTTAGCTGAGATCAGCATAAATTTTCCTTTGTCTTTCAATGAACCAAACAGAATACACAGAGCAAAATGGCTAATTTGGCTTCCAAATTTAAGCTCTGAAGGCATGTAACCAGAATACTTTGTTTGGGGGGGGGGTCCACTACTACAAGCCACTAGGTCTATGTAGTATTGAATGGGTACTAATCTGCACCTGAAAAGACGATAGAAAAATTGTAAAATACTTATATTTTTTTAAAGAAACTTCAGATGAAGTTTAAGATCACATTTTCATGCTTCATCAATCATTCCCCTGTTAAGTATAGTTTTATTGAGAAAGTGTAGAGAATATGTGAGAAAGTGAGAAAGAAAATATGTTAACTTACGAAGTTTTGGGAGGGGTTCGGACCCGATGAACCCCGGTAGATGCGCCCCTGTAGCTCTGTAATCCCCCTCTAACTTCACAAAAGATCTACTCCTAAAGTCCTCGACAATTTTGATAACATTATATGTCATACTTCCCAAACTTAACTTGTATTTGCGGTTCATGTGAAATCTTTTTCTTCTTGTAACCTTATGATGTGAAGAAAACTTAAAAATGCATAGTTGTAAGTCCAAGGTCCGCCTAGATCCTGAAATATTTTCATATATAATGAAGTTAATTCATAATCTTGTTTCTAAACGAATTTCACCGTAGTCAATTGTGGTTAATACTAAAATACAATCCATCCGTAAATCATAAAACAACAACCGAATTACAAAATCTAACGACACTTTCTTTGTCCAATTATTTCACTTTTGTAGTCCAACATTTGTATAATTCGGAAAATCACCTAATTATAGTATTACACGTTGTTGAGGTTATGTACTTTGAAAGACAAGATTTCGATCATTAAATACTTGTGTACCTATGGTCTTGCGGCAGTTATATAAGTCCAAGTAGAATATACAACGTTGCTTAGAATTTACATTGCATACTTCTTTAACCCTTGGGCTACTTGGATGCCAAGTAACTTAGGTCCAAAATTTAAATTTTCCAGAAGGAAAAATAGAAGCTCAACACCTCATGAAAAATTCATATTTCTGCTCTGTCCGCAACCTTAAATAATAATTATATAGTAAATAGTATAATAATTTATTGCTTACAAAAACATTTTAAGAAAGATGTTCACGGCAGTAGTGAATGACGGCATTCATCCATTTTTCTATTTGTTCCTAACGATCGTTTTCCTAATTCACACTATGGTATAGTGCGTTAATGGGGCGTTTACACTTGGTCGATTTAGTCGCACGACTAAATCGATTCAGTCGCACGACTAAATCGACTCGCTGCATTTGCCACTAAATCGAAGCAGCTAGGCCGAATCAGATCGATGGATGTGTTCAATTATTTCAACCACAGAAAATAGAACGTCTTTTAATTCAGTTGCCAGTCGATTAGTCGCTTTCGATCAACAAGCGATTAAGTTGAATTCCCGTTTACACGGTCGATTAAGTTGAAAGTGACGTCAATTCAACTGAATCGAACGCAAATCGACTAAGTGTAAACGCCCCCTAAGTGTGATCACAATTAAAATGATATAGCCTATTACCACATCCTAGAGGTTGATAGAAGTAAATTTAGTGAAACGAACGTAGAGATAATATACTAATAAATAAAGTACATTTAGTTTTCATCCAATGAAACAAAGATATTTATGAATCCTTTTCTTCCTAGGATGATATCTGGTCCGAAGATACAAGCATCTATTGGCGAGAATATCAAGAAACAGAAGCCATGGAAAGTCTAGCAGGATGAATAAATTCGAATAAATTCGTCCGTCTGGTTTATCTTCCATAAAATGTATTGTCATCAACTTCTGTGTTTGATGTAAACATCGCATACAGAGTTCGAATTTGACAACGAACAAAGAGACTTTGTTGTGATACCTTTTGTTAAGAGGATTGTTCACTCTTCTATCTAAATCGTCTAGTCTAATATAAAGTTTATTTGACAGTGATATGTTTTGTACACAATTGTTTTGAACATCCAATTTAGGGATTTAACTCATATTAATTTGAATGTTGATATTGTTGTGTAAAACTTACACTTCAGAATTTCAAGTACTTGAATTTTGATAGACTGGGCAGATTCTTTAAAAATGTTATATACATTTAAGCTGTAACAGTTTTCGAGGGATTGTAACTTACCTAAACTTCTGTATATAATATTTCGACACATTATTGTCGAATTACGACTTAACTTAAAACAGTAGTGCTTATAATTTTTCTACCAATAATTCACCGTAACTTCTAAGTTTTTTGCTGTTTTATCAAGATACAACAACGGAAATATTTCGAAATTCACAGCAAAAGCTAAAATATGGAGCAGTGAAATTTATTGATACCAAACCAGTAAGTAATAGTTAACAATAAACACAATTTGTTACAAATATGAATTATTGTTATGCTTTTCTGTAGTAAAATTTAGCGTTTCTGTATTTGAAATTTAATTTTTGCGGTCAATGACAGTGATTTTGTTGGGAATGCATTTGACAGAAAGAAAAATGTCACATCAAGTACATAATTGTTATTGGTCGAAAATATATTATTCTAGTTACTAAGATAAGAAATTTGGTTTACATCTAGCTAAATGTAGTAATCACATAATTTTAAATTGTAACTGTTTGTAAATGTTTTCACACGCAATTTTATTTTTGACAGCCTTTTACTTGAATCGAAAACATTAAGTTTTGAAGTTGGTATGTATGATTTTTATTGAAATATTCTCTCACAGAAAGGGTAAATACAAATTGAATTTTTTTTTTAAAACAGAAACGCACTACTGATAGCATATTTTTATTTTACCTAATTTTATAAAAAGAGACAAATATGTGTACCGTTTTTCCTATTTCCATAACTAACTTATACGGATTTATTTGTTCGTTAAAATAGAGTACATATTTTTAACAGTCTATTCTTATCATTTACAAGCACATACCAAAGTTGATGCTAGTTAAAAAAAATTATATAAAATTACATCTATCTCTTTGTGCAATATAGTGAAAACATAGAAAGACTAAATCAATTTTCACTAATTTTGAAAATCACTGGCTCACTTATATAAGTTTTTCACAGATTATTATAATATTGTTGTTAGTTGCAATATGATTACACTATGTAATCATATTAATATGTGTATGTCTCCCTCTTACCGTGTCAGGAATACTAACAGCTTCAACTAGATTGATTCGATAAAGCCTTACTGCGTAAGCTTGTAAGGAAAATAAAGATACAAACATACGTATTGCACGTTAGAGGAAAATGTTTATGGAAGTTTCCAACACTGGACAATTTTTATATAGTGAGGATTGGAAATGATTCGTCAGTGCTTCACTGTGTCTTGTGTGAGAAAAACGTATTGGAAATGGCAGCTGCAATACCGGATCCCGCAAAGGTGTGAAATGTACAGTCTGATCAGGTTTTAGCAGGTACAAGGAAAGGTTCCATCGGAGATCCATTAAGAAATGTGGTCTGTTTGCTGGAATTTAATGAAACGGCAAAATTTGGAGAAGTGTTACCATACCTTCGCGGGAGGTCGGTGTGATGTTCACAATGAAGAGAGGGGCGCGAGGTCGTCAGTGATTAAAGACGAACTTTGCAGTCGCATTAGACAGAGGTGGATGTGAACAGGTAAGTAACAATTAGAGAATTCTATGTGACATTTTCTTACGTTTCAAGAAGTTGTATTAAGTGAGGATACCAAACGTTGTGTGCACCTGGGCTCCGAAATAGTTCACTGACGAACACAAAACCGAACGATGGCACACTGGACTTTCTTCTGCCCTATGCAGAAAGGGGAAATGCATTCCTGGACTCCATTGTGACAGATGAGACTTGAGTGTTCTACCACAAGCCTGAATCCAAACAGAAATCACTGCAGTGCATTCTAAATAATAATAATAATAATAACAATAATTCTCAGACTTCATTTTCAATTTACAAGCTGATGGCAACGGTTTTCTGGAATTACGAAGGCATCTTACAGGTGGAGTTCATGTTTCCTGGAATAAAGATTAATGCTGAAACAAACGGTCAGACTTTGAAACATCTTTGCCATGCAATTCAAAAGAAACATAGGGGCAAACTCATGTGAAATCTGTGTCCGGCCCAATTCAGCAAATGTCACAAGGAGTTGCTTGCACATCTTCAATGGGAGTGCTTGCATATCCGCCATACGTCCCCAACCTCGCACGCAGTAACTATCTGTCTTTGTATCTGAAGAACATCTTGGTGGAAAACAGAAAATGATGAGATCACTTGAGAAGTCCAGTGGCGAAGCGTGATGTAAAAAACTGGGTAGACACACACAAACATACAAATACTAGATATATATAGTATTTGTAAGGTATTTTTTTACTTCTATTTCTAGTTCTGATATTTCGTACTGTATAACGGATGCTGATATACACTAATCACTATTCCAAGTAAGATGATCCCTGATAGGGTCTAATTCATAAATATAGCATTAATGTTTGAGTTTTCAATGTTCTTTGCAATATATGTTTACTCCGTTCCTTTAAGTATAAAATTTTATAATTAGTGAAATTTGGTGTATAGTATTTTTCCCCCCGAAGTACAGATTTCTGAATGGTACCACATTTGCTAGAAATGGGGGCATTACTTCCCCATACCCTCTTTAGGGATAGTCATTTCTAAATACTTTAGAAATGAACTGTAAAGTAAGAAAAAAAAACGATAGAAGTAAAACACAAACATCTTACAATACCTAACCTAATCCCTAATACCTTACAGTCTTGTAAATGAGCTCCATACCCTGTTCTTCATTTCGGCGAAAATGTTAATAGCTCTTTCTTTGGATTGAGGCATCCTACAAAGCTCCCACACCAAGTTCTTTATTGTAAGTGTCCGTAATTCAGGAAGTGTCCGTAATTTGTGATGCTGTTCGTTATTAAGCTAACGCTCTTTTCAGGACACTCATTGAATGCTCTCAAAAAACTGAAGTTGATGGAATGCTCAATACCATATTTAGCAGCTTTGTTGTTTCCTGATATACGTTTTGAAGTTCATTACTGAGAATATATTTCAAGTATTCGGGAAGAGAAATGTGTTGGTTACTATCGGAACATAAGTTGATAAGTTCATTCTTAAACTGATCTGAGCAAAAAGTATTAGGAAAGGTGGATATCAAGTCATTCAGTTTGTCCTAGGAATAATTTGTTGATACATAGTAAATTTTCTATAATTTATTAGTTCTACAATGATCAGATTTTTGTATTTTTCAAATCTTTCATCTGCACAATTATTGAGCAAAGAATCTAATATAAATAAAGTAGAGATTGTTTGTGTATGTGTGTAACTTTGTGTCTGTGTGCGGCCTGGGAACCAGACAAGTGGATCGAGTGGGTACCTTGGTCTAGGCCCCAGACCAAGATGAAGCGTTTTTTTTTTTTCAAAATTCGAACCGAGGGGGTCTCAGGGGGCGTTTACCGGATAGTGATAGAATTGCCAATACATTCAACTTTTCGTTAGAGGGGTCTTCTTTTTATCCTGTTGGAGACACATAGGGACAATATATATATATATACTAATGTTCTTCAAGGGTACATTATAACAATTTAACATTTTATATAGGGAGCTCAAAAGATGGTTTATAATAAAACCAAATAAGATGAAATAGCGGTGTGTTTTTATCATTTACAAAGCCAGCTTAAAAGAAACAAGATAGGCAGCCCTGTAAACGTAGACAGAACAGCAAACGTCTTTTCGCTCGTACTACTACACACCACGAGTCTCTGGACTCTTAACTTCTCACGTGGCTGTTTCTCCTACGCTTCTATAGGTTGGATGCTAGGGAAATGGGTCCAGCAGAGAAATAATGTTCAAGGTTTCGCGAGACGCTTTGCTTTTTGTCTTTCATATGGAAGCATGTTCTAGAAAAGTATCTAGTTTCATCCTAGTAAAAAAAAAAATAAATAAATAAATAAAAAATAAAAATAAATTATAGGAAACTAGCAGCGTTCACCCCGCTTCGCTGCGGTCACCCCGGAACGCAATAAACTTTGTTACTTAGATAATTTTTACTTTTTCGCTTTCAAGTGATATGATAAAAACCATAGAAGATTGCAGTAAATGTTAACATTATATCGCCTGTCATTTATGTTAACCCGCCCCGCTTCGCTGCGGTCACCCCCGAACGCAATAAACTTTGTTACTTAGATAATTTTTACTTTTTCGCTTTCAAGTGATATGATAAAAACCATTATAACGCCTGTCATTTATGTTAACCCGCCGAGTGACACGGTCATGCGGGTTGCATATACATACGTTTATTTTTATACCTATGATGAACTAACAAAGGATTTGTACGTAATGGACACCTGAATGGTCAATTATCTCAAGACACTGGTAATTGAAAATTAAAGTGATATGATAAAAACCATCTAGGGTCCAAATCCTAATAACCCCCCAAAAATAAAAGAAATTGGTTCAGCCGTATTAGCGTGATGAGCGGACAAAGGATTTGTACGTTCTCTTTTATATATATAGATTATAGAATAACTTGTGTACCTGAAGCAGCCATACAGAAATTCAACTTGAACCCAGTCGTGACAACCTCTACACAATATCCAGCCGTGATTTGAAAACAATACATCGCATGAGGTATAAGAGGAATCAGCAGGAAGAAAAGCAAGTGTGCTTCTATTTTCGTGTTCCTGATAGCCCTGAAGGACAATAACATCAGATAAGCTGCATGCGTTTGGTCAACAAATTGTTACTATTCTTTGTGCAATTCGCTTGGTGGATCGTCAGTAGTGAGTGTTGCTGGTTGTATGCCAGGTTTCGTGGCTCTAGATACTCTTAATTATTACTGTGTGTGTTGCAAAGATGGATGGACTTCAAAAACATTAAACTTCAACTTTTTAAGTCCAAGGAAAGATTTGGTATTTATGCAATAGGAGCTATTTAAGTTACTCCCGGAAAACATTTAAGTAAATAATTATTTTATGTGTGTGCAATAACAATAACAAAACGGGAAACAGTGGAAGTAAAAAGGAGAAGAGACGAATTGTGGATTTACTTTTCAAGACGAGTTCTTTAGTTTGTATCAGACGTGATATTTGGAAATTCCAGCTACTAGCTATACTATTGACTTCTCTTTACTACTCATAGTCTTGTGTAGAAGAGTAAGATGTACTCCAATAGAGGGCTCACAGATATGCACGTCATCTAGGGAATGGCAAACGGGAATAGCAGAAGAGCTCAGCGACTGTTTCGTGAGACATATCTCAACTGTCATTGTTCAGACAGAGGATGTTTCAGTCCATTCGTCGTCGCCTTAGTGAATATAGAACTTTTCTCCTATCCACTGCTGACCAGGGGAGACCCTGAACAAGAAGGACTCCAGCGATGGAGGATGCGGTGTTAAGTAGTATCGAAGTAAATCCCTCTGTAAGTACAAGATAATTAGCTGAGAGACGTGTTCATAACATGGCGGTATGTAGGCTATTCCACAGTCAAAAATTGTATCTCTACCATGTGCAGCTGGTGCAAACCTTATCACCTGTCGATTACGCAGTACAATGGCTCGACGGGCGTTTTGTCAATGGCTTCTGCAACAGTGTGTGAACCCTGATTTCATTGCAATAATACGGTTTGCAGATGAAACAACATTTACAAGAACTGCAATATTTAATTTTCACAATCAGCACGTTTGGGCTGAAGAAAATTCCCATCGAACCATGCAAGCATGACATCAGCAGCAATTCTCTGTCAATGTTTGGGCCTGTATTGTTAATGATACTGGGGCCTTTTATGCTTCCACCCCGTCTCACAGGAGCAACCTACCTCACATTTTTGGAGAGGATTTACCCAATCTGTTGGGCGATGTACCACTGGCCATACGACAGCAAATGTTCTTCATGTTTGATGGAGCTCCAGCACATTTTAGCCAGAACGTTCGTCTCTTTCTTACTCGTACCTTTCATAATCGTTGGATAAGCCACAGTGGACCTATCGCCTGGCCTCTACGTAGCCCAGATTTTTATACACTAGATTTCTATTTGTGAGGAGATTTGAAATCACTTATGTATGCTACCCAGTGCCAGACGTGGAAACGCTTAGCGATGTATTCGTGCTGGTTGCGAAACAATCCAAAATACTACGGGAATACACCAGCAATCAATGCAACGAAGAGTAGAAGCGTGTATACGCGCTGAAGGTAGTCATTTCGAACATTTCTTGTGATACATTTCCTCACCATCTTTCCGAGCACTGTCGTCCGAAGTTTATGTGTGGTATAAACGAACGCTGTGGTCTCCATCGAATATATTTCTCAATTACATATATTTGGAAACATGCATTAATTGTGATCATGAACCATTGTTTACTATTGTGAGCCGTTATTTGACTTCACATTTAGACGCTTTGTCTTTCGAAAACAAGGGACTCGACACTTGAACACCCTGTATCCCGGAAACGAAGCGGCATCAGACCCATGCTTATAGGAACATATTTACTTGTTTGGATGTCCGCAATCACCTCGTTACTTTTGGCTATGCATTTATGTTATACCCTGTATTCATTCAAAAATATTTGACTTTCTCCCTCTCTCGTGTGAAGATTTATTCACTCATGACTAAAATGTTAGTGTTGTTGTCACTAATGTCGTAGGCCCTGCTTCGAACCTAAATGGTGATGAATGTGATTCTAACTTCACCTTAGACTGCAAGTTCCAACTCACAAATCCCAATGAATCAATCAAGATACATTAAACCTTAAAAAAAATAAATAAAAAAAAAACTAGAAGGAGAGTATTCTCTTTTCTTCCACGAAGTTTTGTTACATGCGTAGAAATTGAGTGTTCCTCCTTAAGGAATAGTCTGTAGTAATGAAATCCAGACAAAGAATGGCCGTTGCTTGATACTATAGTTTCCAGGTGTTATTGATAATGTGCTTCGAAGTTCTCTATAGGACAAATAGGAAAACTTTGTTCCGGTACTAAAATGTTAAGGAAGAAGGATAAAATACGTATATAAAAACAAATAAGTAAGTTTTATTACATCGATTATCTTGAATACTCAGTTCCTTAAATATCTACTTTAAAATCAGAAAACTAAGAGTGAAAACTGTTTGATACGTTTTATCCACACAAATACACGGAATTTATATTTACCAACTTGTTCAAGTGACTGAATCATTGCTAACACTTATATAATGACTCTATACAGGGTGTTCGGAAATCAAAAACATTAGGAAATGAATCCTTACACGAAAACATGAAAAAAATTATAGACCAACGTGGGTTTAGAAATATGTCATTTTGGAGTTATAAAATTAGTCAGAACGTTACAAAAGGGTTAAAATTCAAGAAGGTCGAGCAAAATAAAGCGTTTGTTTTGTACCTCGATTTTAGTAATACATAAATGAATGTAGATTCTCTGCTAGTTTCCAGATCTCAATCTACTATTTTTCGTTTACACTATTTCTCATAAATATTCTTCTTTGCTTCAACGCCAACCATATTATCGCCCCATGTCCGTGTCTATGGTACATTAATGGAATCTAGGCTCGAAATCAGAACTGTTATTTTACCCCAATTTGATTCAACATTTCGTTCTCAATTTGTAACTCTTTATTTGATCGTTCCGATCGATTTTAGATGGGTTATAGCTCCGAAATGACGCATCTGTGAACTCATAATTTGTTCATGCTTTCGTGTGAAGGTTAACTTCTGGCAGTTCTTTGGCGTTATCTAGAAAAGAACATTCCGAGAAGTGAATACATTTATATTAAGTTAATTTATTATCATTAGGGTTAGGAGTTTTAGGGTTACCTTTTAGAGAAGAAAATGTTCTCATAGAGTGCCTACCCTACTCATGGTACCAAAAGTTACCTCTGGATGGGATTAGAGACAAATTTCCAGCACTTTCCTCCTCTCTTTTGGACTCTTTTATATTAAATCTGTCCCTAATCCCGTTTTTTTTCACTTTTCCGCTGTTGCGTTCTAAATCTTCGAGAGAAAATCCGACAATCAATATTATGAATAAATTGTCTTTAAACAGCCAGTTTCTTGAAAACAAAATTTACATGGATGTAATACTAATTTTTGTATCCATTCAATAAGACAAACTACTCCAACCTTCAAGTATTTTGATTTTCTCGAAAAATTCACACGAATGTCAGTACCGATAAGAATACTTTAAGAAAACATTATATTGAACCGCGAAACCGTACAAAGAACTGTACGGAAAGTGATAGACTTCGATTTGGGTGTCATACTGAATGAAACCATAGACAAAATTAAACAGATAAGTTTTGAACGTTTTGATGTTCCTTCTCGCATTTGAGAAGATGAAGCCTACGTTGTGTCATGAATTGGAGGAAACTAGTGTAGTGTCAGTACAATGGGAAGTTAAGTTCGTAAAAGTGTCTTGATGGTTACGTACCAGATGCTTCGTGTAGTTTCTGTAGTTAAGCAACGAAAAACCAATTTTCTTATAGGTAAAGCATTTAACATGTTTGGTATTTATCCCCATCATAGAGTTTTGAGAGTCCCTTAGTAACGAATGCGATATTGCAAATCAGTTCATCTCTACCCTGAAGAAAATTCTTTTGAATTTCCGGAATCACATTGTTGCCCGCAAAGAAACCATAGATCCTACCAAATTTCCCGTTCATTACTCACTAAAGTTCGTGGGTTGACTGTAGTTGTCTTCTTGTTTCAGAATGCTGTTTGGGTTTTCTCTGATTGTGTAGCGAACAAACAAACCAAATACTTGAGACAATTCTTCTAAAAAATTCGTATGTTCTCGAACATGGCAGATCTACAGGGTTGCCACGTAGAGTTAACATGAAATTTGTTTAATTTTTCTCTGTGTTTGTACTTACATGAGGAAGTTTTAGCACCTACAAAGACTTTTCATCTCAATATAGGAACATACTTACGCTTAACAACTTAATTGCTCAATGTTGTTAAGTACAACAGGTTCATTCTTCTTTTCTCTCTGTGGTGACGCCCAGTTGCGGATCTAGAAGGAAAAACGGGGAGGGGGCAGTCAGAACCAGGGCCGTGCCGTAGAAAATCAGCGCCCGGGGCGAGAGTATACGACGGCGCCCCCATACATATATTCCAAGCAATTTTTCCTATCTTTTTTCCTTTT
This sequence comes from Thermobia domestica, assembly GCF_964235325.1. Taxonomy (NCBI): domain Eukaryota; kingdom Metazoa; phylum Arthropoda; class Insecta; order Zygentoma; family Lepismatidae; genus Thermobia; species Thermobia domestica. Next base: position 144,073,705 of record NC_137466.1, on the reverse strand, counting down.
TTCTCCCGATTTTTTCGCCCCCTTACTTCGGCGCCCGGGGCCGTTGCCCCGCTCGCCCCCCCACTGCGTGGCCCTGGTCAGAACCGAGACTATGATAAATATATCGTAAGTTTATTATCAATTTTCAAAAATAGTTTTAATAATAGCTTTGATTATACAAATATTAGCTTTAATTATTTTTGTCAGTCAAAAAACTGGAGGGGGGTGCCTACGCCCCCCGACCTCGGGCTAGATCCGCCACTGGTGACATCTAATGCAAGTATATAATCTATAAACTATATGTATGTAATTTCTATTAACTTATTTTCAATTAGAAAAAATAATAGTCTTCAAAGTAGTTGAGGAAAATAGCACCTTTTATGTCCCCTTTTCACTTAATTTTTAGCAGGTTTACCCTTCTCCCAACCCACTTTCGCTATGAAAACTGCTTCTAAAAATCCTAACCTTTCGTTGCATCCAAGTCTTAAATTCCATTTTATTAATACTTTAACAGTGCTCATGCTTGTTTGAAATTGATGCATTCTTCTGTTCTCGACAGTTATTATACTTGTTTCAACACTAAAATTCTGTAGTTATAATTCTAGCTATTTGTACGTAAAGTATTGCAACAGATGTTTCAAGATGCTTCTCGCTTACATTGACTCTGCTAATCTTATAGTGTAGTTTCTGTGAAGTATTTCATTTGTTAATACATTAAGTAGAAGATGAATACTAAAATTTTACAGTATTGACAATAACTTCACTGAAATGTCACAAACAGATGTTGAGACTGTGCATTTTCTTCGTCTTCAATATTCCTAAATACTGGAGAACTACTTTTATATTGCTTTTCTTCAGAAGGTGAAAAATCTTATTTTATATCCTTTTAAAACTTTTGCTGTGCTGAGAAAGATGAAAAAAAAAAAAAAAAAAAAACCTCTTGACAAATGTTGACAGCTGAAAGGAAGATTTTGAAACAAAAGTTATGGTAACTTACTAAGCTACTTAAAGAGAGACGCTAATCTTAAAATTGAAGGGGTGCTGGTTAGGAACTAATAGGTTTCCAAGTTTTCCAGAAAGAACCAAAACAAGTGAAATTTTCTTTTTGTTTCACACTGCAAAAAATGCGATAGACTTCCAAACTATGTGAATTCAAATACTAAAACCAGAAGTATTAATCTATAGTTTTCTGTTCAATTAGGGGGACTATACCAAAGATGGAATCTCTGTTTCGGGCGCTGAATCAATATCAGAAACAGTTTGGTGTATGTTATAATTATTAACTGTATTGGAATCAATCACTGAAATCGAAGTAATACTAGATATCTACCACGTCCTGTTATAATAGAGGAGTAAATTGAAAATATAACTTCTTCTTGCGGTACTGAATTCATGTTAATACATTGTATCTTCTTATTTATTGTAGATTTTTTTTTTAATTTGGCGATCAATATTGATACAGGAAATCATAGTGTTTTTCTTTTAACCATTTTCGGTTTAAGCAGATTCATGAAAGTCGACACATTTTTTTTTTTTCGGGATTCTAGATCCATGTAGAAAGCCACTTCTCGATATTTATTTCCGTTTTTACTTTATAAAGATCTTAATTAAAGCCAGAAGTAGGAGTAGAATTCTTCTACCTTCTTTTTCTTTTTCAATAAGATAGATGAAAGCTTATAGTGCAGGGGCATATTTAAATATATAAGAAAGTCCGTTTGATTTTGAATAAAGCAATTATATGATTGGTGGTGATGGATAGGTAATGAGCTATAGAATCGTCTACTACCGGGTGTTTTGTCTCAAAATGTGGCCGACCCGGTGTATGACGTCATACTTCTAAGATGGTCGCTAACGCCGACATCGATATCTCTTTAGTGCTACACAGGCTAAAGTTCTCAACAGATTTTCATGGGAAGTGGCTCATTTTATTTCTTCTGGTTGCTGCATGTGCCTTCTGCATAGATATTTGCCAAATTAAGTTTCACTACTTCAAAAATTAAGAAAACTATCAAAACTGAGGTAAATTTAAATCGCTTTTTCTAACTTCAATGGGCATACCCTACCCACTAAACTAGCGAATGGGTTCTAATAAGTGCCTCATTTTTTTTCATGGCTGTTATTAATACATATTGAATAAATATTTGACAAATAGATCATTACATTTATTTACAAATTTAATAAAAAGTCGGCAAAATGATATAAAATTTAGTGTTTTTGAAAGATATGCAGTCAAATATCGACAATGAAAATGATGTGACGTATAAAATGTTAAATGATCATGCCGATAAATACCTTTAAATTTAACAAAAGTTTCCGATTACAGTTCCGAGTAATTTATTCTCGTATTATAGTGGACCACTTCATTATTACTGTTGAAAAAAAGATACACATCCAATTAAACAAAAATAAAAGTTAGTAAACATGCTGAGTTGTGAAATGAAAACAAATAGTAAAATACTTCAAATACACAAATAAACCCTTTTTATTGTTACAGAATTCTTTAGGACGGAAACTAATAATAGAAATTCAACTTATGAGTCATTATCTAAATCCGACAGTTGAATTTGATCGTCATTTTCACAGCTGTCGCAATGTTCTTCCTCTGCTCCACATTTGCTCAATTCTGTACATCTAAGTATTTGAACACGGCATTTGTAATGCACACAATTGAAAGCATATCGTTCTTTGACACAATCACAACACAACAATTTTAAAATACGTGACTCATGGTAGGAAAATACACATTTCCCCTCCTTTCCTATCTAAACGTAGATGGCCAGGGAGATCCAGTTGTCGAAGATTAGCCCATCGTCACTCCATCACTTTATAGTGAGTTCTTAAGATGGTTGGTGTAAAACTGGCTTTGTTGGCGGCAAAGTTTCACGTTGGACATGTTATCCGTAAACAGCCACCACCGGAGCTTACCAATATCTGAAAATTGTTTACCTTGTAAATATTCGCGTCAAGTGTACCTTTCTATCAATTTTTCATTTTCATATGTGAAACTTTTGGGCAGTTTAATCTATCAAATGCCTCTAGAACTTTTTCTGTAGAAGATTCAAAAACTTTCTAGAATCATTGTTTTCCCCTGCTCTTGAAGCAATATTGAATAGGTGTGGAGGGTCGAAACAAAGGCCCTTATATGTAAATAGTTTAAAATAATTTTTGTATCAGCTCCCTCCTGACTACTTGCACGTTCATAGCATCATCGCTAACTGAACGCTTTGCATCGTTCCTTCATCTAGTAACTAAAGTTCGATTTTAAACAAGACGAAATGCCGTGTTGTTCTATAGAAACAGATGAAGTTCTCAAACAGGCAACCAGAACAATGAAATATTTTTAGGTGTGTTAAACGAAAACCGACTATTATACGTTTTTTTCTTAGCTTCTCCTCAACTTTCTAGGATATCCACAGAAACTATTAAAACAGGTCAAGGCACCATCATTTTATAGCATGCAAAGCGTCTCACCAACAGAAAGATACCCAAAAGATGTACGACTTTCTTTTAACAATGACAAACCCATAAAGTTTGAGGGGGGAAAAAAGCTAATTAATATCTCAACAAAGCTGATTTTTCCAGAATTTATCCAGAACAACACCATAAGAATGTCTGTGAAAGGACTTCAGCTGTTCAACGTTTTCTAACAGGAAAAGATTGAATCACATAAATGTAGTTTGTGGGTTCCAGTTAAAAAGGATATCTACAATTACGTAGTAAAGCCCACAGAGTTGTATTGACGAAATTGTCGAATACTGTATTGCAGTTAAGGCAGATCGTTCTTTGTTCACTACGCTACTAACTGTTTGGAGGAGTGTACCCTACTCGATCTGTAGCAATGTCTCAGTGATTATGAGTTCTCAGCTGTTGCCTGATCGATGATTAATTTAGAAGGATCAATGATTTTACCTTTCAACAAGAGCAATTTGATAAAAATTCTTGAACGCCTTATATCGCCAATTTCTGACAATACAAATAAAGAAAACTTCATCTACACACAATGAATCAACAACTGACTCAAAACAAACCATTCCCATACAACACTCTGTGGCAGTCATTTATGGCATGGCAGAGGTACAATGTATGCAGAAAGATTCAAGTGTAAAGACGTGTTGAGATCTTTCAATTGAGTTTTTCAAGGAGATGGATCGGTATCTAACGAAATATGACGAACACTCTTAGTTTCTTTTACACTTACATCAAACATTCACTGAAGAACTGAATGAGAAAATAAAGGTATATTTAAACAACGTCTGTTCAATATAAAATCACGTACTCCACAGATACTAGGAGAGCAACCTTGAGGTCTTTACTGTCTTATCAGAAGACTAAGTATGAGTTGACAGCATACCTCGCTCATAAGGTGTTATTGCATGCACAGAAAATAAAACAAAATATAGCTGTTAGAAGAACGAGGCAAAGTCTTCGTTTAGAGATGATGTTACGAACTTGCAAGTAGTCAGGAGGGAGCTGATACAAAAATTATTTTAAACTATTTACATGTACCGGCCCGTGCTTCTGCTCTCCACACCTATTCAACAGATACAGATGTGTTTATTCTCTTATTGTGGTGGTTACAGTTGCTTTCACCAGACAGTGTGTTTGTGACCGGAATTGGAGCTAATAGGAGGTTAATAGAACTTATCGTATTTACGCTTGCCTAAATCCCAAACAAGTTAAGGCAATATTATGACTTCATTCTCTATCTGGGTATGACACAGCAGATTGCTTCAAGAACAAGAGAAAACAATGTTTCTTTGAAAGTTTTTGAATCTTCCACAGAAAAAGTTCTAGAGGCATTTGATAGATTAAACTGCCCAAAAGTTTCACATGTGAAAATGAAAAATTGATAGAAAGGTGCATTTGACGCGCATATTTACAAGATAAACAATTTTCAAATATTGGTAAGCTCCGGTGGTGGCTGTTTACGGAAAGCATGTCCAACGTGAAACTTTGCCGCCAACAAAGCCAGTTTTACACTAACCATCTTAAGAACTCACTATAAAGTGATGGAGTGACGTTGGGCTAATCTTCGACAACTGGATCTCCCTGGTCATCTACGTTTAGATAGGAAAGGAGGGGAAATGTGTATTTTCCTACCATGAGTCACGTATCATGCTCTCCAGAAGTTATTTTAAAATTGTTGTGTTGTGATTGTGTCAAAGGACGATATGCTTTCAATTGTGTGCATTACAAATGCCGTGTTCAAATACTTAGATGTACAGAATTGAGCAAATGTGGAGCAGAGGAAGAACATTGCGACAGCTGTGAAAATGACGATCAAATTCAACTGTCGGATTTAGATAATGACTCATAAGTTGAATTTCTATTATTAGTTTCCGTCCTAAAGAATTCTGTAATAATAAAAAGGGTTTATTTGTGTATTTGAAGTATTTTACTATTTGTTTTCATTTCACAATTCATCATGTTTACTAACTTTTATTTTTGTTTAATTGGATGTGTATCTTTTTTCAACAGTAATAATGAAGTGGTCCACTATAAAACGAGAATAAATTAGTCGGAACTGTAATCGGAAACTTTTGTTAAATTTAAAGGTATTTATCGGCATGATCATTTAACATTTTATACGTCACACCATTTTCATTGTCGATATTTGACTGCATATCTTTCAAAAACACTAAATTTTATATCATTTTGCCGACTTTTTATTAAATTTGTAAATAAATGTAATGATCTATTTGTCAAATATTTATTCAATATGTATTAATAATAGCCATGGAGAAAAATGAGACACTTATTAAAACCCATTCGCTAGTTTAGTGGGTAGGGTATGCCCATTGAAGTTAGAAAAAGCGATTTAATTTTACCTCAGTGTTGATAGTTTTCTTAATTTTTGAAGTAGTGAAACTTTATTTGGCAAATATCTATGCAGAAGGCACATGCAGCAACCAGAGAAAATAAAATGAACCACATTCCATGAAAATCGGTTGAGAACTTTAGCCTGCGTAGCGGTAAAAAGATATCGATGTCGGCGTTAGCGGCCATCTTAGAAGTATGACGTCATACACCGGGTCGGCCACACTTGAGACAAAACACCCATCCATCACAATCAATCATATAATTGCTTCATTCAAAATCCCACGGAATTACATATGCCCCTCAACTATTAGATGGAAGTTATTTTTGAGACACTAAATCGATACCAACGAACCGGTTCTCACTATCTATCACCATTTTAGCTATGGTTGATTTCTATCACCTCCAGTCTAAATGGGAGTTTAAAGGAGACGATGGAACCTATTGTGTAGAACCTTGCAATGATGTGCAGTATCCAGCATATCCACCATGTGCAAGTGTGAGTCGCCACTTCAATTAGCTCAGATGTTAATCTATAACTATTAATTAATTACTGTAAATTACTTAAACAAAAGGTTATGTGTAGCGATGAGAATTGACAACTCACACACAACTGTTATAATGAGAGGTTATGCTTCAATACATAAATGAAACAAAATCATTTCAAATAGCTACTAGATTGGGAACAAGGTAAAAGAGGAAGAGAAGAAGTGATTCAACTGTTAGGATTGAAAATGAGCACTTGCCTTGTTATTCTAGGTCTTTGATGACGTCGTGGTTGTTCCTAACCATGGGTCGATTCTTTGAAGTACTGTTCCACTTCCTAGCTGGCAATTAGTGAAACCAAACTAATGTTACGACTGGATTTCGTATCCCGCCAAATCTGCCAGAGGCGATGTGTTGGAATGGCTCGATGATAATATTTGAATCATGGCCTGGACTTCCCTCATGGACTGCTTGTCTTGTGATGAACTCTCAGCTTCCAGAGGTGCAGGATGGTTTGGAGGTGGCTTCTGCCTCCAATGATGACTGCTTCTTGTCACAAAATCCACGTTCAATTCAGCAGTACCTTCTTGAGAAGTATCTCCAATAGTTTTGTTAGGAAAGGACAACGATGATATACCTCATTCAAAAGAAGGCTCGTGAAATCTAAAGGAATGTGGCCTGATGGAAAAGGAACACTAGTCTTTCGCTTATTGGCAAATTTTACAATAAGGAAATGAATGTAATGATTTTACAAATACTTGTCTGACAATGTACAGTCAGAATCAAATGTTCTTGAAGCTGAGTTAATGATTTAGATTACTTGATTTTAGTAGTAATTTAAATAGTCTAATAAATTTGTAATTGTATTAATTTTTGAGTTAGTTCACAATATAGCAAAGTGCTGCACACCATTGTAGGGTACTACAGACTATTCTTGGGGCGATTAGTAGGTTACAGGAAACAACCTCTTGCTATCGCATCGTTTTTGGTCTGATACCGGTTAACAGACAGACACATGGATTTATGTAGACGCTCTATGGGATTCCTTGTACTTACGCATAGCATAATTTGGAAGTCTAATGTGATGGAATACATATTGGAAATATTTATTATTCATAATTATAATTAATTGCATTAGAAAAAAGGAATATAAGTAAACAGGACATTAGGTATAGTATTCGTAAATAGGGCAAAAGTTAGAAAGGGTTACATGGTTAAATTTCACACCAGTGACAATGCCAATTTTAATTTCTTGGGGGAGGGGGGAAAAGGAGGTCCAGATGAAGTTTTGGGGGACGGCAGCTATCTATACCGAAGAGGATAATTTTATATTACTTTATATTACTTGACTTATATTGCAATACAACATACTTGAAGGAGAAGGACAGTTGAGGGACCAGACGTAACCACCAGGGGAAATCCATCTCCTTGTTCCCTCTGATGACGTCACTGGTTCACACATACACACATTGCAATTATTATTAATTATAACTATCAACACTAAATGAGTGACCAACGTAAGTAAATTATTACGTGTAGCACAAGAGAGACTCCTCTTTTATAAATCTAGGTAAGGAAGGAAACTGGAAAAGACTTTCATTACGTGGGTATTACTTCAATATAAATACAGTACGTAGGTAGAAAAATTATAGGTATTGAATGATGTTTCTAATTATAAATATTGTCTCGAACCAGAGGCATGTTATTTTATATTCATTTAGAAAAGAAAATAATTACCACTCATGCATTTTGAAGAAATCTTGTTTCGTCTCGATTCTCGAAGAATTTTTTGGCTCGTTTTTTAAATGTGTGTATAAAACTTATGCCCTTATTTTCTTCTTAATTTAATCTAGAAGTTATCATGTATCTTCCAGTCACGAAAGGTCCACGTAGGGTGTAATATAACAACATTAAACCACATTTAATTTTAAAAAAAAGTATATTGTGTAATGATTTGTTTAAGCATTGATAAATACTCTTTCATTGTGTTCGTACAACCACTTTATTTTTTGTAGTTTGTATACTATGAATCATATGAGTCTAAAACAGTATTTGAGATCTAAGACATATGAGTGAACTAGTATTGCCTATGAGACTCATGAAATGTCTCGCCTCAAGTCTAGTCTCGAAAACGAGACAATAGACATTTTTTGTCTCGTCTCAGATTTAAAAATGTACTTCTCGTCTTTCGTTTCCAAGATGAAACAAGGAATTATCGTTTCTCTCATTTAGACTTGGTTGTGATAATACAACTGTTCGTTCCAATAATATACCTATTTTAAATGAGAGGCACCCCACTGAAACATCCTGTATTAAATTTGTATTACGTAAAGGTTGTGAGACTTCAAACCTTTAAAGATAGAAGGACGGATACATAAATAATATTTATATATTTATTCGTAATTACATATTCACTGTATGTGCAATCTGCCTGCCTATTCTCATTTAACGTGTCTCTAAAGATGAATCATTCTAACTTAAGAGTCTTCATCCCAGCGAAATTAAAATACAGCTAATTTTACAGTAATTATGTGATATCTTCCAATAGATAAAAGATAATTGAAATATGGAACAAGAGCGCCCTAGAATTTATTATATGCAACAATATTATTTTGCGTGAGGTACCGTTATCACAAGTTACCAAGTGGCTTTCCGTTTTCATCTGTTTAGAAACGCGAAAATAAATGTTAATATTCAAAATGGCTCGAAATCGAAAGCAGATAAGTGAGTCGTGATAACGGTTTCTCATGTAAAATAATATTATCTAGGGCGCTCTTGTTCCACATTTCGATTATCTTTTATCTATTTGAAGATATCGCATAATTACTGTAAAATTAGCGGTATTTCAATTTCGCCGGAATGAAGATTCTTAAGCGTCCGATAGAATTTTCTCCTCTCAAACTTTAAAATGGAGCAAAAAAAAAGTTTGATAAATTAGTGAATAAATTGCTGATAAGTTCTGAAAGAGAGAATTCTTTAAATTTGTAGATCGAAAATACTCGAAATTTCTAATGTAAAATGGAAAAAGATGTTTGAAACTTCAGTATCTCTCTCTCTTTGTTACATTTTCATATTAATTACTGATATTCCATTTCAATGGTAGTAACTATTCCTTCTAATAAAGGTCTAACTTTCCTTTTAGCAGTGGTCTGCTTAAACCCTTTGGGACTTCGTCGTAGAAGTTTTAGTTTCTGTAAACTTGCCTCAGTTCCATTTTAACAAACCGCTGATGACACATTAATTCCTATCAACGATAAGACAAACTCATTCCTAACATACATATAGATTCCTAATATTGTTTATATGACTTAGTGTTTACAAGAACTTTTACGATATAACAAAACTAAATTAGAATAACAATAATGTCAATATGATAACAAGTTATGTGAGCTAATTACATTGTTTTCTTCTTGGTACGTATAAATAAAATTCCATTTTTAAGTTGATTTCCTTTTTCTTAGAAAAATCATTTTCAACATATGAGATTGATGCCATGAATTGCCGGAGCCAAATCATAAGGAATCATTGAATGTTTGAGATTCATAGAAGTTACTGGATTAAATTATCCAAGAAAAATAATTAAGAGTTTCTAAGTACAAGAGCCATTCGGAAAGTAATCTCCGATTGGTTAAAAAAAAAAAGAAAAGAAACACCAAAGTAAATAAGAATTTATTATATGCATCTGAAAACTACTTTTTTTCTGTATTTTTCAACAATTTTTATAAATATTCAAGCACTTATCTGATTTCTGTACTAGCTTAGAAATTTCATCGGCATAAAAATCTCCCGTTTGTGCTTTGAGCCAGGCTGTGACCGTATCTTTCAGTTCTTCATGATTATTGCGCACAGTACTTCCTGTAGCCTAACCTGTGTGTCACTTCACTACGTCATATAACACAGTCCTGGAAATTTGTGAAAATTCATCGGAAAGCTTCGAGATTGTGAAACGTCGATTTTCACGAAATTTTCTATCAATTTTCTGAACGAGTTAATCAGTGACCACTGTTAGCCTTCCACTTCTCTCTTCGTCATGAATGTTTGTTCAACTTTGTCTTCCCGTTTCTTCCATACATGGCACAAAGTTCCGGTTGAATAGCTGCTGCCAAATCTGGTTCTGTCGTAAGAAAACGCATAACAGCTCGTACCTCGCACTTGGCGGGGTTTTCTATTGCAGCACACATTTTGAGACGCTACAAAATTGGGACTAGTGATCAGAAAACCTTCACACAACCGCGGCTGGATGGAAACTGATCCGGCGCCGGATGATCTACCACGGCCCCCATTACTTTACGCACAGTGACCACTCGGAGGTTACTTTTCGAACGCGCCTCGTAGTAAGACAAACATTTGAATTAAAAACCAAACGTGGCAGATTTCTCCATACAATCCTTATCTTGGTAGCAGATGATAGACAATATTAGATCCTTGGATAGAAATGGGGGTTACTAACGTATTGGGAAGCTAGGGAAAACATAATGGTATGGCACATTTTCTAACTTTAGAGTAAACTGAAAAAAAAAAAAACAGATTCAACATTTCTATGCAATTCAATACAATGACGCATATCAAACCAGTTTCTCCTACCATCTGCAGGTACATTCCCAAAATAAGGCTACCTACATACTGTTCTGTGGTTCAATGTCAATCCACTCCGCTTAATAGTTCAGTTTTACCGGAAGTGGCGTTTATCATTATGTCCACTAGAGAAGCTCATTGTAGGAATAACACTAATTTTGACTTCTGTTTGCCTTTTAAACGAAAAAACTGATATTTGAACAAATTCTTCATACCGGGGAGTCTAAATGCTAACAAATGATTTACAAAATTTTAACACGTTTAATTTATGTAGTATACAGGGTGTTTCAGATAAAACGTCCAGTGCTTATAAATCCGAAACGGCTGAAAATAAAAAGATGAAACAAAAACTGAGATAGGAACATGTTATAGGGCGCATCACATGGTGTTGTCGTGGTGACCCACAGGGCCCTCCTTCAAGGGGGCCCAGGGGCCAACTTCAAATTTTCAAATGGGAACATGTATGAATCGTACCTCATTCAATAGTCCTTGAAATACGAAACAACTTTTGTAGGAAACAATTTTCGATTTGGGGCACCGTTTTCAAAATGGCCGCAAAAAGTCCTGTATCAGTTTGAAGTTGACACCTAGGCCCTCTTCACTGAGTTTCCTGAGGGTCACCACAACAACACCACTTGATATGCTTTATCATCGTTTCTATCTCAGTTTTTGTTTCATCTCTCTATTATCAGCCGTTTCTGATTTAGGCCTATAAGCACTGGACATTTTATCTGATACAGAACCCACTTTTTGCGGCCATTTTGAAAACGGTGGCCCAAATCGAAAATGGTTTCCTACAAAAGTTGTTTCGTTTTTCAAGTACTATTGAATGAAGTATGATTCAGTACGTGTTCCCGTTTGAAAATTTGAAGTTGGCCCCTGGGCCCCCTTGAAGGAGGGCCCTGGGGGTCTCCACAACAACACTATGTGATGTGCCCTATGACATTTTCCTATCTCAGTTTTTGTTTCATCTTTTTATTCTCAGCATTTCGGATTTATAAGCACTGGACGTTTTATCTGATATAGGACCCACTTTTTTCGGCCATTTAAAAACGGTGGCCCAAATCGAAAATTGTTTCTTACAAAAGTTGTTTCGATTTTCAAGTACTATTGAATGAGGTATGATTCAATAATGTTCCTATTTGAAAATAAGAAGTTGGCCCCTGGGCCCCCTTGAAGGAGGGCCCTGGGAGACACCACAACAACACCATGTGATGCGCCCTATGACATTTTCCTATCTCAGTTTTTGTTTCATCTTTTTATTCTCAGCCGTTTCGGATTTATAAGCACTGGACGTTTTATCTGAAACACCCTGTATATACCTCCCACAATTATATTCAACAGACGTGGAAGTATTATACTACATATTTCGTGCTCAATATGAGTATTTTAGTCATGATAACTGTCAATGAAATATTTAAATCTTTTCAAATATAGCATAAGTTAGATGTTATAGTCTTTAAGTCGTCCATGTCTGTTTGTAAAAGAGATCTCTACGATTAGTATTTCTAATATAACACAAACAGTCAATAGTGATATCTAGCAAACGTCACCAACGAAAAACTGACTTTGATATTTGACCTTATATTCAGAGTAACTGACATGTTTTTCCGAATCTTCTCTATTTATGTGCTCCCTGATTCGATCCCTGAAAAGAATACATGCGTCGGGTAAAATCCGAGTAATGGTTTGGATCCTTGTTTACGCAGGTACAATCTATTATAAACTTCGAGAGCGGAAATGGGACGTTAAAATTTAACCAAGGAAGCAATTAATCAATCAAACGTAACTGATGTTATGTGATACTGCAGGACACAGTACGTTTTCTTTCATGTAGAACCCATGTTCTCACTTCAAACCAATTAACCAAACGTCCAACCATCCACTCACAGCGCGACGTTGCAGCCAACAGCTAAAGTAAATGAACGTCAACATGAGTTGCATAGACATGTACAAACTTAATGAGCTATGAGCTAAATACTATACTGCGCACATACAACTATTTTTTACAATTTACGGAATCGTTCAAGTCATTCCACCCTGTATAAGGGCAAAATCATATAGAAAAGATGGGAAGAGAGAGTAAATCATAGTTCAGACGATACTTCAAGTATTTACAATATCCTTTATTGAAAATTTATTTTGGACATAAAAGCTACTAAATCTTGATCAATTTCTGAAAAGTCTCTGAATATGATGCTCTTGTCTTCAGACCACACATCATCCTGAAAGATTTAAAGGGAAAAAGAAAGACATTATTTTTATTTTAAATTTAAAACATTCAATAGAGCTACATAGAGCAGGAGTGAAATTACGTGAATAGTAAGTGAAATTGGATATTTTAGATTAGAAGCATGTACATACATCATCATAATCACAGGTATTCTGCCATGATTGACATGTTATTCGCCACAACTGAGAAGCATCTGTACGAGACAGTCTCCAGCTAACCTTGATGTCTCTTGACGTAGACATTTCCTGTTTTAATGTCATCTATCAATTTCAGCCTCTTTCGCCCCTCCCTCTACACTTTCTAGCACGTGGGTCAATCTATATGAAGTGGTCCAGAGCTGGTTGCTCGACCATCTCCGAAAATTATAAAAATTGGAGTGTGATGAACTGTGCATATGAGAAGGTCAATAACATCATTCATGACAACGTGAATGATGTTATTGACCTTCTCATATACACAGTTCATCACACTCCAATTTTTATAATTTTCGGAAATGGTAGAGCAACCATTTTCTCCATCTTTGGACCACTTCAGATGGATTCACCCACGTCCCTCATGATAAAGTTCCTTCTTACAAGGGACATGTTTCGGTTCGAACGCGAGGATCAACATACAACTTGGTAGACATATACAGGACTAAGTACTGACCACTGTATGGTAAGTCATTCCCGTGTAAAACATGTTTTTCGCCGACAGCGCCACCTATCCTTCGAAACACTAACAATTAAATTGCACGTTATAGGTGCTGACTGAAGACCAGTCAGGTGCGTCAGTGTGTGATAGTAAGCTCGAATTAGTGTTAGGTGTGTAGTCAGTGTGTAAAAAATAGGGCGAGCTGCTGGCATTAACCTCCTTCATGTAGTTGAACTCTTAAAAGACAAACTAAGGGCATATTTAAGAATCAAACATTAGTTGGAGCAGAAGATGAGTCGTTTGCGACATGTTGGTGCAATTGAAATTATCAATGAGCACGAAAATGAATTAGAAATGATACCACATCGACACTCGCCAGAGATGATTTAAAAAAATGGCGCGACACAGCAAGATATCTATGATAGCAGTTCAGAGCGGGAAGAAGACAGCAGTCTAGAGCGGGAACCGGGAATCGGGAAATGAAACTCCAAACAGTGAAATGTGAAATTATCAGATTATTTAATGAAGGTCGTACTCGTTCGTGAAATTATAGCTGCTTGTTTCTAAAGATTTTCAATTAAAGTCGTCTACGTTTTGAAATCCAATAAGCCAACTTATTTTGCAGCTTGGAAAGTCCAGCACTGTAAATACCAGTAATGCACTAATGTTCCATGCTCTCGCGCCTCGTCAAATAATCTGATAACTTCACACTTCATTGTTTGGAGTTTCATTTCCGCATTCCCTTTAAATGAAGCGGAGTTCGTAATCATAATCCAAAATAGGTTTCCAGTTACTTAAAGAAATAATTTTCTTGTATCGTACGAAAGCTTCCTGTACGGTACGAGTTGTATTCTCCTTCACGATAATCTTTGTATATACTCCAGACTTCCTCGTCCGTAAACTGCGACAAAATGTCCGTTCTTTTCAGTTTTCATGATGAAGATGCGTCATATTCGCTTTGACTAATGCCTTGTTCCCGCTCTGGACTGCTGATGATTTCACATTTCACCATTTGGAGTTTCATTTCCCGATTCCCGGTTCCCTCTCTAGACTACTGTCTTCTTCCTGCTCTGAACTGCTATCATAGATATCTTGCTATGTCGTGCCATTTTTTAAATCATCTCTGGCGAGTGTCGGTGTGGTATCATTTCTAATTCATTTTCGTACTCATTGATAATTAAATTGAACCAACACGTCGCAAACGACTCATTTTCTGCTCCAACTGATGTTTGATTCATGTCCATGAACCTGGCCCCACACACATCGGCACTAATTTTAAAACACATGCCACAAATTATTGCCCCGCTGTCGATACCGCATAAAAAGAAAATTAGTGCTATTATCAGAAGGCCAAAATATATTCGAAAATGCTCAATGGCGGCATCATCAAAGAAAACAAAAATCCCTCATTTTTATGATAAGATATATAGCACTAATCTTTTTTCTATGCAGTATCGTCAGCACTAATTTAGCACTAATTTTTGGCATAGTTTACAAAATTAGTGTTCCATTATTAAAAGTGGGTGGGGCTGTCTTCACGTGAACCTGGCCCCACCCACAGCGGCACTAATTTTAAAACATATGACAAAAGTTAGTGCCTAATTAGTGCTGACGACCTATAATGTTAAAAAAATTAGTGCTGTTACACAAACGTCAAAAAACCAATATGTGGGTGGGGCTAGGTTCACGCTAGCCCCACCTACTCAACCGATTGAGATGAAACCTATACGCAAAGCTAGTGTTAAATTAGTGCTGTCGATACCGCATGAAAAGAAAATTAGTGCCATTATCAGTAGACCAAATATATTCGAAAATCCAATATGGCGGCATCATCAAAGAAAACAATCGATCCTCATTTTTATCATAATATACATAGCACTAATTTTCTTTCTATGCGGTATCGTCAGCACTAATTTTTGGCATAGTTTCCAAAATTAGTGCTGTTACACAAACGTCAAAAAAACAATAATATGTGGGTGGGGCTAGCGTGAACCTAGCCCCACCCACTCAACCGATTGAGATGAAACCTATGCACAATGTTAGTGTTAAATTAGTGCTGTCGATACCGCATAGAAAGAAAATTAGTGCTATTATCAGTAGGTCAAATATATTCGAAAATCTAATATGGCGGCATCATCAAAGAAAACAATCGATCCTCATTTTTATGATAATATACATAGCACTAATTTTCTTTCTATGTGGTATCGTCAGCACTAATTTAGCACTAATTTTTGGCATAGTTTCCAAAATTACTGCTGTTACACAAACGTCAAAAAACCAATAATATGTGGGTGGGGCTAGCGTGAACCTAGCCCCACCCACTCAACCGATTGAGATGAAACCTATGCACAATGTTAATGTTAAATTAGTGCTGTCGATACCGCATAAAAAGAAAATTAGTGCCATTACCAGTAGGCCAACTATATTCGAAAATCTAATATGGCGGCATCATCAAAGAAAACAATCGATCCTCATTTTTATCATAATATACATAGCACTAATTTTCTTTTTATGCGGTATCGACAGCACTAATTTAACACTAACATTGTGCATAGGTTTCATATCAATCGGTTGAGTGGGTGGGGCTAGGTTCACGCTAGCCCCACCCACATATTATTGGTTTTTTGACGTTTGTGTAACAGCAGTAATTTTGGAAACTATGCCAAAAATTAGTGCTAAATTAGTGCTGACGATACCGCATAGAAAGAAAATTAGTGCTATGTATATTATCATAAAAATGAGGATCGATTGTTTTCTTTGATGATGCCGCCATATTAGATTTTCGAATATATTTGACCTACTGATAATAGCACTAATTTTCTTTCTATGCGGTATCGACAGCACTAATTTAACATTAACATTGAACATATGTTTTATCTCAATCGGTTGAGTGGGTGGGGCTAGGTTCACGCTAGCCCCACCCACATATTCTTGTTTTTTTGACGTTTGTGTAACAGCACTAATTTTGGAAACTATGCCAAAAATTAGTGCTGACGATACCGCATAGAAAGAAAATTAGTGCTATGTATATTATCATAAAAATGAGGATCGATTGTTTTCTTTGATGATGCCGCAATATTAGATTTTCGAATATATTTGGCGTACTGATAATGACACTAATTTTCTTTTTATGCGGTATCGACAGCACTAATTTAACATTAACATTGTGCATAGGTTTCATCTCAATCGGTTGAGTGGATGGGGCTAGGTTCACGCTAGCCCCACCCACATATTATTGTTTTTTTGACGTTTGTGTAACAGCACTAATTTTGGAAACTATGCCAAAAATTAGTGCTGACGATACCGCATAGAAAGAAAATTAGTGCTATGTATATTATGATAAAAATGAGGATCGATTGTTTTCTTTGATGATGCCGCCATATTGGATTTTCGAATATATTTGGTCTACTGATAATGACACTAATTTTCTTTTTATGCGGTATCGTGAGAACTAATTTAACACTAGCTTTGCGTGTAGGTTTCATCTCAATCGGTTGAGTAGGTGGGGCTAGCGTGAACCTAGCCCCACCCACATATTATTGGTTTTTTGACGTTTGTGTAACAGTACTAATGTTTTTAACATTATAGGTCGTCAGCACTAGTTAGGCACTAACTTTTGTCATATGTTTTAAAATTAGTGCCGCTGTGGGTGGGGACAGGTTCACGTGAAGACAGCCCCACCCACTTTTCATTATGGAACACTAATTTTGTAAACTATGCCAAGAATTAGTGCTAAATTAGTGCTGACGATACTGCATAGAAAGAAGATTAGTGCTATATATCTTATCATAAAAATGAGGGATCTTTTGTTTTCTTTGATGATGCCGCCATTGAGCATTTTCGAATATATTTTGGCCTTCTGATAATAGCACTAATTTTCTTTTTATGCGGTACCGACAGCACTAATTTAACCCTAAGTTTGGATACAGGTTTCATCTCGATCGGTTGAGTGGGTGGGGCCAGCGTGAACCTAGCCCCACCCAGAATCTTTTTTGTTTTTTGAAGTCTGTGTAACGGCACAATTTCTTTTAACATTACAGGTCGTCTGCACTAATTCTGCACTAATTTTTGGTATATGTTTTAAAATTAGTGCCGATGTGGGTGGGGCCAGGTTCACGGACATGTGTGATTCTTAAATCTGCGCCTTAGTTGGTCTTTTAGCAGTTCAACTACATGAAGGAGGGTTAATGCCAGCAGCTCGCCCCATTTTTCCACATGACTACCACACCTAACACTAATTGGAGCTTGCTACCAAACACTAACGCACCTGACTGATCTTCACTCAGCACCTATAAAGGGGAATTTAACTGTTAGTTTTTCGAAGGATAGGTGGCGCTTTTGGCGGAAAACGAGTTTTACACGGGAATGCACCCATGACAGGGGACACGGCAGAAGTCCTAAATGGCAGAAGTCCTAAAATGCAGAAGTCCTAAACGGCATTAGACCTAAAATGCACAAGTCCTAAAAATTATTTCGCGGCACAAGTCCTAAATGGCAGAAGTCCTAAAGTGCAGAAGTCCTAAAGTGCAGAAGTCCTAAAATGCAGAAGTCCTAAAGTGCAGAAGTCCTAAAATGCAGAAGTCCTAAATGGCAGAAGTCCTAAAAATCATACCGAGGCAGAAGTCCTAAAGTGCAGAAGTCCTAAAGTGCAGAAGTCCTAAAAATCTCTTGTGGCGCTACCATCGCGTCCGTAAGAAGAATACTGTCAATCTGTTAGTCAAGTTTTAGATATACTGTTTCATATTACAGAGCCTTAGTTCTTACAAGTTATATGTATAAATACATATTCTATCGTTCTGAAATAATAAATAAATAAATAAATAAATAAATAAATGAAGCCTATTGTCCTTTCTTACTCTTTCCATGATATATTTCTATGTTGACAAAATTTTAACTTTCTACCAAATGTGATTCCCAGATCTTTCATAATGTCTGTTTTTCTCTATTTCCACACCATTGACTTCATATTAGTAACATAATATTGTGTTTTAGTTATGTACGTCATAAATTTTGCTTTCCTTGTGTTGTTTTGAAGTAAATTATTTTTACACATATATTTCTTGTACAGAAGTCTTTCTGTAGCAAATAATTTTCATATTCGTAATTAACTACTCCTGGGATACGGCTGTTTCGGTGTAGGACGTTTTGGTGCAGGGCGTTTCGGTGTACGGATTGCTCGGTGTAAGGACGTTCGCCGGTTAAGGTCAGGCTGGTTCGGTGTAAAAGTTCTAATGTTTACACCGAAACGTCCACTCTTCAAAATGAAAATTATTCGTTAGGGAGAAATAAATTCACGAAGTAGAGTATATAAATTAATAAATAAAATAAAAATTAAATGTTTTTGTAATTGGCAAGGGTTACTTATTTATAGTGAGTCCCCTCGCTTCACTCTATGTCAGAACTTCTTATATCCTCAAATGTTATAATTATTAATTGATTGGGAAAACGTTTTACGGTAATGATATATAGTAAAAAAGTGTGTGATGCATAAACATTGTGTACACCACACACACCTTATTACGGCAATAACTGTGCACAAATCGCAAAATGCTGCACAATCTTTGAAAGAAAATTTTCAAACACAGATGGTTTTTCTTCCAATAACCGCTTTTATATCATGCATACCCAATAAGATTAGCAAATCTAGGAAAAGAAAACTGATTATGAATCAGTGATGAGATCTTAATTATATTGTTACGGAGATGTAAATTCATGTTATAGTTGTAGAGAAGGACAGTGTCAGAAAAATGTCTCAAGAAAATTTTTAACGGCCTAAAGAACACAACAAGAGGCTGAATCCTACCAGTTGTTCCTGCAGAAATTGTTTCTATTATGAGTTACTCTTTTGTTCTTAAACGTGTTTAATAATTACAGCAAATGAAGGATGTTTATAATAGAATGTGAAAGAATACAGTTTTAAAAGAATTAAACTACGTCAACATGTTAAAATAATTAAAAGAACCTAATTAATTAGCCAGTTTGTACTCTCATTTGCTTAACTGGAATAACCAAGGCCTAAAGGAAAAGAGTTTTCTGCCCAAATCTTATAAGCAGTGGGATATTTTAATATTATAGAAATTGACCCTCCTTCCCCTTAGAAGTGTAATTTTCAAGATACTGAAACATATAGTATTTTATTACTTTTAGTTAAAAGTTCAAATACCGAGTTTCACGCATCTAGCTTAAACAAATCCTTCCTTAATTTATTTACATATTTTCTGAGTAAGTAATGGGGAATTCGAACATTAAAAAAGTGCTCCCTTTGCTCTTTCCTTTTTATGTGTTCAATTTTCAGTTTTTTTTTTTTTTAACAGGAAAGATTATATGCCAAGTTTCATTTTACTAGCTTCAGAAACTTGCGAGATACACTACCCTTTAAAAAAATCTTGCCCCACCCGTTTTACGATACTTATTTCCAAAAATTCTTTCTTATGTCCTGCTTTCATAAGAAAATTATATTTTATAATTAAAATTTAACGACTCTACTTGTAGTAGTATGCCCAAAAAATCACTCATCTTTACTCTTTTATATAAGAGTACAGAAGATAAATACAGTCAAACAAATGGATTTCCATGAACAGTTTCCGATTTCTTATAACTACCTGATTCGTACATTTCCCACAAGCTGTGATTTTAAATTTACGCTCTGTCAAGGTCCAGGTTTCAAAAAGGAACTAACTGGAAATATAATAATATTATGTATTTGTGTACATGTGTAATATGTATAAATTTATTGTCTTATTGAAGCTTTCGTAATCTGGAAATAAACTTTTGATTTGCTTTTAATATATAAAAATCATGCTCCCCTAGAAAAATTTGCAGGCTACACCCCTAAATGACTATGTAGTAATTTCTGCAAAAATGGCACAGGACCTAAAATTTAGGTCTAATGCCTATATTTTTAGGACTTGTGCCATTTAAGACTTATTAATGTCACCCACTGTATTGCATAATAAATGTTCTTTGCTCAATTTTAAATTTACTGCGTTCTTTATGTATACAGTTGGTATTTAATGTTCACTCGTGAAATGTCTAGTGTGCTTTTGTCCTAATTAAGTAAACTTTGGTGAATTTTTGTCCTACTCTTAATAAAATACGCCCCGCACAGTATATATTGCAATTCTGAATGTTTGCTTGGTTTCAGAAGTCTGGTAAAATATTCTTTTTAAATATTTTTTTATTATTTATTTATTTATTTATTCTTGTTTTAGGAATTTGTCTTGGGATTCTCGTAACTCCATTCGAAAGAGACGAATTTCTTAACAAATTATGTAATTAATTCTTAGAATGAAATAGGTTGTATTATGTAATTCGTGTATAAGTGCAGAACAGATAGTGATAATAACGATCTTAGTAGTACAAATATAGCTGTTACTGTTGGAATTAGATACGTTCGTAACATTATTGCCAACTAGTTGCTGCATCGTCCCAATTTCGTGTGGTGGTGGCGAATTTCAGAACTAAAGCAAGTGAATGATAAAGGCACAAGTCCTAAATGGCAGAAGTCCTAAACGGCAGAAGTCCTAAAAGGCAGAAGTCCTAAAGTGCAGAAGTCCTAAAATGCAGAAGTCCTAAAGTGCAGAAGTCCTAAAATGCAGAAGTCCTAAAGTGCAGAAGTCCTAAAATGCAGAAGTCCTAAAGTGCAGAAGTCCTAAAGTGCAGAAGTCCTAAAATTTAGGTCTAGTGCCCATATTTTTAGGACTTCTGCATTTTAGGACTTCTGCACTTTAGGACTTCTGGATGTCACCCGAATGACATACCATACAGTGGTCAGTTCTTAGTCCTGTATATGTCTACCAAATTTTATGTTGATCCTCGCGTTCGAACCGAAACATGTCCCTTGTTAGTCAATATCTAGATTAGGGCTGCTTCCTGTTTTTAATTACATATCTGACACTGTTATTTGTTCCACTATATCTAACATCTCTCATTCGTCTTCTGTTCGATCCTGCTTATTCTCTCCATTCCTCTCCACACCCACATTTCAAAAGCCTCTAGACTTTTTAAAATCGGTTTTGCACAATATTCATATTTCTGTCCATAGAATACAATAATGCACACAAAAGTTTTATGAATCTTTTTCTTAATTCTATGCAAGGAGTCATAAACAATACTTTTCTTCATTCTAGTCACTAATCCAGCTCTCCATAATCTGACCTCTCAGAAATCCGAACCTCGAGATTTCTTACATGTTATCTCTTTATCATATCATCCACAAGGAGACATATAACGTTATATCTGTCCAAAAAAATTGGAAATCTTCCGTAAGTTAGAACACGGTCTTCTCTAAAAGCTACTAAAGTACTTTTGGGAACAGAAAGTAATTATAAATACGACACAATCATCTCTATGTACTTGAAGTTTGAGAATGAATTTGATCTTTATTACATTGACATGCAGTCAGGACCATGAGAGCCTATTGGGTTGAAAAATGACAAATTTACATTTTTTACATTTTTAGCTCTAGTGAAGAAAAAATGGATATAAGTGCTAGTGTAACTTTAAAGTCTTTTGTTCATAGTGATAATCAGCTTCCATTGATTTTAAAACTGCTCTTCGTTTAAATTGGAATTTGCAATTCGTGAAACTGTGCTTTTTTTTTATCGTATTGTTTTTATAATTACAAAGTTTGTTATTGCTTAATCTTAGTGTTGTTTTCCTGTTCATAAAATAGAGAAACTTGCAGAGCTCACGATACTGATAGTGCAGTATGAGAAGAACCAGGCCATAAAAGGTACTCTGTGTCAGTTGTTGGATACTAATTGTAATTATGATTATTATTTAATGTTCTGAGCCATTTTGATTAATGGCCGAACGTTTTCTTCAAAGTTTTACAAAAAATAATAAATAAATAAATAAATATGACCTTGTGTTTCCCCTACCTGAATTGACCTAACTCCTACCTAAGCATCAAATACTTTATGTATGGATATCCGATGTTATGTCTAGACAACGCATTTGTTTTTATTTTTAAATGGTGTAACTTTTATTCTGAAAACTATCCATGAAGCGTCTTCTGGTGTCTTCTGAAACTTTTCTAGTGTAATGATAGAAATAACTGTTGCTGATACTGAACTGAAGATGAAAACAGTGTTCGATCTGAAAACATTCAACAACGAGACATCATCTGATTAATATCCCGATAAACAGTTATTTGCAGAAACAAGAACCGTATCAAAATTTGGTGAATTTTAAATTAATATCATTTGATGGTTTGTTCCCGTTACCCTATGGTTGTATGTTAATTTGAAGTCCCTCTTCATTCAACCAAAGACGGGTTTTCTAATTTTGGGGAAATACAATATCAGGGATATCTTTACAAAAAGTGTAGGAGATCCAAGGGATGAATGAAGTATACCTTTTCCGTAGTAGTTTCTGAATATTATTGTAAATTCTGCTTGCTACACATTCACTCTTAATGTAAAGTACTAAAAATACAACTTTCCATTGCTTAGAATTCTTCATAGCTAATCGTGTTACATGTTATTACTTAGTGAATAACATTTTTGTTTCTAAATAAGTAAATTGCAAACCTTTGTGAGAATATTCAAAATTCGCTCTTCTTCTTGTGATGCAGGTTTACATATTTCTCTAATCAGTTCTTGTGGTACGTCATCTAATCGTCGATACATCCAGTCAGTTGAATTGGATCTATCCGTTAATACTGCACAACTACCTGTAAGTTAAAAATTCAGTTCAGTACTAAAATAATAACGTACAATTTTAATGTTAATGTTGTGCATAGTCTGGTGATTGAATGTTGTTTCAGGGATGAATGGTGGTGAAGTTCAACGAGAGACATTCAGAATGTCAGAATCACATAGTGTGCAATTGTGAAAACAAAAACATTGCAGAAGAAAATAGAATTGCCATCAGCAACATAGTAGCAGATCATAACACAAACACTTGACACGTCAGTCTTACGAGTTTAGAAATGCGCCTAAGCACCGACGTTTCCCTTCCCCTCCTCTCAAAGCCTCATTGAGTTCTTTCTTTTTTTAAAAAAAATGAGAACTTCTAAACGTAACTCGTCTACGTTGTAGATCTTCATCATCTAATAGAGGATGGTTCTGAGCACAACGTTCAATTGCAAACTTTTTTCTCTCCAAATTCGAAGAGAATCACATTTCTTAGACCAAGTGATGTATTTGTACAAGATGAATTTTTAAGTTAACAGAGAGAAGTACAAAGAAAATTTAAGATATTTCCAGTCAAACACAAACAGAAGACAAATTGATTCAGAAAGATCTATAGTGGAAATGGAATTATTTTAAATATTTTTTTAAAAAAGAAAAATACTTACCAGACAAGAATTACTAACAAAAAAAAGGCAATGCATTAGCAAGTTCATGTCGGAGAAGAACGGAAGTCAGAAGACATTTAGTTATTGGAAGTAAAACAAATTTTGAAGGAAATGAAATAGAGAAGATATTGATGCTGAAGATAGGAAAGAGAGACACAGAAGACAAGATAATTTGAAAATATCTAGAAGTAATGGTGCTCAGGTGAACCTCGTGGAGGATAGTCATTCGTAGAAAGAATTGATGATTAGAAAACTGTCCTAAGGTAGCGCAGAAAACGAAACGAGTTAGAATTTTGTGACGAGATTCGAGACAAGACAGCTTTTCCAATAAAAACCAGTTGAGAATGTTCCAAGAGCATTGCCAGAACGAACTTCAAAACAATGGAAAGATATTGATCAACACTAATATAATCTCTTTATGACTTACGGTTCCCGAGATATGCTTCCTTAAATCTCCAGAAATCGGAACTATTTTTGGTCAATATTTCGGGAACGGTAAGTCATACAAAGATGATATTGGTTTTGATCAATACTTAAGAGGATGATAAACATTTTGGTGCTAATGTCAACTGGCGATCACTGACCAAACCAGTGGTCAGTTGAACACTAGTCACCGGGTACTATTCGGTACCAAAATGTTCACCTTTTTGTTAGGTATTGACCAACGCCAATATCATCTCTCTATAACTTTTGGTTCCCGAAATATGACCCCTTAAATTTCCAGAAATTGGACAATTTTTGGCCTATATCTCGGGAACGGTAAGAATGACGCTAAAAATTCCATAACTTTCTCAGATAGCTTTTGGTGCTCTATCGAATAGAAGGCTCAAAATTGAAAACAAATAGCAAGTAACAGACATATAGACATAGAGAATTCAAGTATCGAACTTTTTAAGTTCGTTGAAAATATACATTTCGAGGTAAGACATTACTTTCATGACACATTTTTGAGACGAAATAGCCTCAACACTTGTCTCTCTCGCCTCCATAATTGTGTGAGCATTTATTTCTGCCAAATACGTAATTCCTCAAGATGAAGAATCAATTTGGAATATTACGCTTATCACCAAGATAGACTCGATTCAGGAAAAATCATGAATGTGATGTGAGCCCTATGGCCTGAATATAATTTGTTCTTCTTACTATTGTTATTCAAGTATAACAGAAAATTTTATATTTGAATTTCTGGGAAGGGATTTTTTCCAGAAGGTTAATGTTGTTTATAGTGTTATATGTTTATTTAAAGTAACGTGCTGTAACAAGAGGCTAATCATGTTGAAATCGACTATAATGTAAGATTCCGCATGTCTTCACATGTCTTCACATCATGCGATAACCATTTGTGTACTACATGTGTTGACAGCAAACAAATACAACGCAGACGACAGTTACGAAGAGGAGTCGCCCACAATCGCGAAGACAGAGATCACCGAAGGTAGCCGATATTTTAGGATAAAAGACAGCATCACGCTTCAAAAAGCATTAATCTACCCAGGCTGATCAAACCACCTAAAGCTCTAAGGCGCCTGGTCACTGGGAACACCTTACCCTCTCACGACGCTTGGTCAATTGAGAGATACCTTTCCTTAAGCCCTACGACGCTGGGTCATTGGGTTCCCTTTCTCTTTCACGACGCCCGGTCACCGAGAGACACCTAATCACACAAACTTATCCCATCTCACGACACCTGGTCAAAGAGAGTAACCTCACCTACAAAAGCCATATGACACCTGGTCATTGGGTTCCTTCCACTTCTTACCTAAAGATTATTAGTGGAACTACTTATTGTAATATATGTCTGTATTTAAGAAGATCTTTTATAATAAAGGTTGATGGGAAATTCCAAATTCCCGTGTACGATAATTGTTTTACCTTACATAAACTGAGAAAATTTCACAATAAGATCAAGAATTTACAGAGAGTTTTCACCAGCATATAAGGCAGAATTAGAAATTTTTCAAATACAACAGAACGAAAATGAGTTGGTCGATTCATATTTCTTAATAAAATTAAGGGCCATTAGACAGCTAATGCC
The DNA here is from genome assembly GCF_964235325.1 of Thermobia domestica. Lineage (NCBI taxonomy): Eukaryota > Metazoa > Arthropoda > Insecta > Zygentoma > Lepismatidae > Thermobia > Thermobia domestica. Next base: position 144,047,644 of record NC_137466.1, on the reverse strand, counting down.
TGCGGCTTCGAAGGAACAGAAGATCCATTTTCTTTCATTGAGACTACAAACATTTCTTTTTCTTTTCTCTTTCTTTTTTACAGAAGATAGCATTGGAATACTTTCAAACAGTCCAGCAGTTGCAGGATCGACTCCACGAATTAGAAAGGGCTCGGGACCTCATGCAGAAGAGGAACTATAAGGAATTGTCACAGGCAATTCATTCTTTAATCGGCCAACCTAACCGCCCCTCAACATTTCCTTTAAATTACTTTCATAACCAAACAAATCCTAGTTCGTTAATGCCAACCTATGCACAACAGTCAACTTCTGCAGTACAACATACCCAACCTGCTCTTTGTTATTCGCAATCATTACAGTCTGTATTTCCATTGCAGAATATTTACCCTCCACAGTCAACTTCCATTCAGCCTGAAGTTTTAAATCCGCACCCACCCCCACCAAAGTCAAAATCCGCCCTTACTAACTCCTCAGACGGACCTCACTAAACTAGCCAATTGAATGGCCGAATTATCAATAATAGTAGCACAGAATGCCATGAAGACTAATTTCAGGCGTAATAACGGAAGAAAACATAGTCAAGGAAACAGACAACGAAACGCGGGCGCAAAGAATAGTGGTGGTAGGAAAAATAAAAATTTTGTAAAAGCCGATAAAATATCTGTATGCCCAATATGTTATAAGAACCACGGTGCATCTTCATGTTGGAATAATCCAAAAAATTCGAATCAAGGAAACGCAAAGTCAAGCCTCGCGAGCCATTTCAGAAGTTGGCGCGGGCCACACAGAAACCAACACAATTAAAAAACCCATCAAATTCAAAAATAACAGGCAATAGCTGAAACTTTTAATGATACGGAGGACAATTTTTTCACTCAGGCAACCTACAACGATCGCCGAGAACACGTCAAGCTGGGAACAGAAAATAATAAATGATTACTTAATATTAAAGCAAATTCAAGCAGTCTGCCAGTAATAATAGACACAAGATCCAGTCTTAGTTTATGGTACAGACGAGACGTACCTCCAAATTGCAAATTAATACCATTTCAGACTCGTATCAAGGGCATTGCTAACAATGTTCTCACTTTGAAGAAAATAGCTCTAATTAAATTTAAAATTGGCACCACTACCTTTTCACATTATTTCCGCCTTATAGATGCAGACTTCAGTCCGATTTTTGGGAACGACATTCTCATTTGACTTTTTTCTCAAATACACCTAGAGCATAATTCTATATTATTATATATAAAAACTGGGAAGCCTACTTTTCCCAAGGAAAACAAGGGGCGGAGGAAATGTCGCAAGCAACTACTTGTTCTTTACAATTGCAGAGAAACGCAAATGTATTTACAGCTAGTAAAGTTACAATTGCTGCAAAATCTCATTTCTACTTTCCTATTTCAATTCCGAAGAAAACTCATGACGCAGCATTTTACATTGTCACTCCACTGCAATCAATATTAGAACGATGGATTGGAGGCAATGAACATCCAAATACCGTACGTTATTAATCTCAGGCACATCAGTGGCGTACACAGTGGTGGACGTAAAAGAATTTTCTTTCAAAATAGAAGAAGACGAAAAGAAAAAAAACATTAGGACTCAAGAAGAGATACAGGAAAGGTTAAAACAGGTAAAACTTTTAACATTGACCTTTTTAATATAAATCCCGATTTACCGGAATACCAGCGAATAGCTGTAAGCAATCTTATATATAAAAGAGAACGCACAAATCCTTTGTTCCCTCATCACGCTAATACGGCTGAACCAATTTCTTTTATTTTTGGGGGGTTATTAGGATTTGGACCCTAGATGGTTTTTATCATATCACTTTAATTTTTAATTACCAGTGTCTTGAGATAATTGACCATTCAAGTGTCCATAACGTACAAATCCTTTGTTAGTTCATCATAGGTATAAAAATAAACGTATTTATATGCAACCCGCATGACCGTGTCACTCGGCGGGTTAACATAAATGACAGGCGATATAATGTTAACATTTACTGCAATCTACTATGGTTTTTATCATATCACTTGAAAGCGAAAAAGTAAAAATTATCTAAGTAACAAAGTTTATTGCGTTCCGGGGTGACCGCAGCGAAGCGGGGCGGGTTAACATAAATGACAGGCGATATAATGTTAACATTTACTGCAATCTTCTATGGTTTTTATCATATCACTTGAAAGCGAAAAAGTAAAAATTATCTAAGTAACAAAGTTTATTGCGTTCCGGGGTGACCGCAGCGAAGCGGGGTGAACGCTGCTAGTTTATTATACAAATACTGTTTTTTTCATACCGTACGGAGGATATAGGTTATTTTAGGGGATACGAGCATAAAATACGCATAGATAAAAGTGCATCATTTCGTCCCCGTTCCCCATTAGGAATAAGGGATCAAATTGATAATCAGATACAACAACTGTTAGATGCCAAAATCATAACTGAGACACAGACGAGTAATTACTCTTCGCCTCTAATTGCAATCAAAAAACCAAACAGTTCATATTTCAGGCTTGTGTTGAATCTACAAGCATGTAAAAGTTATACCAAATATTTAAGCATCCCGTTTCAGTCTACAGAAGACGTTTTGCAGGTTTTAAAAGAGAAAACCCTAATTTCGACCCTGGATATTTCTCAATCATACGTCCAAATCTTACTACATACAAAAACCACTAAATACATGACTTTTGAGGTGAATCATACACGCAAAAGTTATAAATTTCTCAGGTGCGTAATGGGCCATTGCTCAAGTTCCCAATCTTTGACTATTGTCATTAAAATAATATTAGACGGCTTACCAAAAGCATTACCAAATTTTCCGATGACCTCGTCATTTGCTAATATACGTGGGAACAACAACTCTCAAATTTGGAGCTTTTATTCCAAAAACTACGGAAGCATGACTTTAGAGCCAATCCCAAGAAGACACACTTGCTATATAGAGAACTCCCAGTATTAGGATTCCTTGTATCCGGAGAAAAGATTAGCATCTCTCCGAAAATAGCAAATAAGATAAAGAATTTTAAGAAGCCGACTACTAAGCGAGTACTCAAGAGTTTTATGGGTCTTTGCTCTTATATTCGAAGTCATATTAAATACTTCACTTCCAAGGTAGAACGGTTTCAACAGCTCCTTACTAAAAATGCTAAATTCAAATGGACCGAAAAACACGATGAATTATTTGAGAAGCTGAAAGAAGACATCTTGAATGTCCCATTTCTCTACCATTTCGACGAAAAGATAGAGATAAGACTCTATACTGATGCGAGCTCACACCAATTGGGGGTGTTGGTACTAGCTTGTTATAACCCCCAAACAGACGAAGAAAGAATTGTTTCATATTGCAGCAGTCGTGTTACAACTGCAGAAACTAAAAGCTCAGTGTGGCAAAAAGAACTATATGCTTTACGCAAATTCAGATATTTTCTACTTAATCGTAAGTTTAAATTGTTTACAGACGCTAAATGTCTTACTTTTCTATACACGCATCCGGACAAATTAGGAAAATACACACGTTATAGACTTTTCTTAGCCGACTATAATTTTTACATCTGCCATATTGAAGGAAAGAAGCACCCGGCCGATAGCATCAGCCGCTTAGAACAAAACAGCAATGATACTCCAGAACCCACGGACCTACATCAAGCAACCGAGGATATGCATGCATACCGTTCCAATTGTTTAGAAGATCCCACTTTCAAATACAACAACCAGGATCTTTGAAGAACTTACGGGAAGAATAGCGCAAAGATGACTCGTATGCTGACATAATAGCAGTTTTGGAAGGGAAAGAACCAACAAAAAGTTCTACTATAAGAGCAGCTAAGTAATTTCCCTTAAAAGACAACCTATTTTACCGTACACAAAAATATTCAGAACTTGGATTAATTTATCTTTTGTGTATCCCGAAAGGTTTGGCAGGACTATGGTTCGAGTCTATTCACAAGGATCCGTCAGCACCTAATTTTGGGTTTTCAAAGACATATAAGACCGTCTTCAATAAATACTACATCCCAAACATGAAGTCCTACTTAGCATTTTGAATTAAGAACTGCAGAGAGTGTCAACTCTTGAAGAAACTCCCGAAAAACCACAAGGAGAACTCCTTCATCACCCACCAGGCTTTATAGGAGAGGATCTTATCCACACGAAGAAGGGAAACAAAAATAAGTTTTAGTTGCCATCGAAACAAGCACTCCTTATATAGTGACGAAAGCTGTTAATAGCATCACGTCAGATACAATTGAACAATTCTGATTGGAAGAAATTATTTTAAAATTTGGCGCCTTTCGTTTTCTTCATCTGGACAAACATCCAGTGCACAGAGCGAAGAAAGTTAAAAAACTAGCCGAAATATTCAATTTTGAATTTAAGTTCTGCTCTGCTTTTAATCACCAAGATATAGGATTAGTAGAGGTCATTAACAAAACTCTACAGAATTCCTTAAAGTTTTTCGTCCAACAAAATCATGAAACATGGCCAAAACTATTATCTCACATCTCTTTTTTGGTTTAAACAGTTTCGTCCAATTACGAACGAAGAAATCAGGTTTCTTTTTAATGTACGGGTACGAACTAAGGACTATCGTCGATTACCAATTACAGACCAACTTGTAAAATTAAGAGAAAGAATACGTCAAAATTTACTCAAGGCTCATGCACAACAAAAGAAATATTTTGACAAGAAACATAAGCAAGAAACTTTCCACAATGGAGATCTATCTATATATATAAAAGAGAACGTACAAAATCCTTTGTCCGCTCATCACGCTAATACGGCTGAACCAATTTCTTTCATTTTTGGGGGGTTATTAGGATTTAGACCCTAGATGGTTTTTATCATATCACTTTAATTTTTAATTACCAGTGTCTTGAGATAATTGACCATTCAAGTGTCCATAACGTACAAATCCTTTGTTATTCGTTCATCATAGGTAAAAATAAACGTATTTATATGCAACCCGCATGACCGTGTCACTCGGCGGGTTAACATAAATGACAGGCGATATACAGCGGAAAATAGCTTGAATCTTCTGTTTAAAATTTTTTAATTGATTTGCTTATTTTTACAGACACTTTTACAATATGCCAGCACCGGGATGACCGCAGCGAAGCGGGGCGGGTTAACATAAATGACAGGCGATATAATGTTAAGATTTACTGCAATCTTCTATGGTTTTTATCATATCACTTGAAAGCGAAAAAGTAAAAATTATCTAAGTAACAAAGTTCATTGCGTTCCGGGGTGACCGCAGCGAAGCGGGGTGAACGCTGCTAGTAGAGTATGAATTTATTTTCCCTTTCCACGGGTCGGTGAATCATCACAATGGACAGACAGGTACTGCGGACCGGCCACAATACTTTCAAAACTAAATAAACTCTACCGAGTTCGCATGCCCATACTTTCAGAGAGAGAGAGAGCAGAATATATCTATAGACAGAATGAAACCATATTATGATTAGGAACACATGTAATACTGGGATAATGAAGAACGCAACAGACAGGAAGAAGGAAAAAGAGGGAAAGAAGAGAGGAAAACAAGAATGACATGATTCCAGCAGATGCGAACCAGCGACACGCGACGAACACTCTTCATGTTTCAGCAGCAGTGAAGAGAAAAGAAAAGAAACACAATATTCAAAAGCAGAAAAGAAGATATAACATATGATACGGCTAACTATCAGAAGTGACCAAATCTAGTACGTAACTTAGTATTCACATTACAACAAATCCCTCGTCTTTATTTTCTCTCTTATAATTCCTCACCTGACTGCATTCTGTCATCTAGACTGCCTGCATACTTACAGTTTCCTTCAACGAAAAAAAAAATGCAAGCCAGCATTTTTCTTTCCGCCTCGAGCGAATGAATTTCACAAGACCAGCAACAATATTTTTTCTCGCTTCTCCGCCGCGAATCACATAATTGTCACTAACATATTAAAGTATATATACAGAGTGTTCAGAAATTCAGGATTTTCAATTGACAAACTTTCTTCCGACATGAATACGTTTATCATAGTAGTGACTTGAACCATTATATAAGTGTGTTCTGTCATCCATTTCCTACGACTAGTAAGAACTAGACCGATATTAGAATCTTTTCTATAATAGCACCCTATGTCTTGAAAACTTCATAAAATATACTACGGTCATTACTATCAGTGACGTAGTTATAATTATTAATTATAACCACCAAAGCCTCGACAGCCTCTCCTTTGAGGGAGATGAAGTAATGTATACGGATCCTGCTTAGGCTAGAGGACAAACTGTTAATGCTTCAACTTTAACTTTCTTTGTGTGATAATGTCTTATACAGTGTTATGTCAGTTACCAGTATTTTTAACTTTGATTTTGTGTTCAAATGTTTCAGTGTATTTATAGTGTATACTGCGACCAATCTGCAGATTCTCAATAATGGTAAAAAATAATCCTGTGGCTTATTTTTTTCTACGCCACGGGGGTGTAAGTTTCCGCATGTCTTCACATCATGTGATAACCATGTGTGTTCTAAACATGTTGACACTAAACAAATACAAAGCAGACGACAGTTACGAAGAGGAGTCGCCCATAATCGCCAGCAGTCGGCAAGACGGAGATCACCGAAGATAGCCGACATTTTAGGATAAAAGACAGCAGCACGCCTCAAACAGCATCAATCTACCCAGGCTGATCAAACCACCTAAAGCCCTAAGGCGCCCGGCCATTGGAAACACCTTACCCTCTCACGACTCTTGGTCAATTGATAGATACCTTTCCTTAAGCCCTACGACGCTCGGTCATTGGGTTCCCTTTCTCTCTTACGACGCCCGGTCACCGAGAGACACCTAATCACACAAACTTATCCCCTCTCACGACGTCTGGTCAAAGAGAGTAACCTCACCTACAAAAGCCATACGACGCCTGGTCATTGGGTTCCTTCCACTTCTTACCTAAAGATTATTAGTGGAACTACTTATTGTAATATATGTCTGTATTTAAGAAGATCTTTTATAATAAAGGTTGATGGGAAATTCCAAATTCCCGTGTACGATAATTGTTTTACCTTACATAAACTGAGAAAATTTCACAATAAGATCAAGAATTTACAGAGAGTTTTCACCAGCATATAAGGCAGAATTAGAAATTTTTCAAATACAACAGAACGAAAATGAGTTGGTCGATTCATATTTCTTAATAAAATTAAGGGCCATTAGACAGCTAATGCCTGCGGCTTCGAAGGAACAGAAGATCCATTTTCTTTCATTGAGACTACAAACATTTCTTTTTCTTTTCTCTTTCTTTTTTACAGAAGATAGCATTGGAATACTTTCAAACAGTCCAGCAGTTGCAGGATCGACTCCACGAATTAGAAAGGGCTCGGGACCTCATGCAGAAGAGGAACTATAAGGAATTGTCACAGGCAATTCATTCTTTAATCGGCCAACCTAACCGCCCCTCAACATTTCCTTTAAATTACTTTCATAACCAAACAAATCCTAGTTCGTTAATGCCAACCTATGCACAACAGTCAACTTCTGCAGTACAACATACCCAACCTGCTCTTTGTTATTCGCAATCATTACAGTCTGTATTTCCATTGCAGAATATTTACCCTCCACAGTCAACTTCCATTCAGCCTGAAGTTTTAAATCCGCACCCACCCCCACCAAAGTCAAAATCCGCCCTTACTAACTCCTCAGACGGACCTCACTAAACTAGCCAATTGAATGGCCGAATTATCAATAATAGTAGCACAGAATGCCATGAAGACTAATTTCAGGCGTAATAACGGAAGAAAACATAGTCAAGGAAACAGACAACGAAACGCGGGCGCAAAGAATAGTGGTGGTAGGAAAAATAAAAATTTTGTAAAAGCCGATAAAATATCTGTATGCCCAATATGTTATAAGAACCACGGTGCATCTTCATGTTGGAATAATCCAAAAAATTCGAATCAAGGAAACGCAAAGTCAAGCCTCGCGAGCCATTTCAGAAGTTGGCGCGGGCCACACAGAAACCAACACAATTAAAAAACCCATCAAATTCAAAAATAACAGGCAATAGCTGAAACTTTTAATGATACGGAGGACAATTTTTTCACTCAGGCAACCTACAACGATCGCCGAGAACACGTCAAGCTGGGAACAGAAAATAATAAATGATTACTTAATATTAAAGCAAATTCAAGCAGTCTGCCAGTAATAATAGACACAAGATCCAGTCTTAGTTTATGGTACAGACGAGACGTACCTCCAAATTGCAAATTAATACCATTTCAGACTCGTATCAAGGGCATTGCTAACAATGTTCTCACTTTGAAGAAAATAGCTCTAATTAAATTTAAAATTGGCACCACTACCTTTTCACATTATTTCCGCCTTATAGATGCAGACTTCAGTCCGATTTTTGGGAACGACATTCTCATTTGACTTTTTTCTCAAATACACCTAGAGCATAATTCTATATTATTATATATAAAAACTGGGAAGCCTACTTTTCCCAAGGAAAACAAGGGGCGGAGGAAATGTCGCAAGCAACTACTTGTTCTTTACAATTGCAGAGAAACGCAAATGTATTTACAGCTAGTAAAGTTACAATTGCTGCAAAATCTCATTTCTACTTTCCTATTTCAATTCCGAAGAAAACTCATGACGCAGCATTTTACATTGTCACTCCACTGCAATCAATATTAGAACGATGGATTGGAGGCAATGAACATCCAAATACCGTACGTTATTAATCTCAGGCACATCAGTGGCGTACACAGTGGTGGACGTAAAAGAATTTTCTTTCAAAATAGAAGAAGACGAAAAGAAAAAAAAACATTAGGACTCAAGAAGAGATACAGGAAAGGTTAAAACAGGTAAAACTTTTAACATTGACCTTTTTAATATAAATCCCGATTTACCGGAATACCAGCGAATAGCTGTAAGCAATCTTATATATAAAAGAGAACGCACAAATCCTTTGTTCCCTCATCACGCTAATACGGCTGAACCAATTTCTTTTATTTTTGGGGGGTTATTAGGATTTGGACCCTAGATGGTTTTTATCATATCACTTTAATTTTTAATTACCAGTGTCTTGAGATAATTGACCATTCAAGTGTCCATAACGTACAAATCCTTTGTTAGTTCATCATAGGTATAAAAATAAACGTATTTATATGCAACCCGCATGACCGTGTCACTCGGCGGGTTAACATAAATGACAGGCGATATAATGTTAACATTTACTGCAATCTACTATGGTTTTTATCATATCACTTGAAAGCGAAAAAGTAAAAATTATCTAAGTAACAAAGTTTATTGCGTTCCGGGGTGACCGCAGCGAAGCGGGGCGGGTTAACATAAATGACAGGCGATATAATGTTAACATTTACTGCAATCTTCTATGGTTTTTATCATATCACTTGAAAGCGAAAAAGTAAAAATTATCTAAGTAACAAAGTTTATTGCGTTCCGGGGTGACCGCAGCGAAGCGGGGTGAACGCTGCTAGTTTATTATACAAATACTGTTTTTTTCATACCGTACGGAGGATATAGGTTATTTTAGGGGATACGAGCATAAAATACGCATAGATAAAAGTGCATCATTTCGTCCCCGTTCCCCATTAGGAATAAGGGATCAAATTGATAATCAGATACAACAACTGTTAGATGCCAAAATCATAACTGAGACACAGACGAGTAATTACTCTTCGCCTCTAATTGCAATCAAAAAACCAAACAGTTCATATTTCAGGCTTGTGTTGAATCTACAAGCATGTAAAAGTTATACCAAATATTTAAGCATCCCGTTTCAGTCTACAGAAGACGTTTTGCAGGTTTTAAAAGAGAAAACCCTAATTTCGACCCTGGATATTTCTCAATCATACGTCCAAATCTTACTACATACAAAAACCACTAAATACATGACTTTTGAGGTGAATCATACACGCAAAAGTTATAAATTTCTCAGGTGCGTAATGGGCCATTGCTCAAGTTCCCAATCTTTGACTATTGTCATTAAAATAATATTAGACGGCTTACCAAAAGCATTACCAAATTTTCCGATGACCTCGTCATTTGCTAATATACGTGGGAACAACAACTCTCAAATTTGGAGCTTTTATTCCAAAAACTACGGAAGCATGACTTTAGAGCCAATCCCAAGAAGACACACTTGCTATATAGAGAACTCCCAGTATTAGGATTCCTTGTATCCGGAGAAAAGATTAGCATCTCTCCGAAAATAGCAAATAAGATAAAGAATTTTAAGAAGCCGACTACTAAGCGAGTACTCAAGAGTTTTATGGGTCTTTGCTCTTATATTCGAAGTCATATTAAATACTTCACTTCCAAGGTAGAACGGTTTCAACAGCTCCTTACTAAAAATGCTAAATTCAAATGGACCGAAAAACACGATGAATTATTTGAGAAGCTGAAAGAAGACATCTTGAATGTCCCATTTCTCTACCATTTCGACGAAAAGATAGAGATAAGACTCTATACTGATGCGAGCTCACACCAATTGGGGGTGTTGGTACTAGCTTGTTATAACCCCCAAACAGACGAAGAAAGAATTGTTTCATATTGCAGCAGTCGTGTTACAACTGCAGAAACTAAAAGCTCAGTGTGGCAAAAAGAACTATATGCTTTACGCAAATTCAGATATTTTCTACTTAATCGTAAGTTTAAATTGTTTACAGACGCTAAATGTCTTACTTTTCTATACACGCATCCGGACAAATTAGGAAAATACACACGTTATAGACTTTTCTTAGCCGACTATAATTTTTACATCTGCCATATTGAAGGAAAGAAGCACCCGGCCGATAGCATCAGCCGCTTAGAACAAAACAGCAATGATACTCCAGAACCCACGGACCTACATCAAGCAACCGAGGATATGCATGCATACCGTTCCAATTGTTTAGAAGATCCCACTTTCAAATACAACAACCAGGATCTTTGAAGAACTTACGGGAAGAATAGCGCAAAGATGACTCGTATGCTGACATAATAGCAGTTTTGGAAGGGAAAGAACCAACAAAAAGTTCTACTATAAGAGCAGCTAAGTAATTTCCCTTAAAAGACAACCTATTTTACCGTACACAAAAATATTCAGAACTTGGATTAATTTATCTTTTGTGTATCCCGAAAGGTTTGGCAGGACTATGGTTCGAGTCTATTCACAAGGATCCGTCAGCACCTAATTTTGGGTTTTCAAAGACATATAAGACCGTCTTCAATAAATACTACATCCCAAACATGAAGTCCTACTTAGCATTTTGAATTAAGAACTGCAGAGAGTGTCAACTCTTGAAGAAACTCCCGAAAAACCACAAGGAGAACTCCTTCATCACCCACCAGGCTTTATAGGAGAGGATCTTATCCACACGAAGAAGGGAAACAAAAATAAGTTTTAGTTGCCATCGAAACAAGCACTCCTTATATAGTGACGAAAGCTGTTAATAGCATCACGTCAGATACAATTGAACAATTCTGATTGGAAGAAATTATTTTAAAATTTGGCGCCTTTCGTTTTCTTCATCTGGACAAACATCCAGTGCACAGAGCGAAGAAAGTTAAAAAACTAGCCGAAATATTCAATTTTGAATTTAAGTTCTGCTCTGCTTTTAATCACCAAGATATAGGATTAGTAGAGGTCATTAACAAAACTCTACAGAATTCCTTAAAGTTTTTCGTCCAACAAAATCATGAAACATGGCCAAAACTATTATCTCACATCTCTTTTTTGGTTTAAACAGTTTCGTCCAATTACGAACGAAGAAATCAGGTTTCTTTTTAATGTACGGGTACGAACTAAGGACTATCGTCGATTACCAATTACAGACCAACTTGTAAAATTAAGAGAAAGAATACGTCAAAATTTACTCAAGGCTCATGCACAACAAAAGAAATATTTTGACAAGAAACATAAGCAAGAAACTTTCCACAATGGAGATCTATCTATATATATAAAAGAGAACGTACAAAATCCTTTGTCCGCTCATCACGCTAATACGGCTGAACCAATTTCTTTCATTTTTGGGGGGTTATTAGGATTTAGACCCTAGATGGTTTTTATCATATCACTTTAATTTTTAATTACCAGTGTCTTGAGATAATTGACCATTCAAGTGTCCATAACGTACAAATCCTTTGTTATTCGTTCATCATAGGTAAAAATAAACGTATTTATATGCAACCCGCATGACCGTGTCACTCGGCGGGTTAACATAAATGACAGGCGATATACAGCGGAAAATAGCTTGAATCTTCTGTTTAAAATTTTTTAATTGATTTGCTTATTTTTACAGACACTTTTACAATATGCCAGCACCGGGATGACCGCAGCGAAGCGGGGCGGGTTAACATAAATGACAGGCGATATAATGTTAAGATTTACTGCAATCTTCTATGGTTTTTATCATATCACTTGAAAGCGAAAAAGTAAAAATTATCTAAGTAACAAAGTTCATTGCGTTCCGGGGTGACCGCAGCGAAGCGGGGTGAACGCTGCTAGTAGAGTATGAATTTATTTTCCCTTTCCACGGGTCGGTGAATCATCACAATGGACAGACAGGTACTGCGGACCGGCCACAATACTTTCAAAACTAAATAAACTCTACCGAGTTCGCATGCCCATACTTTCAGAGAGAGAGAGAGCAGAATATATCTATAGACAGAATGAAACCATATTATGATTAGGAACACATGTAATACTGGGATAATGAAGAACGCAACAGACAGGAAGAAGGAAAAAGAGGGAAAGAAGAGAGGAAAACAAGAATGACATGATTCCAGCAGATGCGAACCAGCGACACGCGACGAACACTCTTCATGTTTCAGCAGCAGTGAAGAGAAAAGAAAAGAAACACAATATTCAAAAGCAGAAAAGAAGATATAACATATGATACGGCTAACTATCAGAAGTGACCAAATCTAGTACGTAACTTAGTATTCACATTACAACAAATCCCTCGTCTTTATTTTCTCTCTTATAATTCCTCACCTGACTGCATTCTGTCATCTAGACTGCCTGCATACTTACAGTTTCCTTCAACGAAAAAAAAAATGCAAGCCAGCATTTTTCTTTCCGCCTCGAGCGAATGAATTTCACAAGACCAGCAACAATATTTTTTCTCGCTTCTCCGCCGCGAATCACATAATTGTCACTAACATATTAAAGTATATATACAGAGTGTTCAGAAATTCAGGATTTTCAATTGACAAACTTTCTTCCGACATGAATACGTTTATCATAGTAGTGACTTGAACCATTATATAAGTGTGTTCTGTCATCCATTTCCTACGACTAGTAAGAACTAGACCGATATTAGAATCTTTTCTATAATAGCACCCTATGTCTTGAAAACTTCATAAAATATACTACGGTCATTACTATCAGTGACGTAGTTATAATTATTAATTATAACCACCAAAGCCTCGACAGCCTCTCCTTTGAGGGAGATGAAGTAATGTATACGGATCCTGCTTAGGCTAGAGGACAAACTGTTAATGCTTCAACTTTAACTTTCTTTGTGTGATAATGTCTTATACAGTGTTATGTCAGTTACCAGTATTTTTAACTTTGATTTTGTGTTCAAATGTTTCAGTGTATTTATAGTGTATACTGCGACCAATCTGCAGATTCTCAATAATGGTAAAAAATAATCCTGTGGCTTATTTTTTTCTACGCCACGGGGGTGTAAGTTTCCGCATGTCTTCACATCATGTGATAACCATGTGTGTTCTAAACATGTTGACACTAAACAAATACAAAGCAGACGACAGTTACGAAGAGGAGTCGCCCATAATCGCCAGCAGTCGGCAAGACGGAGATCACCGAAGATAGCCGACATTTTAGGATAAAAGACAGCAGCACGCCTCAAACAGCATCAATCTACCCAGGCTGATCAAACCACCTAAAGCCCTAAGGCGCCCGGCCATTGGAAACACCTTACCCTCTCACGACTCTTGGTCAATTGATAGATACCTTTCCTTAAGCCCTACGACGCTCGGTCATTGGGTTCCCTTTCTCTCTCACGACGCCCGGTTACCGAGAGACACCTAATCACACAAACTTATCCCCTCTCATGATGCCTGTCAAAGAGAGTAACCTCACCTACAAAGGCCTGGTCATTAGGTTCCTTCCACTTCTTACCTAAAGATTATTAGTGGAACTACTTATTGTAATACAGTGTAACCTCCCTTAACGGACACCTCTCAATAACGGACACCTCTATAATACGGACAGATTTTTTTGTCCCGGCAAAAATATATGTTCTCTTATGGAACAAAACCCTCCCTTTTACGGACACTCTCAGATACGGACGCGGACAGTCCTTTTTTCCCCAAACGTTTCAATAACCTCTTCATAACGGACAGGAATTTTTCTCGATTCTGCGTTATATTACAGGAGACAAAAGTTTTTTCCCCACAGGTGTATCTATCATGAGTCTAGACCGGTGAACCATCAAACAGAACACCTTCAAGCTAAACTTCAAATTCTTTTATTCTGCCCTCAATAAATTGCTTTCTGGGGGAAATTCTAGAAAACCTTCAATAAGCTATAACACTCATGCAGGGTCAGTCGTATGGCCAAGAATTCTATACGAAAGATCTTTCCTTCCCTAACAAATTTAGTCCTTTTTCCTCTGGACCTTGCATCTTTCCGACAATTTCATAGATAACAAAACAAACGTTGTTTTACAATAACATTTTCAACGAACAATGTTTCCTCTCTTACATTTTTAGTAAAGCAACTTTCTCTATGATGATATTCTTTGCGATTGGGGCTGAGTCAACAAACATATGCACTCCCAATAACTTGCCTTTTCATCCATTCCGCCAGTACGTACGTACGTACGTACGTACACACACACACACACACACACACACACACACACACACACACACACACACACACACACACACACACACACACACACACACACAGATATTTTTTTCGCAACCGTACTGAGGATTCTCAGAGGACACTAGCTAATGAGTTTAGCCGGTTAGTTGGTTCTTAACGCATCTTTTGAGAAGGTCCTGAAAATTTGAAATAAATGAAAAACTCTTTCCTCCCGCTTTCCCCTCCCATGTAGGAAGAAAATGATCATACATGCATTATCTTTTGCAATATACGAATATATTAACACATCCCCCAGCAATAATACTATTTAACATAAATTAATTTCTCCTTCATCCCTTGCAGTAATTCAAATACATACTAAATAGAGTATTTTCATATTGAATTTTACGTATTTACGTTCATACATAATATATCTACTGTATATTACTCCATACAATTACCGTTGCGAGAAATTAAATTACTGTAACCTCTCTGTAACGGACACCTCTCAGTAACGGACAAAAATTCATGTCCCATTGGTGTCCGTTATTGAGAGGTTTCACTGTATATTTCTGTATTTAAGATGTTTTATAATAAAAGGTGATGGGAAAATCCAAATTCCCGTGTACGATAATTGTTTTACCTTACATAAACTGAGAGAATTTTACAATAAGATCAGTATTGAATGGAAAAACTTACCTGTCACAAAATCCTTTCTTATGCCCAATCTGCCTTCGTATAAACTTTCATAGTACAAACATTCCGAGAAAGTCCTTGTACTAGCTTCTTCCATTAAGTGTTTAGTAACCAATAAAGATATAGGATTTTGTTTCTTCAAGTGAAGCAAGGTCTCTTGAGCCCATTTAGAAGGATCACTTTGAAGCGACTCCATGATTTTATTAACGGTGGGCTGACAAAAATGATCATTAACATTCTTCCAAATCATCCTTACATCTGAGTGATTACACTCTGGTTTACCATATTTTTCAATTGTGTGTCGGAGACTACTTGATGTCTGTTTTGGACGATTTGTTAGTTCTTTCAGAAGAATGTCAACACCGATGTATGGAGCACATATAGTATCAACTAGTTTAAGTTTCTTTGCATCTTTAGCCATCAAAGGCTTTCCTGTAAGGGCTAAGTATGTTCCTATCGAATACGGAAGACGCGATAAAACATAAGAACTACCGTAATCTACACATAACCCTACGGAACACTCTGGTTTGGACAACCAAGCATCTTCTTGGATTATAGTGATACTTGATGCGTTAGTTAGACTGCAACCCAATCCAACAGATGAACCATGAACGAGGGAGATGACGTTGCCAGGAAACTCTCGAATCATTCTCACTGTTTTAGAAAATAAACTTGTAATGTGATAGACGCACGGATATCTTTGTAAATAATCATGAACGTTTAATAAATCACCACCTGCTGAAAACATGTTTCCTTTACCGCAGATTATTACAGTATCAACATTCCCATACCATGATTTGAGGACTAACTGAAGGCATTCAGCCACAGGTATTGTGATTGCGTTATGGGCATGAGGTCTGTTCAGTGTTATTATTCCAATGTCATTCACACGTTTAATTAATAAATCATTTCCCTGTATTGCCTTTGAAGCATTCAACTTGATTAACTTTTGCAGTACCTCCATAACTCCTACAAATAAAAAGAGCAACTAATTTTATTTGCTATAAATAATATTAAACTAATATAATAATTGAATTAACCTACAGTTCCTAACAATTTATCAGTAGCTCAAGAATTATCAATGGCATATACTTGCTATTACTTAAATCACCGGTAATATTTCGTAATCTTGATAAGGTTAGTTCGTACATTTTTGTAATTTTCGAGTACTCCAGATATTTGATAACGGTGCAATTATCGAAACAAGACTAAATACTGCAAACATATTTGTTAAGCTTAAGCAGATTATGTACAGTTATTAACAAGAAAACTAGACAATATTCTGCTTTTGTAGTGGCAAGTTAACAAGGAGCAACACCAGTTTTCATTTACGTAAGTTTTGTTTCACGATGTGGATCTACAGTAGACTTCCAAACTTTGTGAATTCAATAATGAACAGGAAATAGTACATCAATAACTGCTGGTTGCAATAGAAGGATAAAATGAAAGATAGAACCTATTCCTTGGACATTGTATCCATATCGAAAGACCACTACCAAAAAACCATTATTGCAGTGGCGGTTTTAGCGGGTGGCCAGGTAGGCACGAGCTTACCCAAAATTTTTAATATATATATACATATTTATTATATATATATTAAATATATAATAATATATATATATATATATATATACTTATATATATATACTAAAAGATACAACAAAGAGTAAATGTATTTTCCACTATTTACATTAATGGTAAATAATTATTTAACAAATAGCATCAACTACTACTGTAAAAGTAATTTTCTACTGTCATTAATCAATCAAAATTGTATATGTATCCATAAACGAGGGAGTGGGCCTACCCAAAATTGAAATCCTAAAGCCGCCCCTGCCATATTGTTTTTCCTCTATGAAAGTTAATATGGAAATAGGAAATGGTTGTTGATGTCCATTACTTCAGGTTGCAATAAAAGAATAAATCAGAGATAAAACGTTCTTTTAGTATTGGATTCATATATAAAAATAGCACTTATCGCTGTCTATTTTTGTTTTACCATTGCTATTATGAGTGTTGAAACCAGAAATCTATGATTTCCACCACTTTCGGTTTGAATGAAGAAATAAAAGTCAAAAGAAAACTTATTCTTAGGACTCTGAATACATGTCAAAAAGCTGTTTCTCGTTATCCATTACCATTTCTCTTTGTGACTATCAATATTGTAATAATACGGAAGAAATAGTAAATTTCTAACATTTCCACTTTTAGTAGAAGGATTGGAGAGGAAATTGAAACCACTCTTCGGAAGTAGAATAGATTTCAAAAACACATTTCTCGGTTGCTATTGCGGTATATGTTCTATAACGAATAATGTTGAAACTGGAAATAGTTGCACGATGATAGTCCGCACTAAAATTATGATTAACATTTAAACTTTAATGTTTCCTCTTCTTCCAAACTTATTTCCCAGTTAGCTGGGATTGACTTTTCAGAGCGCTGTCCTTTCAGCGTTTCTACTGATCTAAATAAATCTATTTCCCTGACTTCTCCCTGACCTTTGCTAGGAAATTCCCTGACTTTCATGACAGGTGTCGGATAACGTTGACTCAAGGATAAATAACCGCGAATATTCATATATGAGAACATTTATTCCATAAAGACAAAATAATAATCAATTGCTCATACGTACATTCCACCCATAAAAATCTGAACAACATTCCATACTGTGATCATTAATTTTTGGCCTGTTGCTGACAACAAGCTGAAATTGGTGTACAATTAATGTTGGAAAAAAATATTTTATAAAATTTCCCTGGCTTTCAGTGATTTCCAGTCTTTTTCCCTGAGTTTCCCTGACCTGCACCGTTTTCCCTGAATTTTCCCTGACTTTCCTGATTTCCCTAACTAGTAGGAACCCTGTACTTCTATCTTGTGTCATATCCACTGTGAATTCACACTCCACTATATCATTTCTCGCGCAACCTCTGCACCTTTTTGGTCGGCCTTGCGTTCGTTTCCTATTCAACTCAATAGTATCCACTCAGTGAGCTACGTATTCCAAAAGTTTTCTTGTTACATGTCCAAATCATCGAAGTATATAGTTTCTTGTAGCTCTTCTGCTACTGGTATTACCTTTACTGTTCCTCGGATCACTTCATTCTTAATGTTGTCCTTTCGCATCACTCCACACATACACTGCAGCATCTTCATCTCCATATTATTTAACTTCTTCATCGTCTAATATTCTGCTTTGTATAACATGGCAGATCTCAATATTGTTTTCTAACTTTTCCTTTTAAGCTTTTTTTCTGTAACATTGATCCAAAATACTTGAATTTGTTCGCCCGTCGTATTCTTGTATTTTCGATTACTTTTTTTTTTTTTTTTTTTTTTTTTTTTGCTGGATGGGCAAAGATGAGTACCTCACGTAACATCGCAACAAATCAAGCCGGTATCTGTCTCCTGCCAAGCCTTTTGTAGCATGTTGCGGTCAACATTAACAATTCATTTCATGCTCGCTGTTAACTCTTACGCGATGGAAAGTGGAAACACTGAATGAAAACTAAATTTTGAAAAGTAACCTTTCGAAGCTCATGTCCTTCAATAGCATATGTTTATTAGATTACAGTCATCATTTTGACTTGCTCTATACAGCGTTATATCGTTTGAAATGCTGCGGATAGATTTTTCTTAATATTATTGTTTCACTTATAGTCCAGAAGGTATTACGTCGTTGGCTTCCCGCCCTTGGACCTGCTCGTCACTGGGGGTGTGGTAAGAGGGTAACCAATCACCACCAACCGTCTACTGCGCTCAGCGAGCCACGAGTAACCAAGCTGGCCACTCTCCATAAACGTCACTACAATTTTTCGCGGGAAGCCAACGACGTTATACCTTCCGTAGTAAAGTGAGCGTTTCAGAAATAGAAAAAAATTCCCTTTATTTCTAGTAAAAATGAGGAATGTTCACTTCTATTTGTATTTGAAAAACGGGACAACTGAACAGAAAAACCAATGTGAAATGAATAGCATACCCAAGTGGTGATCTGATATAAGACCTTGACCTTAATGTTGTAAACCTAACCTGATATTTGATATCGTCCTGTTTTAGAACCGAAGAAAGACCGGAAAACGATTGACAATGAAGTTTCCATGTTTAAAACCGGATAGCTTCAACAAGGTGAAAAAAAAAAAAAACTGTTTTCGAAACTTTAAAAAAGTTCTTTTGTTTTACCGAAAGTCAGGCTAATACCGAAAAAAAATATCTAGCATTCAATATTTTTGATGTGATATCTCTAGGATAACGAGAACTTAATGCTTGCCGATTATTATTCAATATACACCTTCAAGTGACAAGTATTTCGTTCGGAATACTGTTCCGAACTAGCACTTGTTGCAGGCCTTCGTGTGATTGTTATCAGTGGTAAAGAACAAATTGATTCTGTTAATTGTCTGTGGACTGCTCAAACATCATTGGTTCTGAAGCATACACATATAGAAAATAATAATAATAATATTAATAAACAAGTAAACAAAGAGATTTCGTGAAATATCCTGAAAGTAGATTTCCTCCGTCACAGCTGACTATTGTACGTGGTGTTGTTGTTGAGCACTTCTCCTCCTTCAAGGAAGGCATCTGGGAACCAGAAAGCATTTCCACATGTGTCGGTGATCCTTGGCTCTCGTTCAATCTAACCTTTATTCTTGTATGTGTCACCGAAGTTCGCTAGTTTATAAAATTCTATAGCTTAATACCAGTGATTTCACGTTGTAGTAGATATTTATTTAATGTATAATAGTTTGAGTGAGTGATCATTGGTGCTGATACTGTGACAATAAATGTAGATATTGGAATAGACCGAACACGCAACTACACATGCCGGTAGCCAGTCCAAAAATGTAGGGACGGTCCGGTAGAAGTTGGGGGGGGGGGTAGGGCGATCCAACCCTATTATAGTTTATCACCATATTATAGTTCATTTGCAAGCCTACCCTGGAAACTTTAGGGGGCAGCAAAAATTTAGGGGGCCGGCCCCTAGACCCCCCTCGCCTGCAACTACAGTCGTATTTTTAACGTATGAGTTGGCAACACTACTTGCAATCGGATAGGAAGGAGAAGCTGTCCGCTGACCAGGTTCCCAAGAAATCTCAACTGTACAGTTTTAAAGAACATATCTCTATTTGTAAAAACAAATTTTCATATTAGAAACGAAATTATTGTTGTGTTTCTCAGGCCCCTGAAATTATCATGTGTGCCCAACTGAGAAATTTAAGGAACATCAAGATTAAAGCTGTTATCATTTTTTTTCTACCAAGGAAAGTCACTGAAGCAAATTTATGAGAAATCAGTGAACTATTATAGGACTTTCTTTCGTCATATGTAGTGGTGAAGAAGTGGGTGGCATGTAGCTTACATGTGGCGATTCCTCAACAGATGATGCTCCAGCGTGAAGGAAGACCAAAAAAGTGACTATTCCTGGAATCATGGATGAAATTGATAACATTTTCATGAAAATCGCAGAATTTGAGCTAAACATGTAACAGAAGTTGAGGGTATTTCTCGGGAAATAATCAGTAGCATAATTTATAATGACATGGACATGCAAGCTCTCGGCAAAGTATATTCCTAACAATCTGTCAGCAGATCAAAGTATAAAAAGTGAGGACATGAAGAAAGCCACGTCACATTTAGACTGCAATGACGACCAATATTTGTAACGAATAATAACTACGGACGAAACACAGTTGTAGCATTACAATTCTGAAGTGAGATAACAGTCATAATAGAGGTGTCACTCAGGTTCCTTTCGCCCCAAGACAAGGGCGGATCCAGGACGGACTTCTGGGGAGTTACTACTTAGAGCTACTTTTATTAGGTGGGAGGATTTTATTTGTATATAAAATAAGAAAGTTTCGTCTTCTGGGGGCAGGCAATCGCCCCCTGGATCCACCCCTGCCCCAAGAAGATCAAGAGTCGGAAGTCGGTTGAAGAATACAACATTCTTCGGGATAAGGTTAGAGTCGGTCTCATAGAAGGGACAGATATTTAATGCAAAGTATTGCTTTGGATTATTCACAAAACTGAAAGACAAATTGAAAATGGAACGCCGTGAAAAATTGAAAATGGAATACTGTTCCTTCAGGATAATGCCTGTTCATCGAGCACTGCAAACATAACTGCCATCTCATGATCTAGAGTTTCAATGTCTACATCCTGCTTATTTTCCAGATCTAGCTCTTCACCTATTGCTTATTCCCCAAACTCAAACAACATTTCAAGGATCCTTCATTAGATTTGATAAGGATGTGATTAGTGCTTTGAAACAATGATGCAAGGAACAATTTTCAGAAATTCTTGAAACCAATTTCAAAAATTCAAATACTGTGCATGGAAATACGAGTTTCGGGAGGAGTATGTAAGTAGAAAAACTGTAGAATTTCATCATCCCATGTGCATTCCTTCTGGGTTCGTCTACGAACTTTTTGGTAGTAGTTCGTAGAACTAAATCGATTTTTAAAAAAATGTGTTATCGTTTTTGTTCTACGTATTTTATATCAATACTTAAGCACGAAATTGTAGTGGATTTGTATTATTTCCAATTTCAGTACAAAGTTAAAGATGGAAATTAGGAATATTGCTTGAACTTTTAATGGTTTGCAGGAGACGGTTTCTCACTATCTGACAGTTTTTACTCTATAGTGATGAAGATTAAAATCGAAAATCGTCAATTTCTACCATTTTCAGTTTGAATATCGTCTTAATCTACGTACTCGATTCTTAACTTTCGACCCCCTAGATCCTGGACAAAATCGATGGTAATCCATAATCCATCAAGTAGCTCTTCAGGTTTTGTGTCTTCTAGATATATCTATCTATTTATCTATCTATCTATCTATCTATCTATCTATATATATATATATATATATATATATATATATTTATATATATATATATATATATATATATATATATATATATATATATATATATATATATATATATATATATATATATATACTATGTGATCAGAAGTATCCGCATACCTGGCTGAAAATGACTCACAACTTCGTGTCTCACAACTATCGGTACAGCTGGAATTCAATATGGTGTAGGCCCACCCTTAGCTTTGATGACAGCTTCCACTCTCGCAGGCATACTTTCAATCAGGTGCTGGAAGGTTTCTTGGGGAATGGCAGCCCATTCTTCACGGAGTGCTGAACTGAAGAGAGATATCGATGTAGGTCGGTGAGGCCTGGCACGAAGTCGGGGTTCCAAAACATCCAAAAGGAGTTCTATAGGATTCAAGTCAGAACTCTGTGCATGCCAGTCCATAATAGGGATGTTATGGTCGTGTAACCACTCCGTCACAGACCGTGCAGTATGAACAGGTGCTCGATCGTGTTAAAAGATGCAATCGCCATCCCCGAATTGCTCTTCAACAGTGGGAAGCAAGAAGGTGCTTAAAACATCAATGTAGGCCTGCGCTGTGAGAGTACCACGCAAAACAACAAGGGGTGCAAGCTCCTCCAAGAAAAATACGACCACACCATAACACCACCACCTCCGAATTTTACTGTTGGCACTACACACGCTGATAAATGACGTTCACCGGACATTCGCCATACCCTCACCCTACCATCGGATCGCCACATTGTGTACCGTGATTCGTCACTCCACACATTTTTTCCAATGTTCAATAGTCCAATGTTTACGCTCCTTACACCAAGCGAGGCGTCGTTTGGCATTTACCTGCGTGATATGTTGGTTATGAGCAGCCGCTCGACCATGAAATCCAAGTTTTCTCACCTCACGCCTAACTGTCATAGTACTTGGAGTGGATCCTGATGCAGTTTGGAATTCCTGTGTGATGGTCTGGATAGATGTCTGCCTATTGCATTTTACAACCTTCTTCAACTATTGGCGGTTTCTGTCAGTCAACAGACGAGGTCGACCTGTACATGTCCTTTCACGTTTCCACTTCACTATCACATCAGACACAGTGGACCTAGAGATGTTTAGGACTGTGGAAATCTCGCGTACAGACTTCTGACACAAGTGACACCCAATCACCTGACCACGTTCGAAGTCCGTGATCTCCGCTGAGCGCTCCATTCTGCTTTCTTACGAAGTCTAATGACTACTAAGGTCGCTGATAATGAGTACCTGGCAGTAGGTGGCAGCACAATGCACCTAATATGAAAAACGTATGTTTTTGGGGTGTTCGGATACTTTTGATCATATAGTATATATAGGTATAAACAGGGTGTTTCAAAACAACACCGACAACGTTTGGGAGTTGATTCCTGACACCAAGATAAGACAAAAAGTATAGACCAACCTGGATGCACAAATGCATCCTTTCGGAGTTATAGGCTGCCGAAAACGAAAAAATGAACTCTAAAGGTCCATAGCTCCAATACTATGGGACCTACCGTAGTCGGGTCAAGACTTCACTTAGGAACTAATATGTGTCCTATCCAAATATTCAAGCTTCAGAACCCTGTGGTACTTCCACAACAATTTTTATAGAGGTAGTTGATGAGTACTTCAAATTATATGTCCGTAGTCAAACTCCCTCTATGAAAATTGTTGCGTGAGTACCTTAGGATTCTGAAACATGAATTTTTGGATAGCACAGATATTAGTTCCTAAGTGAAATCTTGACCCAACTACGGTAGAACAAAGGGAGCCGATTTCTCTGTAAATTTGGGGGTCCCATTCAGATGTAGAAAGCGTATATGAGGATTTTAAAACAAATCGCATTCAAATTATGTCAAATATTGCAAATTTACAAATACAGTAAGGAGGCCCATATGAGCTTTGGGGGGGGAAAGCCCCCCTGGAATCGGCGCCCTTGGGTAGAGCCCATAGTTTTGGAGCTATGAACTTTTAAAGTTCATGTTTATATGTTTTTGGCAGCCTATAATTCCGAAAGGAAGCATTTGTGCACCCAGGTTGGTCTGGTCTATACTTTTTGTCTTATTTTGGGGTCAGGAATCACCTCCCAAACGTTTTCCGTGTTGTTTTGAAACACCCTGTATAATTAATTAGTTAGAAATTTACTTTTCGGTTTAGGTTTATGTGAACAAATTTGAGTTCTTGTTCGCTAAGCAATCTTTACACTTAATGAAACATCATTCTGCTATCCTTATACATTGCACAGTATAAATTACTACTGTATGTTAAAGTAACAGTTTGATATTCATAAATCGATCTACCATGTAGCAATGAACATTTGAAATTCGTATTACCGGTAGTTTATTTCACGGATACTATAAAATAAAAATTTAAGAACTGTTACAAAAACTGAAAACCTTAACGCTTTATTAAAAAACGTGTAAGAATTTGCTTACATTTCACACATATTAGAAACCTGCTATTTTCAAAATACACTTCAGGAATGTGCATAAGAAATTTGTAATACATAAGAATATCATGAAGCAAATTTACCTGACAGTTTGTTTCTTCACTATTAGAAACCTGAACATGTTAAAAAGCTGGCGTAAATTTTCAAGTTCTTTCATTAAATTACGTAATTTAAATTTGGTACTTGTTGTATCTTTATTTATCTCAATTTAAAATGAAGATAAACAATTTAGGGAAAAAACAGGAAGATATAAGCAAATTCTTGAGTGCTTTTGGATCAATTACCAAACTGATAATTGAGTATAGCTGAATGAAGGTGTGAAGCAGTACTCAAGGTGGTTTAGTACGAATCAGGGGCTGATCCTGGAGGGTGGGCGTTATGGGCAACAACCAACACCAGAAGAGGAAACTTTCTTATTTATATATAAATAAAACCCATCTCAAAGTTTGGAGCTTTTAAAAGTATCTCCAAGAAGCAGTATTACAGCCTCCTCCCCAGAAGTCCGTCCTGGATCCACCCATGGTAAGAATAAACACTAGAAAAGACGTTGAAGATACAAATTGGAAACTTCCTCGATTTTCAAACAGAGCAAATAGTGGGTGCAAGGGTATCCTAGACTAGCAATGTATTTAGCCCAGATGAACAGAGTGGAAGGTGATAAAGACATTCGTCACTCATTGAAAGATACCCTTATACAGTAGAAGATGATTAGTAAACGTAAACTAAACCTAAGTGCGAGGTGTTGATGGACATTGAAAAAGGTATTCCCAAAAAAACCGTAAAAGGAATGCAGCACAACTGACTACAGAACTCAATCAGCATTTGGAACAACCTGTTTCTACAACCACAATCTGCATAACCTCAACATCCAAAGTCAGGTAGCGGTTTCGTAAGTCCTGCGTTAGTACTCGAGAAAGACGATTGCGAGAACGCAAAATACAGTAGCCCACTCCAATGATTGGAACCAAGTAATGTAGTCCGGTAAATCACCTTTATCTTTGTTTTAATAATTAATTTAAATATTATTTACTATTTTTTGTTTTGTTTTGAGACAATTTAAATGTATTAGATTGATACACCTGATATACCGCACTGAAGTATGTCACTTTCAAAATATCTTCTCCTTCCAGAAAAAAGAAAGAAAATATAGAAAACTAGAATATCTGGCTAATTATGGTAGTCTCCATTTTCAGCCACACATGTTTGTCATCGATGGGAGGAAGTGTCAACCAGAGTTTCATCGTCCGGTCATATCGAGATGCCGGAACAGGTGCTAATCAGGAGAATCTAGTGGATCATGAAGGATTTCCTGTGATATATAGATGTGTATTATTATCTCCATAAGGGCACTGCGTCTGTTGACTATTGCTGGATGGCTGCTAACAAGTTTGCTACGTATTTAATGGAGTTCAGCACTGTAGTGAACTGCTGTGATGATTTCGCCTTGAGAGACAAAGACCAGATGGATCACCTCCACCATTGAGTATTACACAAGCAACAAAAGGCGCTTCTTATTTAGACTGCTCAAGGATTAGAAACGATTCTTGACTCTTATATCTATTGGAACTTCAATTCTTCAACAAGAATGAGGTTCCTCTCGTTCTTTTGTTGGATAGTTCAAAGCAAATTCTAAAAAATATTCACATCTTTTACCTACTTGAGATTCAACAACAGTATCTTGGAAAAGGTGATCCATTATTATTTACAAGTGAGTAATGCTTCACAGTGTGAAACTAACAATTCTAAACTATGCAAATTCAATACTCAAAATTACTGTAGTATATGTAATACTAGTTGCAATATAGTAACAAGATCAAAGATATACAACCTCTTCTTCGGACGCTCAATCCATATCAAAAAGCCATTACACGCTATCATTCACTGTTTCTGTTCTATGGCAATAAGGGTTGAAACCGGATATAATTTATTTCAACGACTTCCGGTTTGGATAGATGGCTAGGGGAGGAGATAGAAACTATTCTTGGGACACCGAATCGATTACAAATAGGCACTTCTTGATATATTTAATCGTTTTTGCTCTACTGAAATCAGTATTGAAAAGGGAAGTAATAGTAAATTTGAAGCACTGTTTCTTCCAGACGTGTTTTTTTTTTGGGGGGGGGCTCTGAGACTGCCCCCCGGAGCTCTGAGAGTGCCCCCCGGAGGAAACCAAAATAGTACGTCTATAATATAATATTAAATAGAATAGTACCAGCAGTGCCTCCCCCCCTCGCGAATACTAAGTGTGTCCCCCGGAACATTTTCTATGAAAGAACGACTGATTTGAAGCACTTCCATTTTCAGCAGAGTATAGTGAATAGTCATGATATATTGTCTTGAGACGCCGAATCGTTTGCGAAAAAGCTACTTGCTATATGTTACCATTTTTATTCTATGACGATAAACGTTGCAACCAGAAATGGTTAATTTTAACCACTCCGGTTTGAATAGAGAGTTAACGGAGGGGATGAAACCTACGCTTGGGACGCTGAATCGATTGAAAAAACGCATCTCGACATCCCTTTTGCTCTGATACCTGTCAGCAGACGAATGAACAAAGCCGTTCTATGAGATTTCCGACACTTGTGGACACTTATGCAGAGCATAGTCTGAACGTCTAAAGAAGTGTTTTATACATATCTATACCAGAAACTAGAAATCTATTCCTCAAATGGCATGTAAGTATGTTGCAAATAAATAATAATAATAAAAAAAATCATCGTATTTTTTTCAGAAATGTACTTTTTTTTTAGAAAAAAAATTGCTTCTCGTTTTTTTCTAAAGTTCTTTTTTTAATAGTCATTTGTTTATGTATCTAACGACTACAGTATTTAAGTATGAAGTATTTTTATGTAAGTAATTGCCGTAAAATGCAACATAAATTAAACGTTAGATACTGATACGGAACAAATATTTTACGATATACTGTATATTAGTAGCATACCTACTAACAATCCAAGTTTCAGCCAGTGTTTCACCAATATCAACCAAGAAATAAAAGTATAAATGAAAATAAGTTTTTTCGTGAAAGCAGGCCTTTAATAAGTACGAAAATAATATCATGCAAATAACTTGTCTGAAGGTAAAAACTAATACTAGTTTGCCTACTAGTATTTTTCTAAATATCATACATCCGTAATTTGTCGACTAGATGTATGATATGTAAGACCGGCAACGTGCATTTGCACGGGGATGCAAAATCTGTCATAAGTATCAGGCACGTAGCCAAAGGGGGGGGGGGGGTCCGGACCCTCTTTGAAACCAGGATTGAAATCAGCGTCCACTCCACTCCAGCTTTACGAGGAACGCATTAGCCGAATTACTTGCAATACATAGTGACGAATGAACGGCATATTCTGGAAGAGTCAGGGAATTTTAAATTTCTAGAAAAGTTACGGAATTCTCAAAATGTCCGCTACTAGCCATGGCAATTTCAAGCTTTCGAAAACATAGTGTCGTTTTGTAATAATGTCGACGTTTTATCAATTTTTCGTCACCGTTTCTCTGCAGTATCAAACTTGAGTATGATTTCACAATTTTTTAGTGTTGGTGGTTAAAATGCTAGTACAGGAATTCCCTCTTAGTACAGAAATTCCCTCCTTGCATCTTATCGCCATTTTAGGTGAGATGGGATTAAGCAAGATGGGAATTTCCATCTCGCCTAAAATGGCGGACATTCTTATCTTGGAGACATCAGTGACTGATAAATCATTAGGCAAGATGGGAGAACACCGTTTTCTACTGCTCCTTTAACTAGTTATTTGAAACAAACAGTAGTTGACGGAATAATGAAAAGAAAGCGACAGAGAAAGTAACGCAGATATTGTAAAATATTTTACGAGACATTATTGGATATGTACTTTTTATAATAGTTGAGATCATAATGAAAGGAAAATTGTTATATTTGAATGAACAAAGGAAGGGACGTAGATATTGTAAAATCTTTTCAATACTTTTTTATATTATTTTGCTCGAGATTTTTTCATAGTTTGTTATTAAGATACTTTCTAACATATCCTCATTTTATTATCCTAACAAACCAATATGTGATGCCAGTAAGATAGTTCAGATTGATCGAGCTCCTGGTGTGATAACCACAGTATTTAATGTCACGTTCCCCATTGCGAACTCCTGGCTAAACGAACCAATATATATTGTCAGTAAAATAGTTTAGAATGATCGAGCCCCTGGTGTGTGATAACCGCAATATTTCATGTCACGAGTCCCCCATTACGAAATCGTGGATACGTGCCTGTAAGTATATTATTTAAAATAAAACTCTCTTGTTGGAAACAGACTTCATGATGATGGTAGTTAAGTTTACTAAGCTGACCTACTATTTGAGTACTATATTCATAAATCATGTTTAGGTCGCATTAGTTTAAAGCAGGGATACAAATAACCACTCGCCCGGGACGAGTGGTTCATCGGTGAGGGAGAGTTTTTAATATCACAATTAAAATACCGAAGGTAAATAAATGATTTCTATAGTGGGATGTGGGCCAGTAACTCTTTCCTTGGGCTAGTAAAATTTTGTTGGTTATATGATCCCTGGTGTAAGGTCACATGGACAGTGCTAAAGCAAATGGTCGAATAAATTCCAGCATAAATTGCTTGATTATTATCAAATACTAGCAGCGTTCACCCCGCTTCGCTGCGGTCACCCCGGAACGCAATAAACGTTGTTACTTAGATAATTTTTACTTTTTCGCTTTCAAGTGATATGATAAAAACCATAGAAGATTGCAGTAAATGTTAACATTATATCGCCTGTCATTTATGTTAACCCGCCCCGCTTCGCTGCGGTCACCCCGGAACGCAATAAACTTTGTTACTTAGATAATTTTTACTTTTTCGCTTTCAAGTGATATGATAAAAACCATAGTAGATTGCAGTAAATGTTAACATTATATCGCCTGTCATTTATGTTAACCCGCCGAGTGACACGGTCATGCAGGTTGCATATAAATACGTTTATTTTTACCTATGATGAACTAACAAAGGATTTGTACGTTATGGACACTTGAATGGTCAATTATCTCAAGACACTGGTAATTAAAAATTAAAGTGATATGATAAAAACCATCTAGGGTCCAAATCCTAATAACCCCCCAAAAATGAAAGAAATTGGTTCAGCCGTATTAGCGTCATGAGGGAACAAAGGATTTGTGCGTTCTCTTTTATATATATAGATTCTACAAGAACTAAATTCTCGAACACTCGTTCCATTTAGTTATCACAGCTCTGATATGAAAGTTGGCCTTGTCTTTGTTACAAATAAGTTCCTTATCATTAGAGGTGGAAACAACTTTAAAAAAATAGATGTAGAAGCAAAATCAAGAAATAAAGATAAAAGAACTAGTTGCACTGGAATTGAAAACTGATATATTGAGATTGAAGCTCGATATTGAATTCTATAAAAAAAGGATTATCATCTTTCAGATGTGTTTGTTTTACCTTTCACTAACATAATAGATTATTATTTAAAGAAAAAAATAGACACAACGAGATTATATTTGTAGTACTTAAGCCTTTCTGATTGCGAGTGCACTTTTCTTTCCCTTCATGCTGGAGTAGCATACTTAAAAGCACTTAAACATACTTAAGTACACTTATAGCAAAAACTGTTTGAGTTGCTCTTTTACTTGATGCATTGTTTATAATTGTACGTTAAATGTAATAAGTACTATAAAGTCTTAAAGCCCCGATATTCATTTTGAAACACCCTGTATTTCTCAGCAACACTATTGGAACTAAGATGTAAGAAGGAGAGAAAATTTTTCTTATGAAGTTAGTGTTTACAACAACGATACTATTACTAGTCGGAATTATAACTACAACAATCAACACGAGTTAGTAGTCAAAAATATACCCAAGAGTACAATAATCACACAATTTTGCTCGTATAGGTACAATGAAGCAAAAGGTTTGTAAGTTACGAGGGCTTCGACTCAAGTTCTGCTGATTATTTCACTTATAAGTAACATAAATCAATATACAATAGTTGCCAGAAAAAAAACAGACATTTGAAAAAAAATATGGAAAAGAACGATGTTTTTTATTGAAAAAAAAAAACTTCACAAAAAAACGTTTTTTCACAACACTACATCTAAGGACGGTAGAGGAAAAAGGTGTGCGATCCTTCGAGATCTGCTAATGCATCATCTCTAACAATAATAATTTTATACTACTACTACTACTACTACTACTACTACTACGGAGTATGTTTAGTACAAGGGGTCGAGAAGCACGTAAAAAACACAAAATTTACAGGAGAAATTAATGATGCAAGTACTTAGACGTAACATAACGTAACCAAATCTAACCTAACCTAACATAAACTAACCTAAGCTAACCTGAACTAACCTAAACTAACCTAATATTAGTAGAAATAAGCGAAATTCTATCATTTTTTGGAAAATTATGCGGGACTCCTACACTAATATAACATAAACTAAACTAAACTAACCTAACCTAACCTAACGTAAACTAAACTAGCCTAACCTAACCTACCCTAAACTAACCAAATGTGAACCGAAATTACCAAAATTGTAACATTTTTTAGAGGAAAGAGCTGGACCCCTTCTGCTAAACATAAGCCACTACTACTACTACTACTACTACTACTACTACTACTACTACTACTACTACTACTACTACTAATAATAATAATAATAATAATAATAATAATAATAATAATAATAATAATAATAATAATAATAGTAGTAATAATAATAATCTGAATTTGACAAATACTATTCAATAACATAACTTACCTTTTGAAAGTGCTGAGAGTTATAACTTATTGAAGTTACAATGTAAAGCCACAGACTCACTTTCCTTTGCAGAAGGCAAATTACAAACCGAGAAAAAATGTACTAAGGATTTAATTGTTCTTTTTCCTTCTTTTAATCCTGCTAAGATTGTACACGTAAAATAATTGAACAAATTGCGTATACACATACAGGTCATTCAGTAACAGTTGCAATGAAGGTTATTTACAGAGTTAAGAGTATGAAATCGGAATTTTATTTTCAAACATGGTATACTTATGTGCATTTATGACTGTGAACTAAACATCTTTATCGTAGAAAATTATGCAAACTACACTTAAGGTTATTAACGAATACTACCGCCCAACACGAAGAAATAACTTCTGAAGGTTTAAACAATTTTTTTATAGATCTAATGCTTTCACATTTTATTGTAACTTATTGGGTCAATATTAGAGTAATAATTGATGCAATTTTCAATTTCATTGCTTTCCAAATACGTGCTTGTTATTTTATATATCGTTTCGTTGAATTGCGTATTAACTACTATATAGCTGTTTCAATAGCTTATTTACAGGGCTATAGATTATAACACACTGTCGCCCTAAGAATCACTCCGGAATCACCCTTTTCCTTAAAATTAATGCTGTTGAATTATATTTCTACTTACTAATTTAATATTACTGATATTGTTCTGGTCCATTCCGTTTTAATACACGAAGACATTTTTATACTTTTATCCAGATTTTGGATCGATATACAGGGTGAACCTGAAAAATGTCCACAAACTCCGAGAGGTGATTTGTGACATCAAAAGAAGACAAAAAGTCTTGTTGCATAATGTCGAATTGTGCGTCGTGTAAGAGTGGCAGGGGTGTCAACTTAGAATCAAAAATCGAATCGTGACAATTGGAACGGAACAGAAAGATGTGCATGTACTTCGGGAAGTGATTCGTGACACCAAAAAGACGAAAAGTCCACTTGGATGTTGTCGAATTCCGCTTTGTGTACGCTGCGCACATCTTTCTATTCCGTTCCAATTGTCAGGATTTGATTTTCGATTCCAAGTTGCACTCCTGTTATTCTTACACGACCCGGAATTCTACAATATGTAAGAGGACTTTTTGTCTTCTGTTGATGTCACGAATCACTGGAGTTCGCGCACCGGAATTGAAAGTGACTATGTTTGTGATTTAATAACTCTGGATCCACCGGACCAATCTCGATCAAATCTTCAACATAGATGAGATTCGGGCCTAGGTCGGCTTTTATAATTTCAATTTGACGGTGTAACTTAGGGGAGTGTGAGAAGGAAAATATATAAAAATGATCGAGAATAACCGATGTTAGTGTCGAATTCATAGTTTTCGGGGACGCTACAATGAACAATGACACTTCCGATCCTTTTTAAATTCAAATTCAGCCCTGCAACTTGGGGAGGGGGAGAGAACCCCTTGCTTCTCACACGGCCAACTTTATGTGACAATGTTTGAAGTTAGAAATCCCGAAAATTTATGTTATGATTGCAGAATGCATGACAAAGAACATCATCTATCAGAGGGAGCTTCAGTGATAGTGAAAAGTGACTGACTAACGGAACATATTACTAATTTTTCTTATTTTAACCCACTGAAGCGGGTAATTAACTCTTTCCGCTCTTCCCAATTTTTCGTATCCTTACTCATAATGAAGTTAGCCAATGCCACCTGACTTTTGGTGCACTGTGTATTACAAAAGAAGAAATCAACTTTATTGTATTTGGTCTAGGAATTAATTCGTGCGGGTGGACAAGAGATGGCGCAACGAACGGAGCGTCCCACAGTTCCGTGTATCCACACATGTGTTGCAAACCCCTGTCATCGCGTATCGTTCGTAGTATAGGGCAGTGGATTAAAGCGTCAACAACACCAGTTTGTAGTTAAGTGAACATGGCGCAATTTGTGCCTGATAAAGTGTTTTTGCGGGGTGTCCTGCTGCATTACTTTAACATGCAGAAAAGTGCGACTGAAAGTCATCGTATTTTGGTGGAAGTGTATGGTGACCATGCTCTAGCTGAGCGAACGTGTCAGAAGTGGTTTGCACGGTTTAGAAGTGGTGATTTCGGCTTGGCAGACCAAGAGCGAGCTGGACAGCCAAAAAAATTTCAAGACGAAGAATTGACAGCATTGCTCGAGCAGGATTCGTGTCAAACGCAGGAACAACTTGCAGCAGCATTAGGCGTTGATCAAACAACAGTCTCCAAACGCTTGAAAGCCATGGGAATGATTCAAAAGATGTCACATTGGGTTCCACATGAATTGAAAGACAGAGACGTTGAAAGACGAAAAACCATTTGCGAATTGCTGCTTCAACGACAGAACAGAAAGGGGTTTCTGCATCGAATTATTACGGGTGATGAGAAGTGGATCCATTACGAGAACCCTAAACGAAAAAAGGCCTGGGTGAAACCAGGTGAACCAGGTCCATCACAACCAAAACGAGATATTCACTGTGCAAAGGTTATGCTGTGCATATGGTGGGATATGAAAGGTGTGGTGTACTATGAGCTGCTGCAACCGGGTGAAACTATGAATGGAGAACGTTATCGACGACAATTAATGCGATGGAAGCAAGCTCTGGCCAGAACACGACCAGAATGGGAGAACAGACATGATAAACTTATTGTTCAACATGATAACGCTCGCCCACATGTCGCAAAACCGGTCAAAACCTATTTAGAAAATGTCGGATGGGAAGTTTTACCCCACCCGCCGTATTCACCAGACGTTGCTCCTTCGGACTACTACTTGTTCGATTGCATGAACAACGATTTGATTGGACAGCGGTTTACTTCTTCAGAAGATATCGAAACATGGGTCTCTGACTGGATCGCTTCCAAGGATGAGGACTTCTTTCGCCACGGAATCCGTACATTGCCTGACAGATGGGCGAAAGTGGTGGCTAGCGATGGACAATATTTTTCTTAAGGTATTTATGTATTTTGTGTTTGTACTACAGCTTCAATGTGTGCGTACCAACCGCACGAATTAATTTCTAGACCAAATACCAGAAATTTCCCATATGGGAAATCACTCCATCATCCTCATACAAGTTTCTTCATTACATCATTATAATATACTTTTCTCTTTTTGAGATCGAGATGTATATATATATTTCTTCTTTTGTAATACACGGTGCACCAAAAGTCAGGTGCCATTGGCTAACTTCATTATAAATAAGGATACGAAAAATTGAGAAGAGCGGAGAGTTGTTGGAAATTGGTGATTTTCAACCAAAAATGGTGGAAGTTTTCCAATTGAACCGGCCGTTTGAGCTCTGAATGTTAACTGAAAACCCAACTTTTCCAATTCAGCAGGTTCGAATGGAATATAAGGCCACTCAAAAGAGACAAGATAAATGTACACGTTGTTGTTTGAGTGTATCTCTTATACCTCAAATCCATACCTCAACAATGCTATATTGCTGGTATGGTGAAGGTCCAAGGGATAAACCTGTTGAAGTGGTAACGTTGCTTTTTTTTTTATTAAATTAGGTTTTAATTAATTAAAATTAATAATCACATCAATTAATAATTCTTTAATAACTTCTTTAGTTTATTCAGTAAAATGTGAAGCTATTGAGGTTAACACTTAATAGTTTCTCTTC
Source organism: Thermobia domestica (assembly GCF_964235325.1). Classification (NCBI taxonomy): domain Eukaryota; kingdom Metazoa; phylum Arthropoda; class Insecta; order Zygentoma; family Lepismatidae; genus Thermobia; species Thermobia domestica. The sequence goes on along the minus strand of NC_137466.1, from coordinate 144,012,391 downwards.
AGGTTGCGTTATTATTTCAATGCCTCCTGGAGGTCTATTTGGGATTTCAAAGCTTCTAAATCCTCATCTAATTTATTAAATTCTCTAAAAAGAATACTTTTCTCTTCGGACCATACATCTTCCTACAACAGAAGAAAAAGAAAATTCATAATTTATTTTTACAGCATGTTTGTTCCTAGTGTAATATTCTTTTTCAGCGCTGAAATTATATGAGATTTGCAGTATCTATAGGTCACTGTAGGCTCCTAAATAACTTTATATTAAAATAAAATTTGGAAGACTAATTTCCTTAATTTTCGTTATATCTAACGCAATCTCATTGTAACAATGTTATGTAAGAATTTTTTGTTCATCAAAATGTAATACGGAATAAGTCTACGTCTGCCACAATTATTCACTCGCAATATGACTCAGAAATGGAATTCTTATATATATTTTATGGTTTTGATTCTACGTAATCTGAAGTACGGTTCGCTTATAATTTACAAAATGTCCTGTGAATATTTAAAATCGTGTACTCGTGTAAAGTTGTAAAATGGATTACTATTTGCAGTTTTTGTCAGTTTATAACTGGCAAGCAAGTTTGATTTACCACATCAATAGAAGCTAGAAAAAATCTTTCTACTAAACTTAAGTCAAAATTACCTATTTACAAAGTTATAGTCTTGTGAAATCATGGAAAAACGAATAAAAATTGGCAGCTATACATCCTTAAAAAGTAGAACATGAGAACTTTGACGTTAAATCTAGTTTAGAAAAACCAGAACTTACAGAATACGTAGCATTTTATCTCCACTGTTTAGTGTTGGATTCTTACGATAATAATCGAAACTGTTTCTGTATGAAAACGCATGACATCATAATATGGAAATTTATTGTCAGACATACTGGCAGTATTAAAAATACTGGAGTGAGAAAAGAATCACTGGGGAAGGCCTAGAAACTTTTATAGGTGTGCCTTCGTTATTTAAATGCACACCCAATTTATATTAAACGTGCAGCTGTTAATTGCAGCTGTTAAGTTTCAAAGGGATGGAATAAAATTGTTCGTGTTCTTGTCGAAACTGCCTGTGTTACAAAAGAAAGAAAGAGAAAAAAGACTATACGAGGTGGTTATGCACCAATTCACTTTGCAAGTATTTCATAATCCCTTCCCAGACTTGTGTAATTCCAGGATTTCAATGAGGGAGAAGATATTATGCCACACCATTCTCTACCACATAATAACGAACTAAAGTGATTTTTTTGCAGGATAAAATGTTTCAAGGATATCTTGGTCTGTGTTTGGTATAGTGATCTGTGACTGATAAAGTGTGCTGATTATGAGAAAGACGCTTACACCTGGCAACATTTATTCCTTTATATTAAAATATTCTGGAAGAAATTACGGACACAGCTGAGCCCTGGCCTACACGGTATCCTAACAAGCCATCAATTAGGTTATCATGCGGAAATGTGGGGGTGGGGTGGACGGTGGGGTGCTGACTGCCACAGCCAATTATTGGTGTTGATTGCCACGACTGGCGCTTATTGCCAATATCAATGTGCTGACTGGCACGATGGCGTGCTGACTGCCAGAGCCTGAGAGAAAATTGCTAGACGTAACATTACCGGACGCCAAGAAGCATGAAAGAAACTAGATGATCCTTAGGACCGTGTTGTTCAGACCAACACTTAACAAAGGTAAACAGGTCTCTGTATGTACAATCATGTCCAAAATTATTGCCACATGATTATAAAGATGTTGTTCTAGAAATATAATTTGATAACGAGTTCGCCCGGTATTTCTTATAATGTTAGTATGTGTATAACCGGCAAGGACAAGTATGTGGTAAATTTCATGTCAAAAGAGTAGTAAATAAGAACAATAAAACGAAATAATCTTATCCATTTAGTTACATTTTATTTTACTCATTATGATTTTCGTAAGAATATAATTCTTTTCTTATGAAATTAATCACAAATATAAATTTCCTGATTATACACATAATATAAGTATTAAAAATACTCTGAAAAATTATTAAATTATATTCTTACAAGAGGACAGTTATAGATATGCGACAATAATTTTGGACATGAGTGTACTTTCAGTTTTGCCAGGGAGCGGTGCGTACAAAATTGTTACGATTTATGTATTCTCACTTGAACTCCCTATGTCAGCATGAACTGTGTACAGCTGTGCAAATTGTTTCGAGCAGCTCTTGAAAGTTCCATCAAAAAAGCACTGCTGGCTGTACCTCACAAGGGAAGTGCAAATAAACTAAGCATGCCATTTGAAGTCTCAATTCATGCTGATTATAACAAGCCAATAAAATTCCTGTACGGTTGAGAACGGTTTGAGATATTCAACTTGGAAGTTTATATGAGAAAATGAGGATATACGCATTTATATGCGTTAAGTACAACATAATTAGTAACGAATATTGACATACGAATTGAAAGCTATCGGAAGTAACAGAAAAAACAGTGTTACGCATTAACTAACGGGTTTGTTAGATATAATTAGTCATTACATTCTTCACAATAGGTTAGAGATGAAAATTGATCACTGTTGTTCTTCTGTTTTATGAAGAAATGACGCAGGCAAAATACTCCCTTGTACCATGAACACTTTATATGTGCAATTGTGTTGCATCCGTCAAGAGAAAAGTTCGCAGAACCAAAGCAAAAAGCAAATTCGACAAGTGATTCAAAAGTTATAGGCCTATAATTTGTTAGTAACCTGCCTTGCAGAACGCAAACTCAAACAATCCAATGTATGGATCGGAAGTGATCGGTGATCGGAAGTGATTCGTATGGACACGAACTTTTTTGGATTGTTTCGTTGGTGCATTATAACGTCCAGACGAAGAAGATTCATACTATGTACAAATCTCCTGTTATAAGCTTTGATTGATCGGAATCAAAACCCATCAAATGGTTGCCCAAATCGTGTACAATTCTTTCGTATCTTCTCAACCATTAGGTCTTTGCATCCGTCATGGAACTTGTAATGGACAATTTGTCTATGAATGGACCCCAGTGATCAAGCTATAGCAATTTAAATCCATCAGGCTTCGCCATGGGTGAAAATACTTAACGTACTGAAACGTGCATCCACTCATTTTCTCATATAAATTTCCAAGCTGAATATCTCGAACAGTTCTCAACGTACAGGAGTTTTATTACCTGTTGTAATCAGCATGAATTGGTCCTTCAAATTACATGCTTATTTCTCTGCAGGCGAGTGCTTCTCCCAACTTCCCTTGTCAGCTGGCTTCAGACCATCATATCCATTAAATAATACAATAAAACAATTAATATAAACAATGAAATGTGCAAATTGTACATATAACAGAAAAGACAATCCCTTTATAAACATTCAAGTGTATGTCGTTCCACTTAGTGAGCAACTTTGTAACTTATAGGATGCCACATAGATTTGCTGTGATGATTACTAAATTAGTCTCTACTAAATTAATTAATAATCATAAATTTAGTATGAGGGATTAATTCCTCTTTCCAAATACAGTTTCCCCCAGATTCGTGGCAGTCAGCACGCCGTAGTGGCAGTCAGCACCTTCTTATTTGCAATCAGCGACATTCGTGGCAGTTAGCACCAATAATTGGTTGTGGCAGTCAGCACCCGTGGCAATCAGCACCTATCCGGGTGGACAGTTGGTCATCATCTTGTTTACCAAGGTTCTCCAGCAGAGTGCACCAAGCTCTTGTGGACTTGAATACAAGCCAAATAGCGAGTGTATCCACGGAAATACATCTAACACTAACTTTATTCGATGCGACAAAGTACACTACACTCCCGTATAATCGAATCTCGAGTAACCGATTTTTCGAATTAACTCCAATTGCTAATTTTAAAAAAGCCTTTGTCAAAGAAATGTCAAAAGAAAAAAATGCTTTTATTACAACCTGCATTAAACCTCTTTGTTTTGGTCGTAAGGCTTCAGTTTAGAAATACTTGGTTTTAAAGGTATTATATCGTGCCAATGACTTCTTTTTAAGCTGAAATAGTAAATATATAAATAGCCGAATAAGTCGTTAAGGACCCACAGCTACTGAGAACTCACCATATCTTGTACATTTCCCTCTGAATTATAATACATTATTGATCTTACTTTACATACGTTGAGTACAAATTTCAATGGGAATGCTTCGTGTATATATCCTGAGACAACCGTACATGATGACGTCACATTACTTGAATCTTACTTTCTTGATTATGAAGTCTGAAGTTGCGATTAATATTTTCTGTTAATCTCTTGCAGTCGCGAATTCTGTGGAGGAATTTAAAACTAAAAAACATATAAAACGATAATAATGCCTGTTGTTCTGTATGGTTGCGAAACATGGTCGCTTACTCTGAGGGTGAGAACAAGATCCTGAGACGAATATTCGGACCTAAGTGGAACAGGAATGGGGAATGGCGGAAACTTCATAACGAGGAACTACATAATTTATAAGGTTTACCGAACATTGTTAGGATCATGAAGTCTAGGACGCTAAGGTGGGCTGGTCATGTAGCTAGGATGGAAGGAAGTAAATATGCTTTCAAATTGTTGACTGGAAGACCAATGGGAAAATGACCAATAGGAAGACCTAGGCGCATATGGGAGGACAATGTTAAGATGGATCTCGCAGAAATAGGAATGCAAAGTAGAAATTGGATCTAGTTGGCTAAAGATAGAAGTCAGTGTAGAGGTTTTGTGAGTGCGGCATTGATCCTCTGGGTTCTATAGGCCACAGAGTTAGTTAGTTAGGTTGATGTCATTTGGTATAAACCACATTGATGTTGATATTGGAGGAATGTACTCAGTTATTGTATTGTCAGGCATGCAGCCAACTTTTTATTAGCATGAATCTGGTGTAAGATTCCCTGTCAAAAAATAGATCATGTCTGTGGCCCAGAGTGTAGATACTCACCTGAGATGAGAGTGATTGTTGAAACACTTTGCTAACCCCTGATTTCACTGAATTTTAATCTGTTTATTAGCTACGTCATCCATCAGGAAAGTCAATGGAAATACAGCATTCCCGTAGCAATCCTCGAATTATAGAGCACCACTGACAACCAGGGGATCGCATCCTGAACAAAAATCAACTTTCAGGTCTACACGTTATCGTCATCCTTGGTCAGTTGACTGTTGCACTTGGCTGAACCACGATGGAGAGGCTTGGCTGCAGCACTTGTCTTGTTCTGTTGTATTGTATATATACAACAGATAGACATACATTTAACGTACAAGTTATATAGAGAGTATTGGAATATAATACTTATTGCCTATTTTGCTATTTGCTGTTAAAGTGCATGTGTAAACATTACGGTGAATGCTATAAATTAGAATGAGTTCGGACGATATTGTTAGTTTTATTTGAATCGAACGGAGAGGGAAGGAAATCTCCAATCATTACACACAGTTCAAAGTTACCCTATGAATCATATTGTGTGATCGTGAAATGATGATCGAGGGATATATGGGGTATGGGGTAGGATATCTGAACTTCTTGATGGCTTAATAGGTTTAACGGGGAGTGGAAATAACTTGGTAGAGGCAGTTATTGGTAGAATGTGGGTGAAACAACGGACTTCAAAGTGAATTATCCATTCTTGGCACATTTGCATGCACACACTGTACACTACAGAACGAATTTGTATTTTTATCATCACTTCGTATCAAATATTAAATACTGGATCTCAGCAGTAATTGACAATGGCAAAGGCGGGTATAAACACTTTGCAGGCTTCAGCTCGCTTTTGTGTTGGTAGAAGAATTTTTTTTTTTTTTAAATCAGAAGCTTAAAGAATGTTTGAGGAAGTAAACAGTATCTGAAGAATACACGTAATACAGAGTGGAGTTAGGTTAGTAGTAGCTTTGATAGATCCAAACATTCATTAGAGAACAATTATGAACTTAGTTCTTCGAATAAGTTAAAATCTCTTCCGGTATCTTTGGATTTAGAATGAGAAATCAATGGTGTCTTTGTCTATGACACGTCTATCATATGATGACAAAAGTCTTGTAAGAGTTAATGACTAATAATGATAATGACGATGATATCTCAGATTATGGAAAAGAACATAAAGAAAATCAGCTTTCACACACGGAGATGAGATCGTCAGCAACTAATGTAAATTACAACACCGAAAAACAAACGATTTGCCGAGAAGCGAGTAGGAGCAAGTCAATTCCAGACATTACGTTTCATGATAGTGCATGCTGAAAGTACCCAATTTTTGATACATTTCGATAATTATTGGTTGAGATTGCTTCACGAGAGCTGCAAAATAAAGACCGTATTTTACGAAAGATAGTTCACCCTGTTCCCTTTCGAAAGACTGATTTCAAAGAAAAGTGCAAAATGGACAAAGGTTTCCAGAACTTAGTTTTGCTCACAGAAGCAAGCATTGTCTTGTTTCTGTTGTGTTTCATTCTCTGATGAAAGAATGAAATGGAGCGGTTATTAGAGCGCTAATGGTATCTCTAATTGGAGAAATCGAATTAGAGAGTACAAGACCATGAAAGCAGCTTTGGTTATCTGTCAGACTTTTGAAACTGGAAAGACGTAGAATGTTGTATAAACGAATGTGAACTGATCGATGACTGACTACTAAGACCAATAAAATTCTTAGCCAAAATGTTAAAAAGACGTTTTGGAAGGTTGTAACAATCGTTTTCTTCCCCACTTGATTGTTACAATTCACTTTCTCAGTTCCATAACAATTATGTCATTCTTTCGTATTAATGCGCAACGGGTTTTAGGTTAAGTATACAGGGTGACTAGAAAATCCCTCTATTCCCGAACTAAAAGGTGTAACAATATAAGATGTCAATATAGGCCTATTTAAGATTTGAAACTCTCATTCTGATCACTGACATGATAACAGTCTCCTCCCGTGAATTATCATATGATTCCCACATAACTGCTCGCAGAGGGAGGCGAATAAAATCTGTGTGTTGAACAGTTCATTGTCTTGCCTTCCTGTGTCTGGTGAACAATAATCGCCTTTACGTGTTTGGTGAACAATAACCAGTAACTTCACTTTGGAGGAGCGCTTAGTGGCAAGTGTGCCGGCTCATGAACGGAAGCAGAACAACGAAAATATGCTGGAGGTGATGGATAGGTTCGTGAACGGTTTGGTAAGGAGTCACCAAGTCGTCAGATTTTGATCACATGGTAGAATAAAATTTTTCGCCTGGGAAATGTTTTGGATGTCCATCGTTCAGGTCATCTATCAACCAGAAAGCAAACGTGCGCAGAACTTAGTGTGTCAGTGATGCATTCAACTTGCAAGTCGACTAGAAAGCGTTATTATTAAGTATTATTAATGTAGGGATGAAATAAGTGCAGGTGTAGAGGGATTTTATGGCCACTCTGTACGTTAGATTTGACGAATACGAAGACTACCACGATCTGGTCAGAAGCACAAATCCAAACACAGTGGAGTTGATGTTAGTATAGCTAACAAAACAGTGGTAGCAACTTAATAGGACATAACTCAGGTTAATGAAAGAATACCTTTGTGATTTGAATAAGTTAGTTAGCTTCTTAGCTGTTGACGGTTAGATAAGTGCTAGATGAAGCGTTAGTGTTGTTAAATGTCGATAACAACGTTAACGATTGCAGCTAAATAGCATTATCGACAAGAGACAGTAAATTAGCATAGCCACCATTCACATTCCTAATTCGTAACAAATAATGTTTTTAATAGAACAAGAGGGACAGTCTCATGCCTATAGACTATGTCATTTCTTTGTTTAAAATTGTTAAATCTTTCTACTTAGTAGATGTTTTCTCTATTTCCCATGTCTTCACCCTCATAACAGAAATGACCAAATCCCGCAATATATGCCATATTTTGTTCAGACGACATAAAAAAGAATATAGTCGAGCTACATACAATCGTTACAATCTTTTCTAATCACGCTGTCTTGCATAATGTACTCCATTTTCCCCTTTCTATTCATCATAGGTGAAGACGGTTCTACTGGAAATTAATTATTTTTTTACTTTTATTTCCAGTACCTTTTCTCAAGATACCTTTTCTCATAAATGGCCCTATTGGTTCTGCATGTAGTGATACTATTCAAATATTGTTCAATGGTGAAAGGAAAACCACTTCTCGCTACCCGTTACCGTTTTTACTCTATAAGGATCAACATTAAAACCAAAAATGGTTGAACTCTGACACTTCTGGTTTTAGTAAAGACTTAAGGATGGAGATGAAATGTAAACTTGGGATCCTTAGTTAATTACAAGAAACCACTTCTCAGCATCTGTTATCGTTTCTAGTGTATATTGATCAACATAAAAACCGGAAATGGTTGATTTCTACCACACCTAATGGATGGATCACCTCCGCCAACGAACTCAATTTTTAAGTTTTAATCATCTACATCCGGGCCAAAATTTCTGGTAATCCATCAAATACTTCTAGAGATGTTTTCTCCCGGACAGACAGGGAATAGGGACAGGGTAACAAGATCAGGTATTCAGAGAACCGAAAGAAAGACTACAGGAGATTATTGACAAAGTAGCTGACACTGCAAAACTATATGGAATGGAAATCAACATCGAAAAATCGAAAGTCATGAACATATCCAGTGGAAATGCACCGTTACGGGTCAGAGTAGAACAAAGAGTATTTCAAATATCTGGGAAGTATTTTGACAAAAGAAGCGTACTGCACCAAAGAGATCAGATCAAGAATTGCCATGGCCAAAGGAGCATTCAACAAGAACCCATCACTCTTAATTAGTAGCCTTAATATTGGACTAAGGAAGAAATTGGTCAAGTGCTATATGTGGAGTATTGGATTTTATGGTTCAGAGACTCGGATATTACGGAAGTTAGAGAAGACATATTTAGAAATCTTTGAAGTGTGGCGTTGTAGGAAGATGAAGAAGATAAAATGGACAGAAAGAGTAACAAACGAAGATGTTTCAAAACTAATAGGAGAGAAGAGGACGCTTCTAGCCACCGTCCTTAGTAGAAAGGCCAGTTGAATTGGACACATCTTGTGAAGAAATTGTCTTCTTCATATCGCCATAGAAGGAAAGATGGAAGGAAAGCGAGGAATAGGAAGAAGAAGAACACAAGTGATCGATGATTTAAAAAAAAAAAAATATTAGGAGTTAACAGAGGAAGCTGAAAATCGAGAAACGTGGAAGAAACATTTCCAGGACCAAACTGAAAATTAAGAAAGAAGAATAAAACATTAGTCCCTGAACCTGACAAAAAGCAGAATACTTTATAATAATAATACATATTATATAAAAGAATTTTAGTAACCAAACTTCTAAAACCTTGCCAACACTGCAATTAATATATTTTTAAAAAAGAAGCATTACCTCTGTCAAAATTCTCAAAATCCTATGCTCGTTCTCATTAGGCGTCTTACGTATGGAGGCGATCAAATCACTTGGAACATCTTGAGGTCGGGAGTACGACCAAGTTGGAATGGATGTCTTCTCAACAAAAATGCTACGGACAGCTACAAATCATAAAAATATAAAAATCAATAACAGTTAACTCAAACGACAGGATAACTCGTATACTAATAATATATGTATATTATAAGCAGGCATGTTTAAGAGATAGAAAATACCTAATACGCAATAAATTTTCTTCCAGGTACGCTTACTTACAGCACTACATTTTTTTCATTTTTTTCAGCTAATTCGTTTCTGCAGAACTTACTTTTCGAATCCTACAAAATATTTACTAAATACAATATTTGAACTGTAACTTAAATATTAAATATTTTTATGAGCACATAACTACGTTTAGTTTTAAATTAGGTTTGATTTCATATACACACAGAGAGACCAATTTTGTTACTAGCGACGCGATTACGCGTAAACGTTTCATGAGAAACAGTGAGACAAGTCAAGAAATTATTACAACTCATATAAATATAGTGCGAATATCAAATATACAATTCTCTGATAGTATGCCTTATTAAATATCTATTATTACAAGGAAAATATACATTAACTGAAAAATGTTTTAATTTGAAGATTCAATTCAAATTCGAATTCAAATGTCTTTGTTAAAGTGGACGAAATTTAACTAAGGCTGTTCTAACGCCTAGCTCACTGTCATCAAGAAGAAAGAAAAGTGAAGCAGGGTTTGAATTGTAGTTTGTACCTGTTTTAAAAAGCAATCAATATCTTCAGTGTTTAGAGCATGGTTACATCACACGATACTACAAATTAAATTATAATTATGAAAAATTCATAACACAATTGACAACTCATTATATATATGTTGACAATAAGGCATGCTTAACATTATGTTTATTGGGCCGTAGTAAGTCAAAGCTATAGAGCCCTATCCAAGATGGATGTAAACCCATTAAATGTCATTCTTCTACTTACAGGCTATTTTGTTATTGTATACATTCCATAACCACCTCCAAACAAAGCAGAGATACACCTTGTAAACTACCTCCGGAAATTGATCAATGATACTGCAGATAGAGCCATGTCAATATACAACGAAGACGTTACCGTACACTTTGATTTGGATGAGGATGTCATAGAACGAAATGGTATCACCAACTTTGGAGAAGTGGACGAAACTTACGAGGAATATGTGTGAAGGAGAGCATTGTGGACCTACGGTGTTAGGAGTGGTGAGTCTGTGGACTTGGAATACAAGAGGAACGTAGTTGAACTATAGAAGAGTGGAAAACGAAAGAGATTGTCGAATGTCCGTTATGCGACACTACAAGAAAGTAACGTCCCGAAAATAGTCGTACCGTGGGGAAAAGGAAGTATCTTCCGGTGGAACACGCAAAATCAATTCCCTGAGGTGTCGCTCGCCGTGCTTCAGAACTTTGAAACCGCCGTCGGTACACATTTACCGACATGACGTAGATCTGCAGCGGCGGGCTGTCAAGGCAAGTCAGGAGCTTAACCTAGCTTCATTTACGGCCTCAGAAAAGTGGTTGTGAGAATTTAAGCGGTCGCACAATATTGTTTCACGTAAAGTATCCAAACTTATAACTGTTTTCCAACGTTAGTAGATGTGTATCTCTAACGGCGTTGCTAGTTATGGCCTGGCTAAAATGTGTCATTTTGACCTATGTTCGCACTTTAAGGGGATGTGCACTTTAAGGTTTACCCCCTTCATCCTCACGTTGGCCGATATAAAAACACACGTATGTCCTACTTTTGATTCCTTTATTCACCCCATGAGTTCCAAGCAAATCGGAGTGTCACACTTGGTTTTGTGCAAACCAAATGCCCATTCTAATATCACATTAGACCGCGGTGGCTCAGTGGTAGAGCGTTCAACTCTGGTGCATCGGGTCCTTGGTTCGATCCCACCTCATGCCAAGTGAGTTTTGTGGTGGACCGTGTTTGTGGGTTTTCTCGGGATTCTCCCATTTCCTCCCACTTTCTTTATTCCACCATCTCATTTATTTCTCATAACCGTCTTCTTTAACCTAGCTGGCATAACAGTGGAACGTAAAACTTTATTATTCCATTTCAATTCATTTTTCTAGTACCATATTGTGGTCGATTGATACACTCCTATTAGGCAGTAAACATCGGAGACTTTCTTTACAGAAACAAAAGACTTTCTGTAGTGTCTAAACGAATGGATTCTTTATAGTCTTGTTAAGAACTTTACATACAAGTTACTATATAAACAAGAAGTTAGCGCTCAGCAATGCGTTTGAAAAACACTCCATATAAAGGATGGGTCATATTGATGGGACACATTTAAAATGCATTTTTGGAGCATGTTGAACACAATATTTCTAACCAACTATAAGGAGCATATTGAAAAAGGACGGGAGTTTTGCACTGTGCTCAATGTTTGAAGATTATAACCCTTAGATTGGCACCACCTCGTCGAGAACATTCTTTTAGCCAATAATTACGTTTAACATAGTTTGGCGCAGAGTTTCACCAGGAATGGCTGCTTTTCCCTTCGGGTGCTATCTTCCAGTTCATTGATAGTTTTGAATTGCCGAAATGAGACAGCTTGGCGTAAGGGACATTTTGATCCAGCTGGATGGTGCCATTTGTCATACTGCAATCCTGTCAATGACAACCCTTCGACGACAATTACCGGGATGCCACATTTCGAGATTATCGTGATATCCATTAGCTAACTATTCCGGACTATTTCCTATGGGGGTCATAAGGGAGAAGATGTACACCACAAAACGCACTACTATCAATGAACTGAAGGACAGCATCCAAAGGGACATAGCAACTATTCCTGCCGAAACCCTGCATCAAACTATACTGAATATGATTGTTAGGGTCGAAGAATGTTTCAAGGGTCTCATCAAGCTGGTGTCCATCTAAATGATGTAATCTTCAAACACTAAACACAGTGCAAACTTATCTCCGTTGGAATGTATTCAATGTAATTCTTAGTTGATAATAAAACGTTGTGTTTAACATGCTCCACAAATGTATTTTAAATATGTTCCATCATTATGACCCACCCTGTATGTAGAAGTTATAGCTTAAATATTTATAACAGTGCTTCTTGTAGTATTTTAGCATAAAACTCTTAGAAATTAACAACTTTAAACTAGTCATTCAATCGAGTAAATAAACAGGACTACAGTATTTTATTTACGAACAATTTATATCTTGTAGTGACTCTATTATAACCTACCTGCTCTAAAATCAGGACTTTCAGCCAATCTTGCGCAAATAAGGCTTTCCTGGTAAAGGCACTCAGCGAAAGTTTTGTCCCGTGCTTCATCTAGCAGTAGCTTAGACAATATAAGTGAAACAGGGTTAAGCTTTCCCAAATCTTTTAATGTTTCTTGGGACCATTTAGAATCATCTTTAAAAAGGGAATCAATAATTCGTTCAACACTTTCGTGACTAAAATGTTTCTCTATCAGTTCTCTTATGTGATCAAACTGGGACAAGCCAAGCCTTTTACCAGGTATTTCTATCATTGCTCGCACTTTCTCGTCCGTTGGATGCTGGATAGTGATAAGTTCCTTGCACAAATTGTGGAAATTTTCGTCTGAACATACATGATGCACAACTCTTAACCGCAATGCATCAGTAGCAGGCAAAGGTCTTCCTGTTAAAGCAAGATATGTTCCCAGTGCCGAGGGTAAGCGAGAGAGCGCGTAAGAACTGCCGTTATCAACACACAATCCTAACGCAGATTCTGGCTTTGAGAGATAAGCATTATTACGTAGCACCGCAAACTTGGAAGCGTGAATAAAACTAAAACCATATCCTGCAGCTGGACCATGTACGAGACAGACAAAAAACCCGGGATATTCACGGATCATTTTCATTGTCTTTGCATACAAACTCGCAAAGTGTAGGGCGCAATTATATCGCTGTAAATACTTGTTTCCTTGTACCACATCACCTCCTGCACAAAACGTAGGTCCCTCAGCCCGTAATAATACTAAAAATATTTTACCACGCCAAGCCTTCAGCGCCAGTTGGATGCATTCTGCCATTGTAGGACTAATAGCGTTGGATACTTTAGGTCGATTTAACGTTATTATACCCACATTTCCTTTCCGCTCAAAGAGTATGTCACTTCTCATAGCGGATTTTGTCAAGGAATCTAGCCTTATTATTTCTTTGGGCACATCAGTAATTTCTGAAAACAAAAGAGAATAGGTAAGTGCATGTTTATTCGCTTTGTGTAAGGTTAACAGTCACATAATACGAGAGATAATATTCTTGTAAAATTAGCATACAGAAGGCATATCAAGTAAGGCTTCATCCAAGAAACGTACATTGCTAATAAGGTTCAGCATTATTAAAGAATAACTGCTTACTATCAAAAGAAATGTTTATATATTTGTTCCGGAAAAAAATGGATTTTTAGTAACAAGTTATTAATATATTCAAACAAAAGAGGTAAACTTAGGCACTTTAAAAGGAAGGGTTATGATTTGGTAAAAATGAAATTTCGAGTTTAAAAAAGTGTACATTTTTGATTGTTTAAATATTGAGTTCCGAAAATTGTAAACGTGGATTACTAAGGCTAGTTTATTTATTAAGACCCACTGTTTAATTATATCCTTACTAATACACAAAATAATATTTTATTTATCTGTGGGCCTGTCATTAGATTTTCCCACATAGAGAAATCATCTAGAGTCATCAACTTTGTACACAGGTATGTCTTCACTAGACCTAATCGCGTACAAAGCCTCTTTTTCGATTCTCGATTCAAGGGAGGATTGGAAGTCAAAATTTATGTAAAAGTTATGTACAGTGAACCATAGTACCTGAGTTTTTCCGATTGCCCAGGTTGCACACCAATCAAATGTTTGAATTCTTTTGCATTAACTTTATTCTTTCCGCGTGAAGAATGGGTATTTCTATCAATAAGATAAACACCTTCATTCCCAAATTCAAATAATATACAGTATTATCCTGAGCAAAGTCACGTAACTAACTCTTTTGCTTTTTTTTTTATACAAAGTTAAATTCAAGTCTAGAAGTAGGATAAATCAGCACGAGCCAATTTCATAACGTACATTTTCAGTAAACCCACAGGAGGTGACTCGAATTTTCGTTATTCATAGCTATATATTATGCTGAATAATTATCCAAAAGATACGACGTCACCTCCCAAAATCTTAGTATCCTTCCTCCACTTAAATTCATTACTAGCTACGGTCATGTTCATGTTTTTATACTGTGAACAGTGAATCAACTTTTCATGTTGTTCATTCTAGTTTAGTATAATTTTAGTGTCAGCTGATGAGTAATTTATGGATACGTACAATATCAGATTTTATGGATACTAATATTTACAGTGAAACTTGTACTGAGATCAAAATTTTAAATGAATAACAACTTCGGTAAGTTTTAAGGTCCTAGGGCACATTTATTTATAGTGAGCAAAATTCTCTGTCTATCAAAATCTTTATAAAGATTTGTAGCAAACAGATTTGGATAAGGAATGTCTTAAAAATCGAAGTACTAGAAGCATATAATGTACGTCGAAAGTTATTAGAAACTTTAATTACAATTTTACGCTAAGTTTCTGCAATGGATGCAGAGTAGGGCTCAAACTCATTTCCCCTGGGACTTGCTATTTTACACTAAAATATATGCTATACGATTTTTCTGTATTATAAGAAATTTTGACTGCTAATTGTGAGTCAACTCTAGAGTACCTGGGTCATGAAAGATAAGAATACCAAGTGAGTATACATTTGTAAGCAGGTCTACAATTTGTTTGTCAAAGTGGTTTCGTACTGTATAAACAGAAGTGACATTTCGAAAGCAACTCCTTCCATCTGCAGACCAACAGGAAAGTTGAAGTGTCTGGAAATTTCTTTACTCTATCATTTCAAAATTCACCTATTACATCTAATAAGATTTGTTATACACGCGAATACCTTGTATCTTTTCTGTCTACACTACTGGGTCACATGTATGTAGGTAATCACGAAAGAGGCGTCGATTCAGAGAAAATCCCAGTGCGTTAATGGCTTGCTGAGTTAATCATTTTGTGTTTTAGAGCGGAGAGAAATCTAAATAACGTTAAACGTTGAGAGGTGGTACAATATGTTAGAGGTAACGAGAATTGTAGAAGATTTGCTACGTTGTGGAAAACCCAGAACAAGCAACAATATTATGAATAAAGTACAGGAGACCGCAGAGACGAATTCAAATAAATCACTTAAACGATTGGCTCTGAAAATAGGTTCTGACTCTGAAACTGTCTACGTTGCACAATATCGTACAGAAGAACAGTAAAAGCCAAGCTCTGCAGGTTAAGATTGTGATCAGATAGACAAGGATTGTGACATCAGGAAAAAAATTTAGTTATGTTTAGCAGATTAAGTCATTATATTTGGATTATGTCTCTCATTATTTCTTCCGATGACACTACATTCCATATGTCTGGCAAAATTAATTGAATTTGAATGTTTGACAACCCGTACAAAGTTTATGAATCATTGGACCATTTCTTTCTTGGAGGACAACGTGAACCGGGTCATTTATATTAATATGCTTCAGACATTTCTTCTGCAGGATCTTGAGAGGTTAGGCATCATTCAATCATTAATGATCTCTCTCCACTTTCTGCAAGATTGTGTCCCTCAGACTTTGCCTTTGAAGTTCGGCAATTCCTTGATTGTCGTTTTGCGAAGGGATTAATTGACCGCAAGAGAGACACGATTTGTCCCGCAACATCCCTCATACATTACACGTGTGATGATTAGTTTTTGGGGCATATCAACAAGCAAATATTAACAAAGAAACCCACAAGTCTAGAGTACCAAAAACGCAAGGTAAGTTATGTGATTTCGAATAATCCTAGTGTTGCCTTGGAGATGATAAATTTCTCATTTCATCTCGATTTTCGTCTCGTCTTCGAGATGAGACTTCCAATAAGAAGTAGGTTTTCGAATTCAAGACGAGGCGAGAAATTGTTTGAATCACAACACTAGTTAAGCCAAGTTTAAGATCTGAAACATTGTTCTAGAGTTACATAACTCATATAATAAAACTATAAATTAATAACGTGGTTGTATGAATATAATGAAGAACATTTATCAATATTCAAAGACAGGCCCGCAACCAGAGGGGGGTTAGGGTGGCCTGACTTTTCGTGGCAACCTCCAGATCTCAATACAAAAAACACAATTTAGATATTTGTAAGAGGATTTTTAATGACTTGGCCCCCCATAACAGATTCATGTCCCCCCCAAACTTCATTGGCTGGTTTCGGGCCTATTCAAAGCTACTCAAGCTATTACACAATATACACGAATAATAAGTGTAGTTTAGCCCTCTGCGCTGATCGAGTGGGTATCGGAGCACGTGGTTGCATTTTCGATCTTAGGTGAGAGAACATTAAAAAATAACTTCGCAATCATTCACTTTTAATAATTATCCGTCTCGTTAAACCTAAAGGGCATAAACGTGGGACGTTAAATTAAAATTTCATTTCATTTCATTTCAATAAATATGGTTTACATGTTGTAATATCAGTGGCGGCTAATGATAGTGTTGCAGCGTTGCGCAACGACCAAAGTATTTCAAGAAAAAAAAATATTATCAATAGTAGTAAAGAACAGAAAAATACTTTTTAATACTTGCATATATACACTTTAAATAACATATTTTTTACTTCTGTAACTGTCCGTTCCGTTAATCCGCTTTAAAAAGCGAAAAATAATTCGTCACAGAGTCTCTAATTTATACTGTGTTGCAGCGAGCATACAACGACCAGATTCCTTCAGCGCGGCAATTGGAGCAAATGTTAAGTCTCCTTTCCCCTATCTCAAAAGTTAAAGGGACTGGTCGTTGCAGTGCTTCTGCAATACAGCAAGGTTTCCATTGAATGAGAAAGTTTTTCGTTCTAAATAAGCTTTCTGAATTTTCTTTCACTAACAATTAACAAATGGAATTTGTTTTTATGCATTCATATTTTTAAATTACGGGACCATACTGAAGTAAATCAATATAAAGACAATAAAAAAAAAAAAGATTGCAGAATTACAAATAAGAAAGAAAATATCTAGTAGAGGAGAAAACAAATGAAAGTAGACCCGCATTTACAAGTTAATTCTTAGCTTATATTGATAATGAAGGCTTTTCTACAGTAATTTGTGAATCAAATATTAATAAGTCAGTATGTAGAATCGCCCCCCCCCTGTGGATAGTATTTTAGTATAAACATATTTCTTTTGTAAAATAAGTATATTTTATATTTTTGATAGTTTCCACATAAAACTGTATGATGGGGAACGCCACATTGAATTTGGGACTAGTTAGCAATGCTCAGAGGCGCAGCCACGAGGGGGGTCCACCGGGTCCGGACCTCCCGAAAATTTCGAAACTTGACTAACATTTGTGGACTTTCTTAACGAACTATACTTGTTTAACAGAGAAACGATTGATGTAGGCTAAATATTTTATTTTACGCCTCATGTACTCTTCTTTTCTTATAATCGTTCTATCATTTTTTTAAAATAATATAGATGACAGTAAGTAAGAATTACTTATCGTCTTATCGGGTGCAGAACAAGACAGGTTCCATATTATGTAGACGTATTGGAGCTCCCTCAAATACTTTGGACCCCTCCCAGTTAACAGTTTTTTTTTTTTTTTTTTTTTTTTTTTTTTTTTTTTTTTGGCTTCTGTTACATGTTGATCCTTCATCTGGCGGGTTTCGAGGTTTCCTTTCCATAACATATCACATTGGTAAGCATTGTTTCGCCTCATGTGGAAGTATATTGTGTTCATCGTGCATTGCGTAACAACCAAGATGGATGATTTGGAATGTTTTTTTTTCTTTTACGCACATGTGTGTGTGTTGATGTATGAATATGTGACATTCGGAATTCATATACCAGTACCTATTTTGTATCAGCTGTTTTGGTTTTTAATTATTAGGTTTAATTTTATTGTGTATACTTTAATTCTGTAAATAACCTGCAAATTCTGAATGAATTGTATACCATGACTTCTGTAAATAACTTACAAAAAACATTGTCCAGCTTTCAACTGAGGAAAAATTTGCAATTAAGGCTTAGACAAAACAAGCAAAGGACAATTCAGGAGAGTGTTCGAAAAAAAATCCAGTTTAAATTTACAGGATATCTTATGGCAGTAGTGTTGTTTGCACCAGATACATTTTCTCAATTTATTTTAAATTTTTCTGGATAACATGTGAATAAAGTGTGTTCAATGTACATTTTTTTTATAACACTAATCTCTGCGACGAACTCTCTTCAGTCAACGCTGAAGAGGAACTCGGATCACTGTCAGGGACTGAGTTTGCTAGAATGAATCGTTCGCAATAATCTAGAAAAAAATATTTAGTGGATCTACAAAGCTTTGAAATTAATATTAACTGTACCTATGGCGTCAGTAAAAGTCGAAAAGTTTTTTTTTTTTTTTTTTTTTTTTTTTTTTTTTTTTTACATCAAAAAGAATTGACACTTTCAAGAAATTGAATGTACCAAGGAAGGTTATCACCATTGGTTATGCTTTCCATAGAAAAAAACCTGACAATAAGAATACCAGAGTTCAACCACCGTGTATTAGACAGATTTACTCCAATCAAAGAGAGGAGAATGAACTTACTAATTAATTAAGGTAATTAATCGGATAAAATGTTCTGCATTTTTTATTTTTTAAAAACAGAATTTTATTTAATTTAACATGTCACATAGCATTTGCATCTAAAGTTATGCTGATTAGTCATGAGTCCACTTTATATCTTCTTTCTCTTATCGTTCGTACTGCAACACCCGAAACCACAATCCACCGGCCGCCACTGTGTAATATCATATTCTTCGTGTAATGTAATATCATAATCTCGGAACGCAAGATGCTTCTGGTAACTTCTAGATAAAACTAAGGAAAAGTTCAGGGCAGAAATTTTGTACATAAGTTTTCAAAAAAGAGACGAGATGAGAAAGTATTTTTTTCAATAATCGAGACGAGACGAGAGTTCTACAAAAAATTACGAGACGAGGCAAGAGCATCTTATTAGTCTCGTGGGCAATAGCAAATATTCCAGATGAACACCATAAGAGCGTAATTATCGGATTCAGAAGGATTGCATAAATGTTTAAACGTGAATGGTTCCTAGTTAAAAATCTCACAATAAACCCAACTGCATGAAAAGTAAGATTTCAAAATCCTTCATGTAAGAAATTTCATTTCTTTGAAATACAATGCCTATTACTTGAAATGTTTAGGGTTTTCGATTTCTGAAAAACTTTTAGGACATCCTGCGTTTTAGCGTAAGTGTCTCAGACTGTGACACTTAAACTAGAATATATGAAGTGTTGTTTATTCAAGACGGTAAAATAATTTAACGGGCGTAGAAACAAAACATAAGACTGTGAAATTTTGTACATTCCGACATGTACATATTGGAAAACCTGTAGTTTGAAGCTAGAGTGACTCGTGTGTTTAAATGTATTTTATTTGCTTAAACTATCTTTTTGTATTTAGAAGTAACCGGGACATTGAGGAAATGATATATTAAACAAATCACAGGAACCTTCCTGCTGATTTGAAGAGGAAATCTATTAAAATGTAGCTATTACTTCGATAGCACACGAGCACATCGATATATGTGGTCGTATATCACTGGATCGATTTTACGGTCTTAATATTTGTCGTACATAGTTTTTTTTAAAAATATATAATTAAACCAAAGTTAGACGCTAACTGAACATTACTTCTGTTGAATTAATTAATAGGCCTATTTGTCTATTGATTTGTCAAAATTTCTTCATAATATGTTCTTTCTAAAAGGGAACGAAGTTATCTTACCTGCTGATGCTTCAGTAACAAGACGAGTTATTGACGATATCCCCTTTCTTAGAAAAGCCATGATTCTTCTGTAATAAATAGAAAAATGTTAAGAATAGTATTAGATCATTTAAATTGGAAACATAAAATACAATACAGAATAACACTTCGGTTATGCTGATGATTCGAGCCAGGATTTCCATGCACAAACCAACCCCAAGATATGCATGCAAATATGCACGAAAAATATCAAAAATATGCTCTAAAATATGCATTAAAAATTTTAACATATGCACTGAAATACACACTAAGAAAATAAAACTTCAATTTCTTATAAAAATATCTCATCTTAATTACCTCTTTTGTTTGAACTATTAGCGTTTTCCATAGGTTTTTTTTTTCTGTACAGCCTCTGCGTTTATCAGTGAGAAATGTTTTTAAGTCGAAAAGTTTCTTTCTACATCAGCAGGACTCACTGGTCCATGTGAAAAACATCAAATGTCTTTCTGTGCAAGGTCCTCTTCCAGTTTCATGTTTTCACCGTCATGTATATTTGCAATGTCACAGACTGTTTTGTACCCGGGATTTTTGCCTAATGCTTTTTCAATGTCGGTATTTTCGCAACACAGTGAGTTTCACTGGACAAAGTCTGCGATAATTTGCCCAACAAGAAGAGTGAATGCAGCAAAGCATTGTACGACAATGTGACTGTCTAATTTTAATTCAGGTATTCTCGAGAAGTGCATTTCATTTTGTTCTCAATGTCACTTATAATTGGTCACTTACTCTGAGGGAAGAACATAGACTGAAAGTATTTGAGAACAGGATCCTGAGAAGAATATTCGGACCCAAGAGGAACGAGAATGGGGAATGGCGGAAACTTCATAACGAGGAACTACATAATTTATATGGTTTACCCAACATTGTAAGGGTCGTCAAGTCTAGGAGGCTTAGGTGGGCGGGTCATGTAGCTAGAATGGAAGAAAGTAGAAACGCTTTCAAAGTCTTGACTGGAAGACCAATCGGAAAACGACCATTAGGAAGACCTAGGCGCAGATGGGAGGATAATATTAAGATGGATCTCGCAGAGATAGGAATACAAAGTAGAAACTGGATGCAATTAGCTAAGGATAGAAGTCAGTGGAGAGCTTTTGTGAACGCGGCACTGAACCTGCGGGTTCCATAGGCCATAGAGTTAGTTAGTTAGTTAGTCACTTATAGAGAAACATTTGTGTGACACAAATAGCAGCTGCACAATCGGGATTTAGTGAGTGTACAACTGTCTTCACTTGATTTAAGTTTTCTGCATAATACAACACAGCTTCTACCCACGAGCTTCATCGGATTTAAACTGTTGCGGAGGTAGCGGAACATTTTTAGCTACTTCGCGAAAGATACGTACGCGCGATGGACCTTTCACGAATACTTTCTTTATATTTGATACAAGTGCGTCTACTTCCGGAAATTGACATTTGATTATTACTGCTACGCGATAAAGACCGTGTACAAGAGAAGTCAGGTGGACTAATTTAGGATACAGCACTTTATTCTTTTATTCTACAGGGTGTCCGAGAAGTCCTTCCCTGATTACAGAAATTGATAACTCAGGCTAGAAATAAGATAGAAATATGAAACTGGTGTTGAATTGTTTACAAACTATAAAAGTTTTTGTCTGTGTTAGGTTTGTTCTGTATTACTAAGTCTCATTTTTTTTTTTTTAGGTTTGTAGTACGTAAGTAAGAAGCCCAAGAAGCCATGCCAACCAACCAGGAGAAGGCACAGTGTGTCCTGTGGTACCATGAGACACGATCACCAACCACGGTGCAGAGACAGTTCCATACAACATTTGGGAGGACTCCACCTGATGTCAAGAGCATTAAAGCCTGGTATGAGAAGTTCAAGAACACAGGGTCGGTTGCTGACCTTCCGAGGTCTGGTCGACCAAGAACCTCAGCAGACACGGTGGAGGCTGTGCGGCAGTCTTTTCTGAGAAGTCCTAAGAAATCGGTGCGCAGGGCCTCACGTGAATTACAGATGCCAAAAAGCTCTATCCATGACATTTTACACAAACGTTTATTGTTTCGTGCTTACAAAGTGCAACTCGTTCAGGCCTTGTTGCCCGACGACGGTACACGTCGATATGACTTTGCGGTCGAAATGCTATCACGTATTGAGGACGATAATGGTTATCTCAGACGAATTGCCTTTTCCGACGAAGCGACATTCTTTGTCAGTGGAGTAGTGAATCGCCATAATGTACGCATTTGGAGTTCAGAACCAACCAGGGAGGCCAGGGAGTTCACTAGAGGCAGTCCAAAGGTGAATGTTTGGTGCGCGTTATTGCACGATCGAATTATCGGGCCATTCTTCTTCGCTGAGGATACCATCACATCTGCAGTGTACCTGGATATGTTGCAGCTGTATGCTGTTCCTCAGCTGCTTCAGTATCGCCCCGATGTCGTTTTTCAGCAAGACGGTGCACCACCTCATTGGGGTTTGGACGTCCGTGCCTATCTCGATACGACATTTCCTGGGCGATGGATTGGTCGTGATGGACCAACAGCTTGGCCTCCACGCTCCCCTGACATTAGACTTCTTTTTATGGGGTTATGTCAAGGATGAGGTCTACCGAACACGTGTACCAGATCTTGAAACCCTGCAGCAACGAATAACCACAGTCGTTGCATCGATCTCTCCTGTGATGTTGGGTAATGTGTGGATGGAAACTGAATATCGCCTAGATGTGCTACGTGCTACCAAGGGTGCTCATGTGGAAGTGTACTGATGTGACCAAAACTTTTATAGTTTGTAAACAATTCAACACCAGTTTCATATTTCTATCTTATTTCTAGCCTGAGTTATCAATTTCTGTAATCAGGGAAGGACTTCTCGGACACCCTGTATATGTTTTATTCTACATCTGCGTTTACAAAGTGATTCAGTTCACTTTAAATATAACCTACTTTCTTGTGATATACCCTGAAATATGCTAGTATCCAGCAAAAACATTTGGAAATATGCAGTATCCTGCAAAGTTTACGAAATATGCACGCACATCGAAATTCACTCAAAATATGCAATTATATGCGCTATCATATGCGTCTCAAAAGAATCCTTACAAGTCTGTCGGAAAGAGAGAAATATTTTCCATACGTTTCTATGTCTATAAACATGTATTTTGCATATAAATCCTGACTGTACTGATGATACTTCAGTCACAAGTAGCATTGATTTGGACAAGTAACTTGAGGAAGTAAGCTATCATAATCTAACCTAACCTAACTCAATCCAACCTAACTTTCTACTCTCGTCCATCACTGCAATATACTTGGCGGACAAGGACAGGCACTAGAACCCTTATCAATACTCTCTTTTCATCTTCGTTTACTCTATCTTTTCGATATCTATAGCATCACATGTAGCATGTGTTCACAAGTTACGGATGGATTAGAGCATTTGGATGATGCTTGCCATGCAATCGGGAGAACCTGGGTTTGATTACCAGCACCAGATTTTAAGCTTCACTTATTTTTCATACTTCAACGACAATATTTCGAAATCTGTAGCATAAGTTCAATGAAATACGAGTTCGGCTTGACCAAAAAGCCTATGGAAGCTTAACAAAGAATACCATATACGAACAATCAAGCTTTAGTTGCCATATGATTATCAGTTTGAAAATTCAAGTTCAAAGTGGACTGCACAAGCTTCAAGGACAAACCACGATCCCCAGGCATGACACTCATTGCTATCAAAAGGTTATTTCATATTTGAAATACATACATTGACCAGCAAAAACATTATGACCACTGACCTAATATTTGGTAGCACATTTTGACTCGCAGGACAGCAGCAACGTGGTTGGTTACTATTTTCATATGAATTTCGACAGGTTAAGGATATTTAAGTGGTTCACCTTTATATAAAAATAAGTCAATCAAGTAATGTTAATAGTTCAAGAAAATGTTAAAAAAAGAAAAAAAGAAAAACGAATTAGATTAATTTTACAAAGCAAAGTCAAATTTGTATGCTTACAGAGACAAGAACAATGACACTACTTTCAAACATGAAGAAAAACAGTTGTATTAGCATAAAGTAAGAAACCAAATTTACTTTATTCGCATACCTACCTTCGCTAACGCGTTTTTTCGCTACAGACGTAACCCTACGCTACAGTTTAGTCCCTCATGCGTTTCTCTACTCAGACGCAGACTACATGGAGTACTAGGTTATAGTGAGCAAGTAACACAGGTTAGTTTGTTTTTCGTAGATTTGGACAGATAATCTGTAAAAATACATTACGCCATCTGTAGCAAATTACTTCTAAATCTAGTGACGTATGCAAGTAAGAATTTCTGGGATTAAATCCCTCGCCCTTCACTAGGATATTACGCAAGAGTATAACTATTACCATATTTACATTTGTATATAAACACTTTCAATGATGTGAATTTGGGAGCTTGAGCCCTTCTCCTTAATGAAATCAAGCGTACGCTACTATCTAAATCAGACCCAGTTTTCTTTTCTCAATAGAAATACCAACTGAAATGTGCAAGGTAATGCTAAGCCAAAGAACGAGAAGAAATTAGGCTTCAAAGTGCCAAGTTATCCGCTGTGAATTTAGAATTTCAGGGAAAAGTTTTCTCTTTTCGGTGTTGTTAATGAAGCCAATAACAAAAAATAAAGTATTAGTATAAGATACTCTTGAAGATTTCAAGTATTGCTACTTAAAGTTTCCTAATACACTGTTTCTTTATTACAGTTAGGTTTATTAGAGAATGGGGAAATATTATAATTAAGGGTATAGTTTTGAATTTAGAGGACCAAACTTAGGTTTAAAAAATAAACAGAAATTTACAGAGGAAATGAGTTGATGTTGCGGGAATGTAATTACTAAGCGAAAGTAAGTACTAAGTTAACCTAACCGTAAAAAAATCAGAAAATATAGCGAGAAAGCCCATCTCTATAAATCATCAAGATAAGTAGTTAGTTAACCTAACCTAACTTGAAGAAACAAAAGATACAGAAAATAACGCTAGAAAGCACGAATTTTAACCAAAACATTCTGGCCCCCAAATTCAAAAATATGCTTTATTAAGTAATACCCTCTTTAATACTGACAAAATCATGGGTTCACTTGAGCAGACGGTTCTACCAAAAACAACGTTTATAGGTAAAATAGGATATGAAACTTTTTTTTTTTTTTTTTTTTTTTGTTAAGGAATGAGAGTGGTAATATAAGTAATTACTGTCAGTGCACAGCATATTGGAATGAATTTTGAATGACAGTGAAAGTATTTTATAAGTGTGGTCTACCACTATCCTCGCTTATGCGTATACCCCCGTCGCTGACTTGCCTACTCCATACAGACGCACCCTCTCGCTAACGCTCGGGCCACCCTGCTGCGCTCTTGCCCTGACCCGCTTAGATAGCATTTGTGCTTTTTAGTGGCCACCTAGCACAAGTTGGTTCGGATTTTATGCACTAGTTTTTATGCCATAAGTTCACACTCGTGTTTCAACCGAGCCCTCCTGAATTTAATCTGTAAGTAGTAATGGAGCTCCTCATTTAAGTGCGTGATCTGCTAAAAGAAATACAAAGCTCGAATCTAACCTGAAAATGTAAGAAATGTGTCAAAGTTTGGTAGAACCGTCTGCTTGAGTAATGCCAAAATCATTACTTGCTAATATTCCAACACTTTCTTCTGTGTATTTTACAACAAGAGAGCGGAGTCATTAAGGATCTAGGCAAGAGTTTCCTATAGGCATTTCATTCAATTGAATCGTTCAATGAACCGATTTATAAAGAACCGGTTCCTGCCCTTGAACTATGAAGTGTTGTAATGATTCTACTATTATTTCCAACATAGTTCAAGCTTCTTTATGAATCGGTTCATTGAACGATTCAATTGAATGAGATGCCTTTAGGAAACTCTTACCAGGATCGATTCCGATCTACCAAAAAGGAAAACAAGCAATAATCACTTGTCAAGTTCTAAACTTCACACAATTAATTTTAATTACACTTAAAACATGTTAGTTCTGTTTATTAGCTACATATTCTTTAATGTTATCTTGAAAGAAAATGCACTCTAAACTAACCTAAACAATTAAAAGTTAATTTCTTAATAAGTAGGAGTTAATTTTCATTCAATTCGTATGGTTCTTAATACGAGAATTTATAAATTTCCGAAGTTAACCTACCTCATTGTAAAATAATAATAATAATAATAATAATAATAATAATAATAATAATAATAATAATAATAATAATAATAATAATAATAATAATTGCACATTGAAAAATAGATTAATGTTTCAATGTTTCTTAATATAAAAAGAAATAATAAAAATGAACAAACTAAGCTTATCGACAATTGTACTGATAGCTTGATACTTTCTTTTCTGTTCATAATTTTCTTTGGTCATAAAATGTTACTCATTTTAATGGAATCATTTAATATTTTTTTTTTTCATATCACCATTTCGCTCATATACATGCAGGTTCTAAATAGCTTATTACTTACGAACACAAATTTTAGATTTCAATCTTTCATGTTTATGGAACTCAGTTCTATTAAATGCTGCAACTAAGACCATAAAATAGAAAAAGATTTAAAAAAAAACAAATATTATTTTTACAATTCAATCGTTGATCATAGTTTGCATGAGGGTAATAAATGTCAGTCGATTTTCAGATACTTATTTATTACTCACATATTGTTACAAGCTTATAATATATATTTCGAAACAGTTATTAATTTCAGTTTCTATTTAGGAACAAAATCACGTACAGATTAAGAATAAAGAACAAACTTCTTTGTTTTCTTTCTTACTCTCAATTGAGTTCTTATATCTTCAGGTGCACACATTGAACACAGTCACCTATTACCAGACAGTTTTGTTAAAAATAATTATTTTTTAAATTATCATGTAGATATCAATGAAAATGGTGGATGATAAAGAAAGACTGCTGATGTATCTCGGTTATACCATCTACACTCTTCTCTTATTAAGCTATGCCCATATATCACTTTTCATAGGTAAAATTGAAGGGTGTTGTAAGTTATAATTACTTCACTAATTCTCTCCAGTGTAGTGCTCTCCAAATGTCCCAATTTAGCCGGGATAGACCTGAATTTACATATTTTGTGCTGAAAAGTTATTCAAAACTCAGGGTTTTCTCTAAAACACAAGCAAACAGAGGGTGCATATTAAATATCATTTCCAGAGAGGACGTATAGTAATTATAACAGATATTAATTATAAATATAAATATAGGCTAATATCGAAACACTGTAGTATTCAGTGTTCAAATTTCTGAAACAATGATTGGGAAATATACTCTGTATAAAAAAACAAAATCATTGATAGTAATGTGCTTACTTGAGTGTGGTAATATACTTCATGTGACGTAAATTTCTTCTCAAGTACATATCAATGCAAATATAAAGGTAACCAAGAAAGTTCTATCTCTTTTCAGACACTACTTTCGAACTTCGATGTCACCTAAGACGTACCTAGAAGATTAAAAATAGTTCCCATCAGCATCGACGACCTTCTGCCAACGGTCAGGAAGGTCATGGATTCCATAGCGGTAGAACTTGGTGGACCGTGATGAAAAGCAGGTATCAAGTGCATTTTGCACCTCCACTAGGGATTTCAACTGGTGGTAACTAAAGTAATTGTTCAAGAAATGGAGGTGTTAATCGGACGGTGCAATGTCCGGGAAGTATGGCGGATGGAATAGTGTTTTCCATCCAAGGCGTAGAATGGTGTCCCGGACCATCCTAACCACTTGGGGCTTAGCGTTGTCCTGTAACAGGAGAACGCCTTTGCGATTCAGAGGTGCTGGCTCCAGAGTTTTGAGTTTTTCTTGAACACAGGACAACTGCTGACAGTACACAGTTAAATTGATGCTCTGATCAGCTGGTAGCAGTTCCGATGTACGATGCCGCGAGCAGCCCAGCAAACACACAGGAGGACTGACTTTCTTCTTGTGCAGTGATGGTTTCGACTGTTTCGGAATCGATTCATTGAATGCTAACCAATCATGACGGCGCCTTGGAGCTTCGTACAGGACCCACTTCTCATCACATGTCAACACCTTGTCCAGAAATGGCTACTTCCTCAGACGAGACAGCAAAGAAACATAGGTGTCTGCTCATGTGGCCCGGAATCAAATCATGTGGAACACATCGACTCAACATGTAGTGCTTTCCAAGGTAATACAGGCGCTGCTGAATGGTTTCTCCACTCACACTGAATTGTAGTCCCAGTTCCTCACATGTCTGGCCACTGTTCGCCTCAATCGCTGCCTGAAGATCTTAATTTTGTACATGTATTGGTCTTCCAGCACGTGGTGCGTCTTTGAGTGTTTCGCCACCGTCCTTAAACTTGTTATATCACCGTTGCACTCTCCGCGTAGTCACGACACCCTCACCAAAGGCCTGACATATCTTCCACCACGCTGCAGTGGCGTTTGACCCCAGTTTGAACTCGTACATCATATACGCTCTTAAGACGCTCTATAGAGGTCTTATGTTCATTCTGTCGTTACGCAAGTTCACGGTGAAACTGAACTGTCCCAACCAGGTAGTATCAATAACTGACTTTCTTCTTATCTCCATTCGCATTCAACTCGCGGTGTAAGGGCCAATTGTACACAGACCTCCACAAAAAGCGACAGACTTTTCTTGGTCATCTTATAATTCTTTCTGTTTTCTTTTTTTGATTCGCATACACTCTTTACGAAAAGTAAAAGTAACGGATAAGAAATGAAACATTGTTATTACTTATTGATAATGTGTGAGTAGATAGAACTGAGTTTAGTTTGCATATACTCAACGTTGTTTCGCACATGCCTTCTGCGATCGCAATCCCATGTTGCCCACTAGCTTCGTCATCATGGGTGATTAGGGGGGCAAAGGGGGCAGTTGCCCCCGCACTTTTTTAAATAACCCATTAATGTATATAGTTTCATTTGGAAATGTAAAGTTTTTGTATGTATTACTGCTTCATAGAAAAAATGGTACCATATAGTATTTGCCGTTGCATGAGTACAGTACGTATTGATTGTCTTCCCGTGGAGTAAAGGAAACTATAGGAATTGCATTTTAATTGCCACATAAAATAACCCAAAAATCAACCTATTGGAGCACAACAATTCTAGCATACTTTCACTTCTTACAAGGGTTCGAAATGTTAGGTGTTTGAAACTAATTCGCAAAAACAGTTTTAAAAAAAGTATTCTTTAATTGCACAAAAATTTAGATCATAAAATGTCTTTTCTTCTTTCTAAAGTAACGAATGTTGATTAAAAAGAGCGTTTCTTTCTAAAGTAACGAATGTTGATTAAAAAGAGCGTAATAAGAAACAACTTCTACCTTTTCCATTGTTATGTAGTGTAATATACGAGTGAAGTGGTGTGTTTAGGGGTGTACGAGTGTATATACAATTAAATTTAGTGAATTCAACATAATTCTAGGTTTTAGGATTATTTTGTATAACTAGGGTGTGCAGTGACTCTAACTATTGTATTTTGGTGTGTTTCAAGAAAGTAAAAACTGCACCTAATGGCAACGAACATGTTTCGGGGAGTTGCAAAAGCAAATATTTCTTTAAATGTCATAGCATAGGGTTGTAGTATTTACTGTCTTTCATTTTCTAAGAGTAATAACGTACATTTAATAGCATGTCTGGAATTAAAAATATGAGTTGTTCATTAATCCCCAGTTTCAATATAACTTCTACAAAACAAGCTTCATTATTCATTTGTAGTGTTTAGTATTTTCTAAAGATCAGTTGAATTATTTTGTATGCAAATAAGAAAAAAAGAATTAAATTAGTGGTATTATATTGGAGTTGGATACACTGAGTGTGAAAAGAGAGTTCAATAAGTTAGTTGGAGAGGTACGATCCTAGTGTTAAGACGTCCGTGCAACATTGTAACAATTGTAATATCTAACGCCAAAATATAATTATATAATATATTAATGAGCACTAATTTAACATGCAAACGAATTAACCCGTCCATGCGAGCTTTTATTATAGTGTGCTATCGAAAGATATTTATATAAAAGAAGTTTAGTGGAGTCAGATTACAGAGGACATTATCCTTTCGATAAAGAAGAAAAAAAGGAAAATTGCAAATTGATGACCCCGACGTGATTCAAAAGTACGTGTTGGTTCGGGTGGTATTCTTGGCGTTTGTGGCTTGTTCAAAAGTGAGTTATTTCCATTATATTATAGTGTTTGAACAATTATAGTGTTTCGGATTTAAGTGGCCACGTTTATTTTGATAACAATGTCGGACACGAGCACGGAAGCTGTTTGTTGTGACGATAGTGGACTCTCTATGGGTTGTGATGTTTGTAATAAATACTATCATTTTAAGTGTTTAAAAATGAGTGCAGAGGAGCAGGACTATTATTCACAACCAGATACTCCATGGAAGTGTGACGAATGTACAAAAGAAGACACTCACAATGAAAAGTCGGTAAAAGATGACAAACTGGACAAATTATTGTTTGATGACAGGACTCGATAGCAGTCTCCAAGAAGTTCGTTCTGAAACTAAAAACAACCATCAGGAAGTTCGTTCTGAAGTGAAAAACAGCCTCCAGGAAGTTCGTTCTGAAGTGAAAAACAACCTCCAAGAAGTTCGTGCTGAAATAATGGAAGAGATGCAAGGAATGCAGAAACAATTAGAACAGAGTGTATTTGGGTTCCAGCGCCAAGTTAAAGATTTGGAAGTAAGAATAGTTTCTAATAGAACTGTTTGCAAAAAGGAAAATGATCAGCTTCAAAAGGAAGTGGAAAAATTAACGGAGAGATTTGATTCCCTGGAAAAACTTGTCAAAGAGCGGCCAGACGACTTGTGTATTCGTGAAAAGGAGACAGCCATTAAAAGTAGAATCTGTCAAGAAAATGAAGAAGTGGAAGACCAGGGCTCAGAGGTGCGAAATCAGCTTGAAGAAAAGCAGGAAGACGCGTTTTATTTGTGTACAGATCAAAATCGCCGAAGGAGGAACACTAACCAAGTTGTAAGTACATCTTTTCAAGGCACATTTGGCAAACTACCGCGGTCTAATGATAATACTTTTGTTGCCGACTGTACTATAAGTTTAAACTCTCATGTTGTGTCTAATATCAGTAATAAGAATTGTTCTGCTCATGAAGAGTCTAACAATAGATTTTATTTTCCATTTAATGAACAAGTTGAAGGGTCTGGTTTGTTGCAAAATTTTCAGAACGATAATTTTAAATCAAATAATTTTGAGCAGGTAGCAAGTAATAGTTCTTATTCTGGTTCTGAATCTCACGAAAAATTAACGGAGTGTATGATGTCAAGGGAGGAATTGTGCTCAGCTGTTTATAAGAGACGTGAGGGGGAACATCATTGTTGCTTTCCTACTGACTCACGTGCAAGGGAGAGAAACTTGATAAGGCCGGTTGAAGAAAGCAGCAGAATGCAAATGTTTCAAGGTGGAAAGGTCAAAGAAAAAAATATAGGTAATTGTTGTCAAACAAGAAAGGGTTGTGACAAGGAAAGGGATTTTATGTGTGTGTGTAACCATACAGTGTTTCCTACTCACTATGCAGATAATGGTCAGTTTAATCCTAATAATGAGGTTTTCGATAACGGTAGGATATCTTTTAATAGATGTTTTGGTAATAATGTAGTAGCATCTAGGCCAGTTAAACTCACAGAATTAAATGCTTACCCTTCGTTTTCTGGCGACATCATGACTGAAAGTCCGAGAAAGTTCTTGGAAGAAATGACCTCATATTTTGAGATGGGATGCATTAATGAAAGGGATCGTTTATTAATCTTGGAAAAGAAACTTACTAATAGTGCGCAAGGTTGGTTTTTGTCGATGAAGAGTAAAATAAGGTCTTATAACGATTTTGTACACTATTTTCTTCAGAAGTATACTGATAAAAGGATTGTAGCTGCACACCTTCGTGCTTTGTATCAATCTAATTTTAAATCTTCAGGCTATAAATCACTTGTTGATTATGCATGGTCAGTGTATCGAAAGTATGTGAACTTAGTGTCTTTCCCTGACGAATTTGAGACTGTGGATTTATTGTTATCAGTGTTGCCATATGATGTACGTAAAATGTTATCACTTGTTAAAATACAGTGTGTGTCTGATCTAATTGAGAGATTAGAACGTTTGGATATTCCAAGCTATAATAGAGTTGTTGATAGTTGTAAGTATTACGATAATGATAAGCGTGGTAAAGAAACAAGTAGCCAAAATGACCGATATGCTAAAACAAACAAATATGATGTAAGAAATGTACAAGTAAAGGATAGAGAGACCCAATGTACTGATAAGAATATGTCTTACACCAAAAATAAATTTCGCGAAGGGAAGTATTTTCACAGAAGGAATCGTAGGTTTTTAAACAGAAATGGCAGATGGTATTGGAGACGAAGAAATAGGCAAAATTATGAAAAGAACGATGATAATGATGATGAAAGGAGTGTACAGAATGAAACTAGTAGAAGTGGTGCTGAGCATGATAATAGCGTAAGTTCAGAACAAGATGAAAGAGACAGGGTTTCTAGAAGTTTCCCTGATCATCGTGTATTTCACACTAATGAAACTAGAAATGATTGACTAGGCGTAGAGTCAGGCACACAAATTTATGAATTGAGAAATGATGGGGTAAAGTGTTATCATGATGAAACAACAGTACAAACTAGCACCAACTTAAACATTTGTTTTGTTGTTGACGACGAATTTTTGCTTAGTTCTGAGGGAAGGAATTTTGAGAGATGTAAATTTTCTTCACCGCGATCAAGTTGTAGTATTGTAGGGTTAGAGTTTACATGTATTATTGATACTGGTAGCGAGTGCTCTATTTTATCAAAGAAAGCATGGGATAAAATTGTTGCAATACATTTTTAAAGCAAAACTGAATCCTGCAAAAAATGTGATATTGTCTGGATTTGTAAATAATGTTAAACAGTGTGTAAAAGGTTGCCAGGAACTAAATATAGTAATAAATGACAGGGTGTTCTACATTTTTGTATTTGTTGTCGATGGTCTTCATGTAGATTTGTTGATTGGTGCAGATTTTTTGTATAAATACAACGCTGTCCTAGTGCTTCAGAAGAATATAATGTGTTTAAAGGATAAAGTTGGTACTGGAACTCTTGTCAACTTAAATAGTTTTAATGTGAGTAACTGTTTCATAAAGGAGAGTGAGAGTTCAAGCTGTATTACTGAACAGTGTATAATAGATTCTGTGCAAGCTAGGGATGACTTACCCATGTATGTTAAGCCAAAGTTGATAGATTTATTAATCAAATATAAAGGTTTATTCTCAGATGAGCCTAGGTTAGCTAATTTGGAGCCATATAAGATTGTTTTGAAGGATGAAGAGATAGTCAATGTCAAGCCTTATCCTATACCAATCAACTTGAAGGATAGCTTTAGAGAACAAATAGAGAAATGGTTGAGACTAGGAATTATCAAAGAGGCTACTAGCCCTTATAGTAACCCCATGTTTTGTGTTAGAAAAAGCGATGGTACAGCTCGCCCTGTTCTTGACTGTAGATTTTTGAATGAGAAAGTGGAAGCACCTAAAGTGCAGGTTGAGCCTATTCAGACTTTGTTACATCGATTATCAGGTAGTAAGATTTACACGTCTTGTGATTTGAAGGATTTGTATTACCAGCAAGCCTTGCATCCAGATTCGTATGCATGTACAGCGTTTCTTTATGAAGGTAGACAATATGTATGGACACGCCTACCCATGGGGTTAAAGAGTAGCGCCTCGATTTTTCAGGCGGCAATGAATCAATTATTTGGGTTAGAGACTACCAAATTTCTATGTTGTTACTTAGATGACCAATTAATATTTTCTGATAGCTATGAGAAACATCTGGAACATCTTGAGCATGTTTTAAGTGTTTATCGTAAGGCAAATATAACTTTAAACATTGCTAAGACGAAGTTTATTGTTAGAAGTGTAAAATTCTTGGGTCACATTGTTGATGGTAAAGAAATAAAAATTGATCCGAAAACAAATGATACTATTTTGAACTTTCGTGAACCAAGGAATAGGAGAGACGTTCGTAAATTTTTGGGTTTAGCAACCTGGAGGAGGAGACATATAGGTAATTTTGCAGAAATTAGTCAGCCTTTGGTGAATTTGTTACGTAAAGATGTGAAATTTGTATTTGGCGAAAAGGAAAGGAAAGCTTTTAATACTTTGAAAAATGCGTTAGTAACAGCACCAGCGTTAGCACAACCTGATTTTTCTAGAGAATTTGAAATTTATGGAGATGCATGTGAGTATCAAATTGCTGGTTATTTGGCGCAGAGAAATGACAATAATGAGATTGAGGTAATATCATATGCTAGTAGGGCTATTAAAAATAGTGAGATGACACTTTCTATTTTTCAGTTGGAACTTTTAGCTTTAGTCTTTTTGTGTGAAAAGTTTGCAGATTATGTATTGGGTAGAAAGATTGTAATATATAGGGACAACAAAGCTGTAACAAGAGCCCAAACCATGTTAAACTTAGACGCTAGAACAACCAAACTTCTTATCAGATTGCAAAGATTTGACTACGAATTAAGGCATTTACCTGGGCGTGAGAATATTATTGCTGATACATTGTCACGCTATCCTTGTAACGATTCTGTAGGTAAAAGTGAAGAACTGTTCGTAAACCTGGTATTTAGTGAAATGAAAGAAGATGAAATTAAGTTGTGGAGAGACGAGCAGAATAAAGATAAATTGTGTACAAAAATAAAAGAGAATATTGTAAATTTGAGTGATTTATATAAGCTCAATTTTGGTGTGCTATTTAAGTTCGAAAGGAATACGGGAAGTTGGTTGTTAGTTGTACCTCAAGAGTTAATTAAAAGAATTTTGGAGTGTGAGCATAAGAAAGGGTATTTTGGGATAGCGAAAATGTACAAACATTGTAAAAGATTGTATTTTTGGAAAGGTATGCGCAGAGATATAGCACGATTTGTAAATGACTGTCTGGGGTGTTAAAAAACAAAGATTGTAGCAAAAAATATTCTCAGTCAGGAAATACATGTAATCGTAAAACATTCTCATGAGCAGCTCTCTATAGACCTGATTGGTAAATTAGTACCTTCTAAGGGTTACCATTACATTTTAAATGTGACTGATGTGTATAGTAAGTTTGTAGTTTTATATCCATTAAAAAGAGCAAGTACTAAAGAGATTGTGACAGTGATGGAAAAGAAATATTTCTATCACTATGCGATTCCGAGGCAGATATCAAGTGACAGGGGGGCACAATTTACATCTAAACTGTGGGACAGTTTTTGTAAAGAACATAGCATCAAACACATTACGACTACTGCTTTCAATTCAAAGTCAAATGTATGTGAACGTGTAAATAAGGAGGTAAACCGGCTTATAATATTGTATTGTCACGAAGATAATACTAAATGGAGTGAAACGTTACAGGAGATTCAACATTTGTTGAATAATTCTGTCTCATTGGTAACTGGATATGCACCTTGTGAGTTATTTCTGAATGCTAATGCTTTAGATTCATACAAGAGAAGTATGTATTGGCCTCAGGAATTGTGTCTTATAAATGAAAAGCAACGATATCAATTGGTTGAATCCAACTTGTGTAATAGTAGAAATAAGAACAAATGTAAACCAAGTATTGGTCAGATAGAATTAAGAGAAGGAGACCTTGTTTTTGTGAAGTCTCATGAGTTGAGTTCAGCAGTGAACAGAAAAATTAAGAAATACCTATTAAAATATATTGGTCCTTTTTCCATATTAAAAGTCTTTCGAAATTCAGCAGCTTTGGTATCGTTAGATGGTAAAAAGCAATTAGGAACATATAGCTTTTCGAATTTGAAGAAATTTAATTGTTCAGAGGAGAGAAAACTTGAACTTTTGGGTAAAGATTAAAGAAAAGATAAACAGACTATAAGGGAGTTATGTATAATAGTATATGTAGACTTATATAATTGTTATGTATCTTATGGTAAAGTTAATATTGTTTTAAAGTATTTAGAAGTAAAAAAAGAAAAATTAACTACGTTAATTTTCATCAGGCAGGGAGAGCCTGTAGTGTTTAGTATTTTCTAAAGATCAGTTGAATTATTTTGTATGCAAATAAGAAAAAAAGAATTAAATTAGTGGTATTATATTGGAGTTGGATACACTGAGTGTGAAAAGAGAGTTCAATAAGTTAGTTGGAGAGGTACGATCCTAGTGTTAAGACGTCCGTGCAACATTGTAACAATTGTAATATCTAACGCCAAAATATAATTATATAATATATTAATGAGCACTAATTTAACATGCAAACGAATTAACCCGTCCATGCGAGCTTTTATTATAGTGTGCTATCGAAAGATATTTATATAAAAGAAGTTTAGTGGAGTCAGATTACAGAGGACATTATCCTTTCGATAAAGAAGAAAAAAGGAACATTGCACATTACTATGATTACTATTATCTTTTCTACTTATTAGTTTTGCAAATTTGTTATTAAAGAATCTGATCACACAATTTTCCAGACAGAATTTTAAGGTGTTCATGAGCAAGAAATCAAATCACTTCTTACATTTTCGTTGTTTAACAGTACAAAGGGCTAGTACCTACTTGCGTTGCTCTTATCAACTTACTTAATAAAGTATGAAATACGATATACGATATTTTAACTGAAAAATATAGTATTCTATTAGTTATACAACCTTTCGTCAAAGTGTTAGAAACAACCAGGAAAACTAACAGTTATAAACAAATATTCAGATCATGTCTTGCCCCCCTCCCCACTTTTAACGTTGAACCGCCGCCACTGTTCGTCATCCTGCTCTTAACTGGAATGATAGATATCTTGCATGAAGTTACTATCTACCATATACTGGTGCATATTTGTTTTTAGGACATATGATTGCACGAATGGTATAAATGCAGCGGACTCCTGTTAATTCGAACAAAAATTTATTCCCCTGAAAACTGCATTGAAAACAATTGTAAAAAAAATCGTGGGTAAATCGATCTTTTAAACATTCTGTTTGGATAATTCAAAGTAATACAGTACAGACATTTTCAGTGTTGACCAGATTGTATAGAAAAGAATGCAGTTTCAACTTATTTTCAGTTATCCAGAGAGACAGTCGTAAGGAAGAATGACCCAGAGACTCATTCATCTGGTGATGATAAAGAATATGGAGATTAGATAAGCAATGCAGTAAACAATTGCATATGCCAACCTCATCTGAAGCTTCCGGAATGATTAAAAATTTTTAGTAAATATATCACATTTAAAACACACGTAATGTATAACGTATTTTACACAATAATTGTAGTTTAGGATTTTGTTGACCGTGCAATTAAATCAAACTAATTGGAGATGAACTTCTTCAACTAAAAACAGATAATTAAGGTTGTTTTTTCAGCATATGTGGTACTGTGCTTAAGTATGATTTCTATGGTACCTGTGGTTTAATTTATGTGAGAGTAAATATCGTTTTCTTGATTGCATCACGCAAATAATGTGGTCCCTAAAAGGTAAGGCCTACTGTATATATATTTTTTTCATTTTAGATACAGTAATTTTATTCGCTTGATTTTAGGTCTATTTAACAATGCATAATTTTTGGATAATTGGAATTTTTGATAATTCGAACCTTTTTTTCGTGTTACCTTAGACTTCGATTTAAAAATACTCCTCTGTACATACACGATTGGTAGGTGGCTGTGCTTTAAACTTTGCCGAAAAGTCTGTTTTTATACCTTAACGGTTTAGTCCCACTAAAGTGAACCTGAACCGAGGAATGCAGCGCCACTCATAAAACATATTACTGAAGATATTGAAGAGTAGATATAATGCTTAAGCTGCTTATATGCTATGAATTTGTTTGTGGTCTCTTATTATAGATCTGCATCCTATTGATTCGATGGAACTCTATTATTATTATTATTATTGTCTTTGATAATATCAGTGAGTACTCGAGAACAAAAATTCGATGAAATTGCCATTTATAGAAATTGTGAATGAAATACGTTCAGATGTGGAATATAATAGAATGGAACACAGAGAAGCCTTGCTATTTAAGATTATTTCTTTGGCGTATTAGAGTAGAGTAGTGTTGAAAATGAGTAGGGCAGAACGTTTAGTGCAATACTTATGTTGGTTTAGTAATACAAGACTACTCTACTTTAATGTATGGCCAGTAGAATAAATTCATTTCTTTTATAATCTATTTCCTTAGTAGAACAACATATTTCACTGTTTTATGGTTTACAAATATGTAATTTACCCAAACAAACATTTATCTCTGTCTGCGACGCTGCCACAGTAAGGATGGTACGAATTCCACTGTTTTCTTCTCTTGAAATGAATTTAACTATATGTTGAGAATTGTCTTCCTGAAGATAGATAGCACGTTTTATTTAAATGAGTTCAACTGGCTGAACCTGCGCTCTCTACACATCGCATCCTTCACATATGAGCATGAATCTCCTTGTCATTCCTCACATCTGTACATGACCCTTTACAGACACAAGAGAAGGACGTCTTTAACAAAATCGGCAAGGGCTATTATAAACAAGAGATTTTTTCTACTATTTTTTTAAATATCTCGCACTTTTTGCAAGATGTGAGCCTACTTCCGGTTGAAGTTTCTTACTCATGTATGATCAGTGTTTTCTTTCTTCTTGCATGCAGTATGTAATAAGCAAATACATTACATACACAATTAATTATATTGTCATTGATATATGGTGTTCATTGGGCAAAATACTCCAAACAATAAAGATGAATCTTAGACTGGAGAATTGGTTATCCTTCGTTTTCCATTATCATTTGTGTATGAAACAAACCTGAAGAGATATACAACCCCTGTATACAAATATGTGGTGTTGGGATGTATAACACGTAGGATATGATGTTTTCCTTTTTAAGATTTCAATACTTCCAGTGTACCCCTAAAAATGTAATAAAGAAATAACAGCCATGTTTTAATATTCAATTAGAAATGAACAATTTACACAAAATTTGCAATCGATCAGTGAAAACGGCATCTTTCTAGAGGTTGTGGTTTCCGAGATATCATTATCAAAAGAACTGGCCACAAACATATAAGCTTTTCTTGACAACAAAACATATAAACCTAGCATTTTAATACATAGATGTATTTGTGTTACCTTTGGCCCGTGTGCCTAATGTCATCCTCATTTCATTTGTAAAATTTCCACCCTTTTGCCGATGGCTCGATCCGGCTCCTTGGAGTGAATCATCGGCTCGAGCTGGCTTGGTTGGGATGAGCCATCTGCTCTGTTCGGCTCAACTGAGCCGAGGGCATAGCCGACTCGGTTGGGTGAGCTGTTGGCTCCGTGGCTCGGCTCACTTCTCGGTTCGGGTCGATAGTGAATGAGCTGTGAGTTGAGCTGCTCGAGTCGTTGACAATTCTAAACCCGGGCCGAGCAGTTTTGAAGATATTTGGCCAGTGCCCTATAACTTTTAACAATGTTTGGCTCAACCCGAATACTCAACCTAGACCCTCAACCCAAATTCAGAAGCTCGTGAACAATGTCCTTGATTTCTAGACTTGACGACTACCGTGGTTGGCAATCAACTACTTTTTTTAGTATTTAAACACAAAC
The DNA here is from genome assembly GCF_964235325.1 of Thermobia domestica. NCBI lineage: Eukaryota > Metazoa > Arthropoda > Insecta > Zygentoma > Lepismatidae > Thermobia > Thermobia domestica. The sequence continues at coordinate 143,972,501 of NC_137466.1, read as the reverse complement.
CGCCAATCTTTCATGTTTATACACAGTGTTATAATAATAATAATAATAATAATAATAATAATAATAATAATAATAATAATAATAATAATAATAATAATAATAATAAATGTTGTAGTAGTATCATTGATAATAGTTATATTGCCTATGTAAAATACTTGAAGACAGTACTCAAAACTACACACCAGAGTTAGCTTGACTTGACTCGAAACTCGACCCGAATTCTAGTCAACTTGGAGGAAATTTTTCGAGCTGAGTTCTCGGGTGGAGCTCAAAGATGTCTGTTTGTAGTCGAATCGAGTTTCAAAGAAAACTCACTCGTGCCCATCCCTACGAGTAATGCAGTATGGCATTTTAGTCAATGTTACATTATATGAAAATGTTTATATATCAAGTAAAAATTTGTCCTTGCATTTACACAAAGCGATTCAAAACGTGAAATAATAATAATAATAATAATGATAATAATAATAATAATAATAATAATAATAATAATAATAATAATAATAATAATAATAATAATAATAATAATAATAATAATAATAATAGCGGTAGTAATAGTAGTACGGAAAATTGAAGTAAGATTTTTTGGCATATTCAAAGTTTCGGACCTAAAAGTAACGCGTTAGTAACGCGTTACTTTCGAAGTAAAGTAACAGTTACTTTTTTGGGGCAAGTAACGCGTCAGTAACGCGTTACATTTTAAGAGAAAGTAAAGTAACTTTTAACGCGTTACATTTTTACAAGTAACTTACCCAACACTGTCTAACAGTGATACACACTCTCCTTGCAGTAATACACATACCCCTAACAATAATAGACACCCCTAACAGGGAAATACACATTCCTTACAGTGATACACATAATCCTAACAGTGATACACATTCTACTTACAGTGATACACATACTCCTAACAGTGATACACACTCTCCTTATAGCGATAGAATACTCAATAACAACACTCCTTACAGCGATACATATAGCCCTAACAGTATTATACACACTCCCAACAGAGATACACATACTCCTAACAGTGATATAAATATTCAAACAATAACGCGCGTACTGCTTGTTATTAAATGCACATATCTTCCAACGAAGAGACTTTACAGTTATACATATCGACAAACTTGGAAGACTGCAGAAGAAACCAAAACGATCACGTTCTGGTAGCTTTCCAGAGACACTCAAATATCTTAAATGTTCAGATCAGACGTGTACAGTAGAAGGTCAATTGGTAACATGGATCAGACTCTGGTAATTATGAAGGTATGACAAAGGCTTCGGGCAAAAAGTGCGGATATAGAAGAAAATATCTACCTAATGGATTTGTCTTTGTATAAACTGAACTGAAATGAAATGAAATCTGTGAGTTTTACGTCCCACGGTTATGTCGGTTAGGCTAAAGGAGACGGTGATGATGAGTAATGAATGAAATGGTGGAATGAAAGTGGGAGGAAACGGGAGAACCCCGAGAAAACCCACGCACACGGTGTTTGTCCACCACAAAGTTCACTTGGAGGAGGCTGGGATCGAACCCGGGACCTCAAGCACCAGAGGTGAACGCTCTACCAATTTGTATAAACTGAGAAAAGGCTATCAACCCAGAGTGATTACGCTAAAGGAAGGAAATAGAAATATCCTGGCTGATCAAGGAGATATCCTAAATAGGTGCAAGAAGTACTTCGATAATGGATCTACAGAACATGAGGGTAAAAGTAGAAAATTATAGAACTCCGTCCCTCAAAGAAGCTGAATCAGCTAGTAAAAGGTTAAAGAATCACATTTTTCCTGTTCCAGTCGAATCACTGAAGACGAGAAGAGTCATTTTTTTAAAGGCATTCACCGGTCTTTGGATTGGGCGGAGCAGAATCTAGAAACAACGAAAGAAGTGAAAACATATCTCTTACCTTTCTCTGTCTCTCTCTAGCGAAGAGAAAGAGGAAGAAATAAATATAGCTGGTTTTCCTTTTCTCTGCTTTATCCCTTTCCTCTCCTGAATCGGAAAGGAAAAGATAGAAACAGAACCAAAGAAGAAGATGACAACAAGTCTCCGAGAAAGAAAGTAAAACTCTTGGAGAGTTCAGCGGTGATTGTGATAGTGTCATCATCCCCTGGTGTGTTGTGAAGAAAAGGGAGGGAATTAAGTGAAAAGTGCTTATTTTACATTCGTTACACACAGTTACAATTACACAGAAATTCATCTACACTCCTCCACAAATACTCTACACATCTATATTTAATCTATTTTTCACTTTTTCTCACTTTTACACCCTGACCATCTGGGTAGCTGGCCCTCTTCATCCCGCTAAACCTCCTTCCCGAATTTGACTTTAATTCTTACTTATTTTGACAATTCGATAATTTACCTGAATTCGACATTTTCTTTAGCTATTTTATACTTATACTGAATTCCAATTTTTAACTTATGTCAATTTTTAACAATCTAATATAGACACTTCGACTTCTATGTCGGCCAACTATTGCAAATGGCGACGTCCGCTATTTGTAAACTTTTTATACAATTTCTAATACAAATAATTCAATTTTTACACAAATAATTCAATACTTTCTGCATTTTTAGCACACTTGACTTGAAGTTGGTGCACCAAATAATTAAACACCATTAATAGTGAAGAAGACAAGACAAAACTCTTTGTATCACGATTAACCTTATATTTAGATGAACTGATATGAGACTGTTAATGTGGTTACGGGAGCGTAATAGCTGAATACTAGATTAAATATTCTACATTATTAGATATCAGATAAAAAGTAGGAGCATGATGGATACCTACATTTCTCTAACTGGAGGTAACCTATGTAATATATCGAAATTCTCAAGAAGGTAAAATAGGTAAGGATCAGAGGCGTGCCAACCAGAACCCAGACTATGATAGGTATATCATGAGTTTACTATAAATTTCCAAAAATATATAAGATATAGCCTCAATTATTTTTGTCACTCAAAAAACTGGTGGCCTAGTTCCCTCAGCCCCAGGCTAGATCTGCCCCTGGTAAGGATGCGTCTTATTAGTCAAACAGTAAGTAAGGGATGAATAGAAAGGAAGTGTTATTTTATTCTTTCGAAATATTTAAGTCTGAAGAAAGGGAGAGAGGCAGAAACTACTTAAAACATCTTTTGAGCCACCCCTTTAATTAGCAAACCACTCTGTTCTGTATTTATAAATATCTACATTCATCCTGCTAATTGGTATTGATTGTTTTTCTAACAATCTTCAGAACGACATACAGACTTGTTATGTTATCTTCCTTCTCACCTTGAATCCGTTTGTCATTTGTTGTAAATATCCTGCAAGCTGCCGAGAAAGAAAAGACGTCAGTGCAAGAAGGGAACAGCTCCAATTTTTTTACATTTGGTTCAGGATTGAAACAAAATGTTATTAAAAATCTATTTACTCTAATTTAGCCTCCAAACGTCTTGCAAAGAAATGTTTTACCCCTATATGTCACATTTCTTTTCAAAAAGTTTGGAGGCTGAAATAGAGTAAATAGATTTCTGACAATATTTTGTTTCAATCCTGTACCAAATGTAAAGTTGGAGCTGTTCCCTTCTTACACCGACATCTTCAATTCAAGCACATGAAGAAACCAAAGGACATTTGAAGCACCTTTTGCACCAAATTTACATGTCTTGAAATCTAATATAAATAAAATAAAGAGTTTGTTTGTGTATTTGCCTGTCTGTCTGTGTGTGCCCTGCATACCACATGAGTGAACCGAGAGTTACCAAATTTTGGTCACGGATACCTTGGTTCAGGCCCCAAACCAAGGCAAACCGTTGTTTTCGAAATTCGAACCAGCGGGATCTCAGGGGAGCTGGAATCATCTAAAATGATCGATATTAGTGTCAAATCCATAGTTTTCGAGGTCGCTGAGATGAATGGTGATACTCCCGTACTCGTTGACTTCTAAATACAGCCCCCATGCGAAGAATGGGTATATTCAGCTAGTTATAGAATATAAATAGGGAGGAAATAATGCTGTCGCAGTGTTCATATGAGTATTTATCAACAATAGACAATAAAAGCAATTAGCAATACTAATGTTTTCTGTATTTTGGGACAAATTACTTTCAAAGCCAACTTTTGGACAAATTACAGCATTTCTTTCTTTCTCCCTTAGATTATTTGAGCTGTCTGAAGCCAGAATGAACTAACTACATTTTCACGCTGTGAGGAATAAGCTTATATGGAAACTAACAATTTGACACGAACTGCTGTCATTGGGTCGTGGGCTTCTCGTGACTATTGCATCAGTTTCTACACTTTTTTAACTGCCTCAATCCCAATGGTAGGGGATTCTTTTAGCCCCCCTTAAATATTTAGATCAGGTACTTAAGCAAGAATTTATTTCGAGAAGTTCGCTGAAGCTTGGGGGGGGGGTTCCAAATTCAATACGAACATAAATTAAATTAAAATTTGTAAAAATCACCCCTAAAATTAGATAAAATTTATGGAAAAGCAAAGATTTTCGTCTAGAAATTCGTGCTTTTCCGCTGCGTACATCATATATTTAGGTCATATCACATACCTCTTACATCTTCATCTATGGTAACCTTAAGAGCTTTAACGCTGTTTATTTCAATAACCAAGGAGTTATCTTTTGACTGCAGAATTTAACTAGTAGATTTATATGGTCTAAAATTTTCCTCCAAACACTTTAAAAAAAAAGTCAATGGTTTAAACTTGGGAAAATAATTAATCAGCCCGTTTACTTCTACTAGCCATTTATAAGGCAAACCGTATTGGCTTTGTGTATTTTCTGAAGCTTTCGTTACTTCTGGTAGTTTTCATGCTATAGGCTTCACTGTCTTAGAACCACCCACAAGTGTATTTTTAATAATCACTGTTGGCTTGAAAATAACAAAAAGTGTCTAAAGATTGTTAAATTTATACATTTAAATCTAATTTTGTTTAATTTAATCTGTAGAAAGATTATGAAAAATTTAAAGAAAAGATACCTTTTATCAAGTCTCCCTTCGAAATGCCCAGACCTCTGGAATATTTGTTAGGATTGCCCCACCCCTCTTATGGATAGATAATATGCCTAGATTCAACTTTGATTACACGTTCAAACATACACAAACTGTATGTTACATTAATTTAGAAACGGATTTGGCGAGCTTCTAGGCACACAAATGAGTACCCCAAATGTTTGAACTCAATCAAACAAATCAAACTGTGACGTTAACAGACGATAGCGCAGTAATCTGATAACGTACTTGGCACCATCTGTATATATTCCATTTATAAATGTAATGCATTTGATTGTTATAAAATAGCCATTTGGCAACAATTAGCTCATAAGTCTATTTTGTGTCAATCTTAATTATGTAGTCGCTAAAACGTCCATTACAGGCGATATTCTATTTGATAAATCAGTAACCAGTTCTCATTCTCCAACTAGATGGAAAGTTGCTGACATTTGTCTAATTCCTAAGGCTAATTGCAAAATACAAAGGGTGCTCAAAAAATTTGCACAGTGGTCTCTATTTTTTTTATTTGTTGCTGGAGGAGAATGAAATTTTTTGTGAACATACTTGGAACATTTAGCTACACACTGAGCCTACTCAATGTAGCCTCGATCAGCTGTGATGCATCTGGCTCAACGTTCTTTCCATGATGTAAATGCACTTTGGTAAAATTCTGGGGATTGACTTTTACACCATAGCCTTTCTCGCTATCAAATGTTTTACCGCGCAGGTGGGCCTTCAGACTGTTTTGCTCTCAGGTTCGGACAAAAACAACCATGTTTCATCCTGGGTAATGACGCGTCAAAACACTGTTTCCACTCTTCAGTAAAGGTCGTCATGAGACCCTCGCACAAATCCTTCCTCATCTTTTTCATTTCTCTTGTCAATAATCTAGGCACCCAACGTGCACAGATTTTTCTGTACTACCAATGACAAACCAGCCATTTCAGCAAGCTGTCGTGTCATCACATATCTGCCATTTTAGATGACTTGATTAATGGTCTCCTTATTCACATCACTCACTACCGTCGTTGGTCTACCGCATCGTGGATTATCCAGTAGAGAGAAATCACCTTCTTTAAACCTCTGCAACCACCGCTGGATACTGCTGTGATACAATGTGTCCTCCCCATAAACAGGGAGCAACTTCCTGTGAATCGATGTGGCAGAGTCATGGCCGGTCTTGAAGAGGAACTCCATCACCGACCGTTGTCGCAACCTGACATCTACTTCACGGTCCATTATGGCTCACCTGTAGATAAAAGAAAATACTTTTATATACCAACTTACAGCTAAATGTTCCAAGTATGTTTACAAAAAGTTTCATTCTCCTCCTGCAACAAATAAAAAGATTAGAGACCACTGTGCAAGACTTTTTGAACACCCTTTGTACTAACTTAAAATTTTAAGATTAGTATCAATAACCTCTGCACCAAGGCATTTGAAATTATTATTTAGATAAAAATGCTATATTCACATGTTCATCCAATTATTTCACAACGTCAGCGTGGGATTTCTACCCAGAAAGTCATCAGTAACTAATCTTAGAGTTTACTCACTCACTAGCAACAGAATTTGATAATAAAAATCAAGTAGACACAATGTATGGAGTCTACAATAAAGTATTGTATGTCTTAAATCATGATATTCTTCATAGCAATCTTGTAGATTTTAATTTTTCACATATCGCAAGTAAATTTTTGTTTTCATATCCCTGCGAACGCTTCAGAAATGTCATGACTTCTGAGTTCGTAGTTCATTCAGGTGTTCTGCAGGGTTCGAACTTAGGACCTTTGCATTTTTATATATATTATTTATTTATCTGATGCAATAAAGGTACAGAATGGAGGGATGTTCACGAAATTTGCGGGGGAACAATTTTCTTCTTCCACCTCTGCTTATCAGGAATTCCATAAATAAAAATAAAGCTTCATAAATTCGTAACCTATTCGTATTATGCACAGTACTTAACTAGAATGTGAATACTGCAGTCATATTCTGAATGATAAAACATAATGGAGCTTTGTGATTTAATTCTTAAACTCCATAGAGAAAATAAATAATAACAATAGACAGGAAATTGAACCATTTCTTTTTTTTGAAATAATGGACAAAAATATTTCATAAATGTCCATAGTCCGTCCGGAATGTATCCTTCATTTAATAATAGAATGGGTATTCTCTTAAGGGTAGAGTTCCTTTGAGAGAGACAAGTTGTTGAAATTCTTCTCCGCCGAAATAAAATGTTACAGCTTGAAGCGAATATAACCCACACAGTACGTCCGGTCAGCAAGCAAACAATACGCTTTAGTTCCGCAGTGTTTCATCTTTCATCTGCGCAAACGCAAAGATTTTCCACTCTTCATTTCATGTGTGGAAACAGAAAGAAAGAAAGAAAAGATAGATGAGATGACTTTCATCTTGCCATTCTTGGTGCTTAATATTTCTTCTGTATTGTCTGTAGTCACTGGATGTGGTATAAGAAGCACTGAGCTGATCCCAAATGGAAATATATTTTGCCACATTATGGAGGTTGCACCAAAAAGTGGTATGATCTACGTTACTAGGATACTTTATAACTAGAATCGGATTTTTATACACTTAAAATTCATGGAACTATGCTGTTAAATGTATTAAAATATCCACATGCAGTAAAAGAAAGAATTTTTAAATATGCAGCAAAATTGTGACAAAGTTTTGTAGGTGAAGTATAACATCAAAAGTATAATTTATCTATCAGAGACTTCTCTTCAGAATTTATTTTTATTACGGTTACAGTTTATATACTCCTAACATTTTAAAACATACAAATTTTGAGATTAAAATAAACACAGTGATATGAGAACACGATCTCTAGTTTTTCTTCACATTTGTATTTTACAGGGTATATACTTTACACGAAATAATAACAAGCCTCAACACATTTCCACTGTACAAAAAAAAAAAAAAAAAAATGTTTTTAAGGATTTATTCCTTCCCTAATTAGCCTTATAGTATGTCACAAGATGCTCTTCTTCAATTTTTAATGTCAGTTTTGACATTTGTAGCCAGGAAATGACCTGTTAACATTAATACTTGTTACTAGACAATATATATAGAGAGGAGAAAGTTTAGTATCTATATTTTCAGGCAAGTTGAGATTTAACCCTTGAGAGTTAACCCTTTTTCCATGGCTTCACTTGATAAACTTCATAAACTAGAGACCACCATAAGCATTCACTGACCACCATTCCTCGCGTCTCTTGTTTCTGAATTGATTTCGACACGAAATTACAATGTCTTGGCAATTGTGTCTTTTTTCTGCTAATCGATTGCTAATATTATTGGTCCTCCATAAACTAGGCATTCTTCCATCTTCCCATGAGAAAAGCCGTTCTGTTGCATGTACACGTAAATCCATTGAAAATACAAACTAAAACTATATTTATTCCACGCTATAAGCATACGTCTGAAATAAAAACCTATAGATTATGCTGAATATGCTCTTAAACACTAATACATGCTCTAATCTTTGAAATATGGTGTGTTTATATGCACTACAACAACTTCTAATTCGAGTGTATTATTGTTGTTTGAAACCTCTACCGAGGTTAAACGAGATACATATGAGCAAACAAAATATGCATTTGCATAAAAATCCGATGTCTACGTATAACTCATCCACCATATTTGCATCAACAGAACATTCGGCTGTTCGCAGTCGTATAACATTGTGAGCTAATGCAAATGATTTTGTAGAATCTAAAAGCTTTTGTTTATATACACATTAGAACGTTAACGTTACATTATCTGCATTTAACGTATTCCATATATATATACTGTATATATATATGCATATATCTATTAATCAATATTAAAATAACATAGTAATTAAAAAGGGAAATTCAACTTAAATCGGAGAATCTTCTTCATCCCATTTCCAGGCAAAAACCTGAAATGACGCGACTGCTTTAGAGGTAAAATGTAGCTCTAATAATACTGACATGGAATCAGTGAGTAGAAAAAGGAGAATATTCCCCAACACGTTACTTTTGAAAAACGAAAAGTAAAACTGCTTACCGTATATACCATTGCTTACGTAAAAATATATGCGTGGGAGACTTGTAGCGTATGTTAAGACCTTTCATTTCCCAAAATTCCAAAAACGTATTGGGATGGGATATTTAGTTATGGAGAAATTGTTATTGTGGAATGTTATCCTTTATTTTTGGAATGTTCTTCTTTTTCTACTCATCGATTCAATTATAGTTTATAACAATTCAGAACAGTAATGAACCTGATGTTCAGCCAGTACTACAGTGAAACTCACATCTAACTTTATTTTCTCTTTGTCATTTACCTTATTAGATTCTATATATATCTCTTGCAGTATTAGACAGTAGAGCAACGTATCATACCTCGTATAGGCCCAAATGCACAATGCGAAAAAATATTCGAATTGAAAGTTCCTCGTCTCGGAACCACCTTAAGGAGTGAGACTCAAAAAGCTCGAAAGTCGAAAACTAAGGACCATCCTGATACATAAGCACATACATCGATTGTTAATGCTAATAAGTGGTGCTAATGTCAACATATAGGCCTATCGACTTTAATTTTCATCTGCAAAGAATCGATGTAACTAATCGATGTAATCGATGCATTTGGTGGCTTGGTGTATATTCTCTGTGGTTCTTTATCTGCGATGTTGCCATATAGTGCAATTCGCATCTCCAAAGGAAGACCCGAAAGGTATATAATTATATACATTATATTTTTCGCTTTACTTTGCTCTGTAGTTCGTGGGCGCCATTTTTAGAACACTCGATTTATACAGAGTGAATCAAAAGTCTGGACACGGTGGAATAAATCGAGAACTTAACTTCGGATCGAAAAACCAAAAAACACGTGTTTAGTAATATTAAAAAATCTATCTGATGAAACCAAACTTGACCCTCTAGACCCACCCCCTGGGGGTTGGAGTGGGGTCAATTTTAAAATTTCTAATGGAAACCCCAACTTTTGATTGCAGATTTGGATTCTACGGCCAAAACTATGTAAAGTTTCATCAACACTTTTCCGTCGATGCATAACATGGCGCAGTAATCGGGGGAAATAAATGGCCCCTAAATACTCCCATTTCGTTCATGAGCTTGGTAGTATTTCCGACCTCTGTTCTCGTTCAGTGTCACTGGTTCACTTCTCTGTTCCTTCTCGTCACTGGATAGAAGCACACTACACACAGACAGAAGACACAGAGAAGGGCACACCTTCTTCATTCGGGCTTCGGGCAGTATCAGTGTTGCAAACCAGAAAATTCAAAAGCAGCGAGTAGAGGACAAAAAGTAAAACAATTAAAAGTAAAAGGAAAATTGAAGAAAAGTATAGCTATTGAAGTATCTGCTTATTGCACTATGGTGTTTTTTGACTTCTGTGTCTAAGATGAAAATGTATTGATATAACTGTTTTCTAATCGCTAAAATATGACATTCATTAGTGTCGATTGTACCATTCTCTGATAAAGATAAATTATCGGAATGATCCAACCTTGTCGCGGTAGTAGATCTCATCTTACAAAATAACACATGACCACTGCGACCAGTGTTATCTTATCTGACGATTAAAAGATATCAGGATAGTGTAGAATTGGCCCTATAACATGCAAATGTTCGAATGGTGTGAAATTATCAAAAATAGCCTGTAACTGTCAAGCTAATTTATGTTTGAAATAACGGGTGAACCAAAAGTTTGGCCACGGTAGAGTAACTGGAGAAATACACTTCTGATCATAAAAACGCAAAAAAACGTATTTAATATGTTTCAAGAAGCTATCCGATGATATCAAACGCAACACTCCGCCCCCACCTTCTGGAAAGGAGTGGGGGGCATTGATTTTTCAAATGGGAACTCCAATGTTTTATTGAAGATTCGGAGACTGCATCTCAAATAATATAAGGTATAATCAAAACTTTTTCGTCGATGTGTGATATCATGATGTAATCGGCGAAATTAGATGCTCCCCTCTTCGTTTATGAGCTTGATATTAGCTCCGACCGTCCGTACAAGGTGCAGTATTTTGAGAAATACGCGTCGGATCAACAAAGTTATTCAATGGTGCCAAACACGATACCGCACCCTACCGCTAGGTGGGGTTAGCTGAAAGATTTGAAATGGAAGCTTTTATTTCTTATTGCAGAGTCGGATTCTGCGCACAAACCTGTATAAGATTTAGTCGAAACATCGTTGTCGCTGTGTAACGTGGCGCTGTAATGGCGAAATCAGGAGAACTTCCTATATGAACTTTAACCCTTTCACTGTGGTAGGCGACGGAAAAAAATTTCCCTAACCTGCGAATGTCGATTATAGTCGACGTGTTAAAATTTGTCTGTATCTTGGTTTTGTCGATTGTAGTCGCCAAAGGTTTTCTGTGTGATTTCTATTGTTTATCAAAAACAATAGAACACAAAAAAAAAAATGAACGGTACAACTTTGGCGACTACTCTCGACAAAGCCAAGATACGGACAAACAAATTTTAACACGTCGACTATAGTCGACATTCGCATGTTAAGGAAATTTTGTTTCTGTCGACAAAAGTCGACTTCCTCTGTGAAAGGGTTAATTAGCTTCAATGCTGTGGACGTGATGAAAGAAGTATACATGTGATCAAAAAACAAAAGAAAATGTGTGACTTTTGGGTTTGTTAGGGTGTTTATCGTTCCTTTTCCACAGTGGGACGAGAGAGATGGGACCTACAGTTGAAAGTGAGATCCGAACCTCTATTAGGTTTTGGAACCGAGACGTTCCCCATGAACAATTGCCGACGAAGTTTGTCCGACCGTCGTCGATTATTGGGTGACAGCAGCGAAAAGGATGTGCTAGTGCTGGTTCAAAGGCGGCTGCCTATTTGTCGGCTTGGCAGCGAACACCGTGACGGCCCCGCCGCTGTTCAGGAACGGCAGCTATGAGACAGACGGTTGTCTTGGCCCAGCAGTGGCACGACGTCGTCCCCCGAAGCGACGGCATCATGATTTTCGCCATCATTTCGCCTGACTCTTGCGAATAGTCGGACTGCGACTCACGATACTGCTCGCAGTCTCGCATAGTTTTGAGATGGGTGAAATTATTATTGAATTCTTTACTTCTTCTTTCTCTTCTTCTTCTCATTATTATTATTATTATTATTATTATTATTACTATTATTATTATTATTATTATTATTATTATTACTATTATTACTATTATTATTATTATTATTATTATTATTATTATAGTATATTATATTATTATCTACTAGTAGTTGTAGTAGTAGTAGTAGCAGTAGTAGTAGTAGTAATTGTAGCATTAGTAGTAGTTGTTGTAGTAGTAGTAGTAGTAGTAGTGATAGTAGTAGTAGTCTGTAAAGGGTAGTAGTCTGTAGTAGTATGTTTTATTTTTATTTTTAATCCTTTCATCCTTTAATTTTTAAATGTTTATAATGTGCAGTGGCGTATTTAGGGGGGTGGCTTCCGGGCTTAAGCCCCCCCCCGAAATCTTACTTAGTATAGTAAAGTAAATGAAATATCTTGCAGAATTTTCACATTTCCAGGCAAAGCCCCCCCGAAAGTTAGCAAAGCCCCTCCCGAAACAAAATCGTAAATACGACATTATTAATGTGTCATCAATAAATTGATCACATCGGACCCTAGACAAGATTAGATTTTGTCGTTCCAATATAATTTCAAAACTAAAGGAGTTATCACTAAAGAACATTGTGTGAACAGAGTGCACATTTCAATACATATGTATGGTACCACCTTAATTTCGTGGCATGGATGGGGCCACGGTAGCTCAGTGGTAGAGCGTTCACCTCTGGTGCTTGGGGTCCTGGGTTCAAAACCTGCTCCCGCCAAATGAACTTTGTGGTGGACAAACACCGTGTGCGTGGGTTTTCTCGGGGATCTCCCGTCTCCCCCCACTTTCTTAATTCCACCATTTCATTCATCTCTCTCATAATCACCGTCTCCTTTAGCCTAACCGGCAAAATCGTGGGACCTAAAACTCAAAAATTTCATTTCATTTTCGTGGCATGGAGTCCTCTTAAGTACGTTGATCGAACTTTCGTTCGGGATAGACATGACAAAGGTTATAGGCGTAACCTGTAATTTGGGCATTATAGTGGAGCATTTGTACAAGAAGTGATACCTGTGTGTGAGTGTGTGTGTGTGTTATTCGTTTCATTATTGTTTTCTCTTCTCACATGCAACGTATGGATGTGTGAATTATAACACGTGTAGTTGCACGTGACATGGGATTGCAACATTAGGATGGCATTGCTCGTTCGTTCATTCACATGTTAAAGCGACGTTCATCTGAGCGATTCGTTTATAAGTGGCAGGTCGTTAACGGTGACGGATCTGTTGGTAACGATTCTCGGTCTAACAGCAAAATGTCTTTCTTTTTCACCCCAAACAGTTAATTTACTTTCGCCGATTATGGCGCCATATAATGCATCGACGGAAAAGTGTTGATGAAACCTTACATAGTTTTGGCCGTAGAATCCAAATCTGCAATCAAAAATTGGGGTTTCCATTTGAAATTTCAAAGTTGACCCCACCCCAGCCCCCAGGGGGTGAGTCTAGAGGGTCGAGTTTGGTTTAATCAGATAGTTTTTTTTAATATTACTAAACACGTGTTTTTTGGTTTTTCGATTCGAAGTTAAGTTCTCGATTTATTCCACCGTGTCCAGACTTTTGATTCACTCTGTATATAGTGTAAATGTATATTATTCATCATATCTTAATAAAGGGGAGTTTAGCCTCCGAAACCCCCTTGCGTACGCCACTTCTCCAATATCACGAATATTCTGTGATTTCACATTTTCTACATGGTTTCAATGTTATGTGAATGTTCGGATACTTTTAGATTACCCTGGGTTACTGCGTTGCTTGGATTAGTGTCTTGACGCTCCCTCATTAAGTGAAGGGGCGGGGGGCAGTCAGAATCACTGTTTACAAGTAAATTCGAGAATTTCTAATAAACCACTTCCATCATGAAATTACACGAGTATCTCAATTTAGTTGATATGCTACTAGGTTAATAATCCTTTGAAGTTTAATCAACTAGTATTTGCTACCGCAAACAATATTCAGTATTTGAAATCCCACGCTTATATTCATCGTATATTTAGCAGGTGCACAGGCTAACAGAGATTCCAATACACATAAATTCAAAAGCAGAGCTAAATGCCAGTAATCAATGCAAGTTGTTTGTAATAAACAGGTAATTGAATAGATGTTTGTGATATATTGATGCACTTTTGATCGACGAAGAAAAAGCTGATAATGGTTAATGACTGGTCGTTAACTCGAAACAAAGTGATATTTGTGTTTCATTTTTCGTTCGGTTGCAGTAAATTCTTGGATTTTATTCTTCATAAAATATTGTAGCAGTAAAATGCTTTTAATATTTCATTGTATGGTGTTGCTAGTTATAACTTTTGCTATTGCATAAAAGTTGCTTGTGATACGTGTCTGTTTTAATCATAAAATAGGTTAATTATATATATATATATATATATATATATATATATATATATATATGAGAGCATACGAAACAGACAATTATTATTAAACTTGCATTTCAGTATACGAAAAAAAAGGAAATATTCCCATGAAGTCAACTACTATTTTGTTTATTTTACTTCGATTAAAATAATATTAATTATTTAGGGGTCTTATTTAGCATAAAGGAAACTACAGTAAACTTGCGATTATCCGAGGTAATTGTGATCGAGCCTATCTCGGATAATATATAGAGGTAAGCTGATATTTTTGTCGTCCACGATGACGAATTTCTCGTCGCATCTCGTCTCTATTCTTGTCTCGAAAATAAGACGGGAATCGAGACAGAAAGTATATCTTTAAATTAGAGAAAAGGCAAAATGAAATAAAATGAACTTTTTCTTGAAATTCAGGTCCACATCCGTTCGACTAAGGGAGGGCATGGATGATAAAGTATGTAAATGAACAATTGTGTAATGGAAATGGAAAAGGCTGAAAGTGCCACAAAGTAAAATTTCCAGTATTCAATAAAAACTTCCTAAAACTGTACTTTATCCTTTAAGGTGCTGCTCCTTGCGAGTGCTCTAGAAACTAGTAGGAATTTTTCTGGCACTTTGGACCTTCTCTAGGTTATTGGCGATGTCGTGTACAACACATTCCATGCAAAAAATCGATTTTTTATTTTTTTGGCACTTTCAGCCTTTTCCATTTCCACTACACAATTGGTGGGATGATAATGTGGAAGGAAATACGCGTGCCCTAAGAAAACTCATTAACACGATGTTATCCACTACAAACTTACTTGGCCAAGGGTCTAACCAGGATCCACGCACCAAAGGTAAGCATTCTACCACTGAGCTACCGTACGTATCGAGACAAGGAGAGAAGTATCATATAAAAATGTTCTCTTCTTGTTTCGAATCTCGAAAGAAATATTTTTTTTTTTTATATATGAAAAAAATGCGTTTTAGATTAGGTGTATCACGAAAACACTACTTTGTATTTCGGAGAGCATCGAATATCTAATGAACAGAAGGGAAAAAAAAAGGAAATTGTTTTGGTTGTTGTATACGTACACCGAGTTTCTTTTTTCCCTTTAGTGCAGGCGCAAAATTTCCGGTCGCCAGATCGCCATTGGCGACTTGAAATTGAGAGCTGGCGACCAGTATTCAGTAGGAATGGTTTCTTCCTAAACTCACAGCGTTGCGCAGTTTCTGTTTCGCACGAAAATAATTGTCATTGAGTGAGAGAAAACACGGAATGTGAAGTCTTTATTGGTCAAACCAAAGGCCCTGAGAGAAGGGGGAAGAGACCTCTCATAATTTGTAAGTGAGAGATATTGTCGACCATCATTTTTGGATTGACGAGTACGTCTGACTTTGAAATTTTGCACCCTGCGTTAGCATGATTGAATATACAGTATACTACTTAATCGATAATTTACTGCCTGAAATAAAAAGTAGTTTCTTTAGTCCTGCAATAATTTATCGATGGTTTTAGGATTCGTGAATAAGGGCAACTATTAGCAGGACACACCGCCCCTTTCTATATTTGAATAAAATGAAAAACAATTACACAGTTTCACTCTCTCTTTTATGCATACAACCTTTGCCAAATGACGTGACTAATTACAATTTATTGTAAAAACAAAGCGAATGCAAAAGCAAATTTATTTTTGCGTCAGTGAAATGTTCATATTGAATTTAAATAATTGTAAAATTTCTTGATTTTCCGTTGATTTGTTTGTGCAGTATTTGTGTAAAAAAATTTTGCTCGTGGATATTTTCTTTTAGTAGATAATGTATTATAGCACTTCTGGCACTTCTGGAATTAGTAGGAAGATTAGAGTAAAAATATATATTCTTGAGACTGTTAATTGGTTGCAGAAAACAGTTTCTCCCTATCTATTCGCGTTTTCACTCTTTAGTGATCAAAGTCAAAACTGGAAATAATAGATGTCTGCCACTTTCAGTTTGAATAAAAGATTAAGATAGAAGATGGTACATCCTTAGAATGCTAAATCAATTCTTAACAGATTGACTGCCATGAGACACGAAATCTGGTCTCACATACATATCTTGTGTAGGCCACGAGACCTGTTTCCAGGTTTCACTACAACATCTTCAGACCTTGTGATCTTTATCAATACCTCACCTCGTACGTGATAATATGGATTGAAATATTCGTTTGGCCTCAGAAAGTTGCAAAGCAATCGTAGCCTGTGGATTTTTTTTATATAGTTTGTCATTACAATATAGAAGTAAACAAAAATCACAGAAATAATGGTAATTTTAAAATTTCGCGGCGTGGCCCCAAGCTAAGGAAACCACTTTACCCCCGTGGCAGTCAACCTGTTAAAAAAAATGCTCGATATCTCCTATCGCTTTTGATCCATGTTTATCAATATTGATCTCTTGTCTGAAGTTGTGTTTCTGCTATTTCTGGTTTTAGTAGAGAATTAAGGATAGGGATTACCTTATGTTTGAGACGCCTAATCGATTAAAGAATACAGCTTTTTACTATCTATTACCATTTTCGCTCTATAATGATCAACGTTAAAACCGAAGATCCTCCAGTTGATTTTTACATCTTCCAGTTTGTATATGACCTCGATTAACAAACTCCATTAATTACTTTTGACTCTCTATATTCTGGTCAAAATTGATGGTTATCCATCAAGGAATTTTTGAAGCGGTTTCTTTCCCCATCTGATGGATACGTTTTTACCAAAGGATATAAACAAACCGTTCCCACAACGGATGTAAACAAACTTCGAACAATGCGGTTTTGCATCGCCTGAACGTTTTCCGGAAGCAATTAACCGTAATATGCAAAGAATTCCAGTATTCTTTTTACAACACTTCTTTCATTGGCTACAGGCTTTACGGCCAGCCTGTGCATTGAGTATGAAGGTCTACTTATACTTGCATAGATAGAGAATGTACTCCATATTTGTCTTCTATACTTTAAGTTTTCACCGAAGCCAATATAAATTCACTATTGTGTACGGGAGAGAAAGGAGAGTTGAGAGACGTATTGATTTAATTATGAGCGTTCTAGTATGTTTGACATCAAACTTTATACCTAGTTTCCTTCATCGCTTAATTAATTGGTATATGATGCCTCTCTGTTTTATCTCTCACCGCTCGAATCTCCGGGCAGAGGAACCAGCTGCTGCAGGTTTTTAAAATTGAATTCTGGTCCCTCAGTGGAGATGTGGAGAATATGTCACTCACTAATATGAAGCTATCATTTTTTTTTTCAAACGCATGCAAATACACGTACCATATGTCCTTTTTCTTTTATTGGGTTATTGGAAAAACGGTCGATATGTACACTGCATACATATGTATTCACTAAAATGTAAAATGCTTATGAACTATAAGTAGCATTTAGTACGTGAACATGTGTAAATTTACCGCTGCAATGGGATTGGAAGGAACTGATTATTCTAAAAGATCATCGTAGTTCCGTTTATTGTTAATGACTACAACAATGCATACAACCAGGGTTTCTTCTTTTTTCTTTGATAGAATTGTATTTTCTGTTTGAAAGGAGCAAACTGATAGATATCTTTCTTTGCAATTTTAGAAGCCTACATTCCAAGCTTGGTAGAGCAAGGGTAAAGGAGCGGTCAATTGCCTCCCTGGATTTTCCCAGATATTCAGTTCTCCGAAGTATATGTCAAAACCTATTAGCTATGCACAACTGTCGGAAATCTTATAAAACGGCTTTATCCGTCCATCTGTCGACAGGTATCAGAGCAAAATCGGTAAGAGATATCGAGAAGCGATTTCTTACAATCGATTCAGCGTCTCAAGCATAGGTTATATCTCCACCGTTAACCTTCTATTAAAACCAGAAGTGGTTTAAATTACCCGGTTTCAATGTTTATCACAAGAAGTGTTTTTTTTTTGTTTTTTTTTTTGGTAAACAATTCAGCGTCTCATGGGAACATATCAGGACTATATAAAACATTCTATCAAAAGCAAAAATAGTTCGAATTGACTATTACTTCCGGTTTTAATATTGATTTTCATAGAACGAAAACGGTAAGAGATATCGAGAGGTGACTTTTTGCAATCGATTCAATTTCCAAAGAGTAGGTTCTATCTCCTACCATAGTCTTCTATCCAAACCGGAAGCGGATGAAATTAACGAATTCCGGTTTGATCTTTTACCGCCATAGAACAAAAAAAATAAAAGGTAGCAAGTACTGGCTTTTTAATTTGAATTCAGCGTCCGAGGAACAGGTTCTATCTTAGATCTTATAAATATATAGCTTTAGATGTTCTACTTCAAATTTGAATATTGAATTCTTATAGTTTAAAAGTCTTTCGTAGTTGCACACTGTAAGAGGAAACTCACTTGTAATCATTATAGTTTTGTCTGAAACTTAATTTAAAACTGCAGTAATTATCTTGTCTTTAGTAAAATGCTCGCCATTAAAATTGCAACACGCAGAAGGAAGAGAACGAAATTTGCACACTATGTAGGGGATGATTGTAGAAGGCAATGATTAGGTGGCCAAGGCCATCCTGCTTCACATAGCCCGCCACGCCATCTGGGATAAGGTATTTAGATCCCTGTGAAGTTAGCGACCAAAAGTTTAAAAAATCGATATATTTTTAGAGTTCTGAATAGCACTCAACAGTTCTAGAGTTCTTGCTAGGTTAAACCAATAGTTCTGGGTAAATAAACATTTTATAGCGAATTTAAAGTTTCCGTGCTAACTTCACGCAAAACAGTAAATGTTAAAATGTCTATATTTTTGTAGAGTTCTAAGTAGCACTCGAAGAGTTCTATAGTTCCTCATGAAAATTTAAAAGAGCTCTCACAAAATAACGGAATAAACGGGAAATCAATGTTCTCTCATACTTAAACCGTGCTTAATAAAATTCAATCAATGTTACCCAAAACGTCATAGAACTTGACAAGTGCTACCCAAAACTCTCATCAGAACTCATTACAAAATAAGAGAATTCTATGAATTTGTTCATGATCGAATCGCGAGTAGCCCATAACTTGTTGATTTAAATTGTTATAAATAAAGAGTTAAAAAGTCAACGAACAGCACTTCATAGAGCTCGACGATTACTACTCAGATCTCTCATCAAAACTCTATTTCATTACGAAATAAAAGAGCTCTATCAACTTGTTCACAGTCAGTCCGCGAGTGGCCCATAAATTGTTGATTTAAATTGTTATAGAGTTAACCATTCTACGAACAGAACTTTATAGAACTTGACGATTGCTACCCAGAACTCACATTAGAACTCTATTTCATAACGAAATAAAAGAGTTCTCTAAACTTGTTCACGACCGGATAGCGAGCGAGTGGGCCATAAATTGTTGGTTTAAATTGCTATAAATAAAGAGTTAACCATTCCACGAACAGAATATTATACCACTCACGAACCGACTGTGAACAAGGTGATAGAACTCTTATATTTCGTAATGAAATAGAGTTCTGATCAGAGTTCTGGGTAGCACTCGTCATGTTCTAAAAAATTCTATTTGTAGAATGGTTAACTCTTTATTTGTAACAATTTAAATCAAAAATTCATATGCCACTCGTGGACTGACTATAAAAAAGTTGATTGAACTCTTTTACTTCGTTATGAAATAGAAGTCTGATATTAGTACTGAGAAGCACTCGCCGAGTTATAGGCCTATAATGTTCTGTTTATGGAAGATTTAACTCTTGATTTATAACAATTTAGATCAACAATTTATGGGCCACTCGCGATCCGACTGCGAACAAGTTCAGAGCACTCTTTTATTTTGTAATGAAATAGAGTTGTGGGTAGAACTCGTCAAGTTATATGAAGTTCTGTTTGTAGAATGGTTATTTTTTATTTTATAACAATTTAGATCAACAATTTATGGGTCACTCGCGATCCGACCGCGAACAAGTTCAGAGAACTCTTTTATTTTGTAATGAAATAGAATTGTGGGTAGAACTCGTCAAGTTCTATGAAGTTCTGTTCGTAGAATGGTTATTATTTTTTTTATAACAATTTAGATCAACAATTTATGGACCACTCGCGATCCGACAGCGAACAAGTTCAGAGAACTCTTTTATTTTGTAATGAAATAGAGTTGTGGGTAGAACTCGTCAAGTTCTATGAAGTTCTGTTCGTAGAATGGTTATTTTTTTGTTTTATAACAATTTAGATCAACAATTTATGGGCCACTCGCGATCCGACCGCGAACAAGTTCAGAGAACTCTTTTATTTTGTAATGAAATAGAATTGTGGGTAGAACTCGTCAAGTTCTATGAAGTTCTGTTCGTAGAATGGTTATTTTTTTTTATTTTATAACAATTTAGATCAACAATTTATGGGCCACTCGCGATCCGACCCCGAACAAGTTCAGAGAACTCTTTTGTTTTTTTAATGAAATAGAGTTCTAATAAGAGTTTTGGGAAGCACTTGTCGAGTTCTATAATGTTTTGGGTAACATCGATTGAATTTTATTAGGCACAGTTTGTATATTTGATAATGAGTTGCTCGCCCATTCACCCATTGACTGCATAACATTAATTTCCAACAGGATAACGCGCAATCCCATGTTGGAAAGAATGTCCTCGCGTACCTGGAAGCTGCCTCTGTTCCTTGGACCGCATGTTCGCCCGATCTCTCGCCGATTGAGCATGTCTGGTCCATGATGGGTCACCGGTTGGCTCAATACAAGTTTCCTCCATGTAATGTTGATTAACTTTGGCGCCGAGTGGAAGCCACTTGGGGAGCCATACCTAAAGCAAACATCGATGGGCTCATTCTCTCCATGCCTTGTTGTGTTGTAGCAGTTCTGGCCTCCGTGGAGGTTCGACACGCTACTAGCTCCTGGATATTTTGCAACCTTGCTATGCATGCTACATGTCAAATCATCAACTTGTAAATGCAATCATTTTCTTCTCTCGCTACTGTCTCTCTGTTTGCTAAGTTTCGCATTTCTACCTCATTTGCTTTTAAGTGTTGCAATTTTAATGGAGAGCAGTGTATTAATCGAAGATGTTACACGTTATTATGAACGCTTACAAGCGCTGAATATTGAATGCTCCTAGCCTACTCTTCTTACTTTACAAATTTCTGATCTGAAATGACCGAGCAACCATTGATTTCACATTTGATGAGTATTAGGGAATAAGAAGGCATCTATGACCCATTTTAGCCTGTTACGCATAAGGGATGAAGTCCAGGATCACATTACCCGGGAAAGTAGGGAGGGAAGATAGAAATGGGGAAGGAGGGAAGTGGCCTGGGATCTTTGTTAGGTACCATTCCGACATTTGTCTAGTGTCGATGAGGAAAATCCGGGAAAACTCTCACTCAGGATGACTTCTGAAAGCCAACATGGCTATTACATTTTTCCGACCGAGTGTCCCCACCGGGAATGGACGTGGAGTGCAGTAGCTACTACGCTATACGAGGCCACTATCTCAGATTTGAGTCATTTACATAAATGTAGGATTTAGAATATATAAGTGTCTCAAATAGGCTCTAATCCCACATAGACTCGATAATGAGAAGGGACTTTTAACTCCAAAATAACAATGTATATATAATAACAAGAAAAATGAGGGAACCCATTTTAAACTTTCAAAAGATGTTCAATTGTTATTTTCTCTCTTTCTTTTCACAAATTCACTTCTAATTGACAATCCTAAACGCGAATTTTTGTTTTTTGCTCGATGCCAAGAATAGAGAGTATGTTCACTTCAGTGATAGTTCGAAAATGTCGTCTGGATGTCGTATCAGAGGTTGAGCATATTACAGAGGAGTTAATTAAACTACTTTCAAAAGAGAATGAGAGAAAAAAAAATTAAAAAGTGTATTATTGACTCAACTTTATGTCCTTGGCAAAATTCGAAAATCCATCTCTCGTTTCTGACTTTGTTATTGTGAATAGTGTAGCTCCCAGCTCAATTATACAAAGAAAATGTAGGAAAGAGCGCCGTCGTCTGTTGGTAATTGTTATTTGTCATTGTTTGGTAATTTTTCTTACACATACAAAACACAACAACTTGGCGCATTTTTTGTCATATCGTTAAGCGAATTGATATAGGGACCTAAATACACGTATCATTTTCTCCACGTTCAGTATTATTACAATTATGACTTTTATGTGTTGTTTCGTTATAACGGTATTTGAGATTTTCTTTTTAATCCATATCTAAAAACTGTTAATTGAAGTTTCATATTTTTAAGATAGTATCTGCACGTTCTTTCACGTTTGAGATCTCTTTTTATCACATTTTAATTCAAAGATTCAAAGAACAGTATTTATTTCAAACAGATCAAGTAATGTTATCATTATTATTTATACATAGATTTCCCGCCAATTTCCGTCAATAACTTGCCTTACAAATACACCATTGCCACATGTTGCATACCGTTGGGAAGGTCATTCCATCATCTTTGAAATGCGCTATATACAGTGTTGCTACAGTCCTAGCTCTGTAGTGGGCTGAAAAATAGTACCAAATTGAAACAAAAAGGACTGAATTCATTTGTTTTATATACCAGTGTAATACATGGCTCTATAACACGAAACTAAAAGAGGTAAAGTTCTAGAACACCCTCCCTTCTCTCTTCCAAGAGTCCAAACCAAGAAAGTGCTCTTTTTAAAAATTACTGTTTTAAAAACAACCGAATAGGAGGACCCCGAACAACCGTGGAAGTAGACTCGCACATAGGAAGCAAGAGCGCCCATGTTGTGGTTTCCAAGGGGGGGGGGCATATATAAGCGAGGTTTCAAATATAGTTTCAAATTTTGCTATAACTAATGTAAAAATTCTATTGGGCTTTCGATATTCCCAAATACAATTTCCTCTTAGGGGGGGCAGCGCCCCCTAATGGGCGCCCTTGATAGGAAGTATAACAGAGGCTTGTAAATTAAAAGGGAAAACAGTTATCATCTTCGGTATGTATTATAAGGAAACCAAATGCGTCTCTAGCCTGTACCAATAAACTTTCAGTTACCAATAAACTAAAACGGTACTGTATATATATATATATATATATATATATATATATATATATATATATATATATATATATATACACGCTGGTCTTCTTCAGAATATTCAATACTTGATTCAATGTGTGCCCTTTTCTTTTTCTTTCTTTTTTGAAATAATATTTAAAGTTAAAATTTTCAGCACAGTTTCCTCATTTCCTTCATGCGCTGTGTGAACGCGTCCATCTAGCGTTTCCTGATATAGTTCGAATTACGAATTTTCAACACAAAGTTCGTAGCGTTATGCGATGCAACGTCACATAATGAATGTTTAAAGGCATTTTTTAAGAGCCCAACACATAGTATGAGTAACGTGAGATGTAGGAAAAGTCTTGAAAATGTGGCAAGTATTTGTTAAATGGTGCTGAATTGGGTAGAATTGTACCAATTTTTTCACAGAAAGAGCTGAAAATGCCAGCGTGGTGCCAACGGACCGATGAGAGACAGATAGGGCCGAATTTGGTACAATTGTACCAAATGTGGCAACACTGGCTATATATCATCTCTGTAAATTAACTACAGTGTGAGCAATAAGCAACATAAAGGTGAAAAATTATTCACAGCTTGTAGCTCTCAAAACGTTGAGAATAGCACTCATTTTCATATGGGCTTGTTTTGCTTCGAATCATCCATAACTACGATTTTCCAAAGTATTGCTATTCCCTTAAGTAAAAAGACTAATGAAGCAGAATGGAAGCTATAAATTTCATCATAATGGCAACGAATGACTTACATTCTAACGTCATAGAAATTCTTTTTGTCGATATGCACGAAATTTACAAATCCAAATTTACGCTCAGGCAAGTCATTTTGTTCATAAGCTCGATGTAAGCTATTAAGCGATATAGATTATACATATGGAACGTTGAGAGCTCATGCGAATCAAGTTCAATTAGTGAAGTTTTGAGGTTAAGAGTCATAAAACTATACGGTACTTTCAAGTACATGGGAAAGTAACCCTGTCTTTTTATTTATTACATTATAACAGTTATCTACAATATCTAGGCATGAATTCCTTAAATTCTGAAAGAAGTTTCAGATGGAGGTCTTAAAGATGAAAAGTGTCCAAAAATGAATGAGAGTGGACTTTTCCTTTTGCACTGAACGCACAATGTGTCTTATCTTCGGAAGTATTCTAGTTAAATCATACTGTATATTGTCATCTTTTGGTAGTCTCATAATGAAATCCTTCAGTAGTTTATGTTTCGGTGTGGTTATCGTATTGCACCAATTTCTAGGTTTGCAAAATAAATAAATAATAAATAAATAAATTGATTTTCTCGGAAACTACACATGAGGATATACACTCCTTCATATATAGGTCAACTTAGTGAGATCTCTCTCTTCATATATGTACAGTATATCTCATGGAGGGACTTTCCTTTACGTTAAACGATAACTATATTTTTGAATTTTTGGTACAGTGATGGAGAATGAATTTGTGGTTAAAACTGTCCTTTGATAGATCTCAGGTTACGTGAACTTCTAAATGGACAACACCGTATGCATGAGTTCTCCGTTTCTTTCATTCAATTATTTATTTATTCATTTCCGTTACCTTCATCTAATTAATTCTTTCTTAAAAATTAGCTTATTTTCATCGTTCTTAGTAGAGCATAATGACGGGACTACAAATTAACACGTTTACAAATAGCATGTGTCGTTGCTCGTAGAATTATGAACTCCTTCGTGGCTAAACGTCTTTGGCGTGGGAGACCCGGCTTCGATTCCCGGCTGGAGCTCATGTCGTTCGGATTCGACGTTAATCAGTAGGTCCCATCTCTCATAGCCTCGCTGCTGAAAGAGACGTTAAACTCAAAACTCAACTCAACTCAATCTCTTAGAATTATGTGCACTACTGCTAGGATTGGCTCAATTAGAGTTTAGTGTCCCGTTGAATGTATCACATGAAACGTGGACCTACAGTTTAACGTAGAACCCGAACACATGAGCTCTCACTGGGTATTGAACACGGGTCTCCCTGCCAAAGGCTAACGGCTAACAAATACGGTAACTATCTAACGGTATGGACTATGGAACCCGGAGGTTCAATGCTACATTCACAAATGCTCTCCATTGACTTCTGTTCTTAGCCAACTGGACACAGTTTGTACTTTGTATTCTTGTTTCTGGTGAGACCCATCTTAATATTGTCCTCCCATCTGCGCTTCGGATCATCCTAATTGTCATTTTCCCATTCAACTTCCAGCTAAAAATTTGAAAGCGTTCTAATTTCTTCCATTCTTGCTTCATGACCTATCCACCTGAGCCTCCTAGACTTGATGCCGCTAAACGTGTAGTCACGAGAGAGTTCTCCATTGTTAGGAGTGTGTGTGTGTGTGTGTATTTATTAGGATTATTGTCACTACTGTTCGGATATTGACATTTTTGAGTTTACGTCACACGGTTATGCCAGTTAGGCTAAAGGAAACGGTGATGATGAGAAATGAATGAAATGGTGGAATGAAGAAAGTGGGAGGAAACGGGAGAACCCCGAGAAAACCCACGCACACGGTATTTGTCCACCACAAAGTTCACTTGGCGGGAGCAGGATTTGAACCCGGGACCCCATGCACCAGAGGTGAACGCTCTACCACTGAGCCACCGCGGCCCCCACTACTGTTCGGAGTATCAATATCTCCGTTAGGAGACTATAAACAACATTTAATATAATCTGCTACTCGAAAGTGTATTTTTAAAACATACACTTTTTATCTGAAAAGGTAGGGGAACGCTTAGCGTCACACCGTCCCACGTGTCAACTTTGCCCAGTAATTATGTTGGGAAGTGAGGGACATCATATATATATTATTTTGAAGTGGGGGAACGGCGTCCACTCGCGTTCCTCCTCAGTTTTATCCTCTGTATTTAGCACATACCGATCTGTTCCAGCTGAACAAAAACTACCAACTATTGACAACGATTTTCTAGAGCTATAAAAATATTTTTACTCGATTTTCTCAAAACTCACGCATACGAATTTATCGTCATTTTGTTCAGCTCGATGTAGCCTATCAATTGATATATGTATTATCTTGGGAAAATAGCGTACCTTTAATTAAAAAAAATTAAAGTTCAAGATTTAATCATAATTTTTAGCTATATCATATTAACCGTACACTATCTGCTGTCACCTCGTTTGTGTCATAACGTAAAACTTGATGAGGTTATAATGCGGTATGAGTGTTGAGTTGAGTTGAGTTGATTTTGAGTTTAACGTCCCTTTCAGCAGCGAGGCTATATGAGACGTGAACCTACTGATTAACGTAGAATCCGAACCACATGAGCTCCCGCCGGGAATCGAACCCGGGTCTCCCACGCCAAAGCGGTATGAGTGTCATCTTAGTGGGTGGCTTCTTCACCGTATAGCATCAATTTAAAACTACACATGAGCATTCACACTTACCATTAATGTTGTTCAGCTCTATGAAATCTATTAATTGATATGGTCTCATCATTGAACATTTTTCCTCTGTATACGTTGACAACATTGTATAATTTCATATTTAACTTCTTTTTATCATCACCAATATTAAACCTATTATCACACACACTGTGATATATGTTTTCGCAATTTTGTTGTAGTAGCTACGATCTTCAAGTATGTGTCAAGCAGTTTCAGAATTGATAAGTTTGTTTCGCTCTTGCAGCAGTCAGAAAGGGAGCAATAGTGGATTGACAGCAGTGGGAGAAATTTAAAATGAAGAAAATAAGAAAGAAAGAAACTCATGCACACGATGTTTGTCCATCGAAAGGTGCTTATAAAAATAACTGTAGTTTTATTCCATTCTTAGTTTGATACCCTGGGAGGTGTATATATGGAACTATTCACACTTCACTCTTTCCTGAGTTCACGCTTCGTCCTCTCAGATAACTCCTTTATTTTCCTTCACTTCCCACATTGCACATGGACGTCCACGGGACGTCCGAGACTGATCCGCAATGGACAACCGGACATTCTGGGATCATCCGAATTTGCTCCCAGAACATCCACAGAACCTCCGCATGATACACAGATATCCGCTAATGTCCCGAGAAACGGGATATTCAACGGGTCTTCAAACGGATGTCCATTGATAAATCATGGGATAATGTGATTCTAGGTATGTCCGGTGGGATTTCCTTGGGATCTCTTGTCTCATCTGGGACGTCCCGTGAACATCATACGTGGAAATCCTTTAGGGCGTCCCATGCTGGACGTCCATGGGATGTCTACTCATTGTCCCGATAATCCCGGGAACTGTATAGAATAATTGGGATCCAAATGGGATGTCCTAGGGATGTCGTGTGCTATGTGGGTTCTTATTGCCAAAGTATTTGAAAGGCAAACACGAAATACAATCCTAATTAAGGATGTGCTTATTTCGTATCACACTTTAAATTTAAGATAATTGTCTCATAGTCTCGTACTGAATATGGACATTCATGTATATAACAACGAACAAGATAGAGTTGGTTAATTATTAATGAGAAAGCTTTATGGATTTTCATATGAGCGTTCAATTTTGTTTAGCTATTCTATTAAATCGCATATAAATCCATTATATTACCATACCTGGAAAAATAATTTTCGGGTAGGAAAATTGGTTTCTATGTCAATTTTTTTTTCTGTTTTACACAAGTCAAAAAACTTCACCCAGTTCATCTCTCCGTACTATGGGTACTTCATAAACGATATTAGATTTGAACAAGTTTCACTTCTACGTAAACTAGGTCTTTGTGGATAAGAATTAATAAAATTCCATAATAATTGTTATTCTCAAATTTTGTTTTACTCATTTTTAATGTCACTGTGATATTACAGTTTGTTTTAAAGTATGGAAACAGTTTGTTTTAAATTCTCAATCTCATAATGTTTTCACTCTTTTATCTGAACGGAATAATCTCTCTCTGGATGATTTTATTCGAATTACCTGTTACACTTAGTGACTCATATATTCTGGAAAAAATGTTATAGGCGGTGCATTTTTATATAACACTTTACATAAAATAAAATAAGATCATATTATTTTTCTTCACGTGTTACATGTAATGTCATACAAGTATTTATTGATATGATGATTTTTAAATAATTATTATTTATTGTCAGTGGGACGAAGGATGAAAGCTACAAGGTTTTGTATGGATATGAATGAAATGACTCTAATAATATACATATTTATTTTATTAAGATATATTTGTATATCTATTGTACACCAACTACAGAAGAATAAAACTTCTTTCAAATCTTTATTGTCTTACGTTCAGTGCATTACCTCGGACACTGTCCTTTAACATTCAGGGAGAAGCAACTAATATTAATGTAAAATAAATAAAAATAATTTGGTAAAAGAGGTAAGCATTCACATGGAAATTGATTAATTCAAATTTTGTAAAAGCCTTCTTCCTAATCTTATATGACTAATTATTTTATTTTTTTTTTTTCAGAAGAGGATAATATTTAGTATTGATGTAGATTCTAACTAGAACTACAAATTACGTAATATTGAAATGTAATGTATGGAAGACATAGGTGACTTATTTCTGATGCCTTACATGTCTGGAAGACAATCATCTCTTTCACTGTTGCAAGCACTTATTAAGGAATATGTCATGAAATGCTCACAATGAAATTAGAATATTTCTGATCACGAAGAATGAAATACCACACAGGAAGAAAGAGCAACATATCTATATATAGAAAAATAAATTGCATAATATAAATCTTAACAATCCTTTGAGAAATACTACAGTAATATAAGGACCATTATTATAAAAATTTAAATTACAATTTCTGATAGTGTACTCCAGCCACGATGTTTCCATAATAATTTACAAAATATATATAAAAAAACATATATAGCAATTGTTATGTAAAATAGAAAATTTACAGGAAAATGTTTAAGAATGTTCTTGTCTAGTTTTGTAATCCATTACCAGCCCATTACGTGCTATGATGCATAACCAATTTACTGTATAAAAGAATTAAATATTTACTTTTATTGTCATTAAATTGGTCAGATATTGAATAAATACTTAAATAATATAAAATTATTATAATGTAGTGTGGTACGTATTTTCATTGTCAGTCTATCAAAGGTTTATAGAATATGTCCTAATATAACAGTGGTATCAACAGCTTACGTAATACTAGCATAGTATATTTCTTTAAAGATGTCACATGAATTTTTATTTGCTAAAAGAACCATGAAAATCAGTACAAACGAAAAGTTTGTAAGAATTGAGTTTTTTTGTTGTTTTGTGCATGCAATTATTATATTTTATTCGTTCACAGAGACAAATGCTTGACATTAGTGTAAATATATCTGAACTTGCAAGTCAAAATATATTAAAGGAAATAGTATATCTAATATCACGAAAAATATTTTTCTCTATTGTCTGCTTGAGAAGTTTAATTTGATTGTTACGCACACATTTTAGAGGATAAAATATGCATGTATAATTTCTCTTAATATATAAGTTACAATAAGAAAAATATACTATATATTTTAATCTATAATTTAATTAATAAAAGTTTGTCTCACATATATTAAGATTTAGAAGAAGGCTAACCTCACAATAGTCATCTTTCTGCATAGAAAACAAGTAATGCATCTTTTTTTTATATAATTTGGTCGTTTCAGGTAAACTGTAGTAAAATCATTAAATAATTTGGAGATAGCTATAGTCAAACAATAAATTTATGGTAAAATGAAATAATATTATGAAAGTAACTATAACAGATATTAAGCTCGTAACACATAAATATGGAAGCAAATGTTGATATATTAAGAATTGTAAAACAACACAATTCTTTAGCGAAGTAGTTTTCAATTGTTTATTTATATACTTTTCGAGAAGGTAATTCATAAATAAGAGCTGTTTCATTTTGGGATTTCATCTGTTATCCAGATACTTGCAGTAATTATGATAAAATATAAATAACAATAAATTTATTTGGGAAAGCAATAACAAAGTAAATTCTTAATCTAAATGATTCGGCCTTTGTAATGTTGACGAATCCTGATATAGAAAAACGAATATACTGATTGAATAAAATTATGGGTAAAATCTAAACATCAAAATGTTACTACCGAAAGGACACCTTAACCAAGTGTGGAATACCAAAGTAAAATGAAATAAATGGAAGATATAATTATTAGTTTTATTATTTCAGGTATAGATTTAGTTATTTAAAATTGTAGGCGAGATTATAAAATAATTTGATTATATATAATTGTGTTGTACAGTGATAATGAAAATCCAAATATTTGTTTATTGTCTACTTTTAGGAAACACACAACCAATTTCATAAGCTCATGAAGAAAGTCTACTTATTATTTATTTGATATTTATGAAAGACATTTTTTCAGTATTATTGATATTTATATTTATAAATCAATTACACACCACTACGTTAAACATTATAAGATATGTTCGTACATTGAAACATGTTCATAGATTCTGACCTCTTTTGTCAGTATCCACATACATTTTGGTTTACATAAGAAGCTGTGTTTGAATTTACTTTCCATTGTATCAAGATACGTTTTCGAAATTATTTTAAGGATATGTATTGTACGAAGATGCACAGGGCTGCCCTTGAAAATTGTAGTTCTCCTACAAACATTTGTTCATACTATCCTTCAGTCATCCATCAGAATGAATAAACATTAAATTTAGTGCAGTGTTAACACTCTAAAACAAATTTATTACCATATTCAGTAGCTATGTTCGTTACTTAAATAGAAATTGGGAGCATAAGGAAATATTAAAAGAAATTATCATTTTATTGTTATGTGAAATATTTAGTTTAACAGTGCTTCCCTTCTGAAAGTAAATGAATAGGGCAGGGCTCATGCATCCCGATTGGACATAAATGGATTCAAACATCTATAGAGCAACCCTGACACATAAATATACTATGTACAGAATTAGAAAGTAATTGAAGATTATGAACGTTTGACATTCTAGATATAGTTATCAAAGCCAATAATCTGTTTAGATACAAATATACCTTATCGAAGTCTCCAAAAGGGAACAACAATTTTCTTGTTCTAATTTTAATATTCGAAAATATCACCTTCTCTTCACTTCCATTAATATTAATTGATGTAAAATTGTGGTGTTGTGATTATTCCTTTTTCTTTTAGAAAAAAACAACGAAATATTATGGTGATGTATACATATATTATTTTAGGCCGAAATGACGCGTGTAGGGTATAATCTTCTGAGGAGAATATTGTCAAGTGCTGGTAATACTAAAAAGCGCTTCCATCTGTCAGTTTCATGTCCGTCAATGCCACCTTCATCACTGTAATCATAGTCACTGTTGAAGTTTGGTTCTAGTTCCTCCTCGTATGACGACGGCGAGGGGTATGTTGCTTCTTCCGGCCGAAGTATGGTATCCTCCCTACGGGAATAAATGTTAATTATCTTTATATGTCACAATAATATTTATTTTAATATAATCAAACAAATAGCAAGTCATCCTCCATAAAATTAACGCCAGTTCTGTTTTCCCCAAATCAGTATGAAACGAAAGAAATTTAAAAATACACATGAAGTACTATCAATATCAATTATAATATTTTGGAACACGTTATTTTCAGTTGACAAATACGACATAAAATCAGTTACAACGAATTCAACGTATCGTTCGAGTATTTCTCAGCTAAAAGTAAAGTAAGCATTAGTTCTTACCATTTCACTTCATAGTACTTATATGGATATCAAGTGGTTATCTTGTATTTGGAAGTTACGTACAAACGGGATGTCCAAACACCTTTCCACTATTTCATAATACTTTCTATGGACATCATGTAGTTATCATGGTGTACTTCAACCTACAAATGACGCGTGCAAAAAGTCTTATCATTATTTCAAGCCAATTCTTAAACAAAAAGTCAGTATTAAAATTTGAAGACCACACAGGAAGCACTATGAGATGCAATGTTAAGACTTTTGGACACTTTACTTGCAGCTGAGAAATACGTCATGAAATCAGTTCTAACGAAGTTAACCATATTGTAATTCACAGTTGATATTAATCTGTTGGTAGTTTTCATTGTTCATTTTATATTATAGTGCACTATATTCTTCAAATTTTAGTA
The DNA here is from genome assembly GCF_964235325.1 of Thermobia domestica. Lineage (NCBI taxonomy): Eukaryota > Metazoa > Arthropoda > Insecta > Zygentoma > Lepismatidae > Thermobia > Thermobia domestica. The sequence goes on along the minus strand of NC_137466.1, from coordinate 143,939,876 downwards.
TTGCCTTTGTTCTTTAGTTAACATAAAGATTTTTTTCTTGAAAAACAATTTGATCGGAAACTAAGTGACATCTTTCCAGAGTAATATAATAAAAAAGAGTGCTTAATCTTTTCAGCCCTGATATAGAAAAAACAATATGTGTTTTCTAAATTATTTCTCCGACTCCATTCATTTGATATGTCATACAAAATAGACACGGTGTTTTAGATTTAATACAATAAATTATAACAAACATGATAAAAATAATTGAGATGAATACACTTATTAATTTAATAGGAAGTCCTAAAAAAGGAAATAAATTAAATTAAATTTTTCAGTTTAACGTCACACGATTATGTCCTTCAGGATAAAGGAGACGAATGATTAAGCTAAGTGAATGATGATGATATAATCGGTGGAATGAGGATGTATGAGGAAACGGGAGTATGGCGAGAAAACCGACAAATACGATGTTGTTCACCACCAATTTATTTGGATGGACCACCTAGTTTAGTCGGTATGTCCATTGTAGTTTGAAAAAAAAAGCGGTTTAATTTTACTACAGTTTTGATAGCTTCCTTAATTTTTGAAGTAGTCAAACTATTTATTTCGCAAATATCTATGCAAAAGGCATATGCAACAGCCAGAAGAAATAAAATGAAGCATCTCCCATTAAAATCGGTTGAGAACCTTAACCTGTATAGTGCTAAAAAGACATCAATATCGGCGTTAGAGGCCATCTTGGAAATGAGACGTCATACACCGGCTCGGTCACAGAATGAGACAAAACACCCGGTAATACACGATTCTATAGCTCATTACTTATCCATCGCCACCAATCATATAATTGCTTAATTCAAAATCCCACGGAATTACAAATGCCCCAGAATATACTAAATAATGTTAAATTTTTAACTTACTGGAAAATAGAATTTACATTGGTACCTTGCCATAGTGTAAAGCAAAAGTATTACAGTAAAGATCTTTGCATTGATCTAAATCTTTATTTCTTACAAAATTTTACTGACCTTGAATTGAAGCATTATTACTTCTCCTTGAACTATCTCACTCCATTCGTTTGAACTTCAATTTAAAACTTTTTTTTTACAAATTTTGAGTATATGATTAACAAAATAAGTCCTATGTAGATGATAAACTTGAATTTGTTTACTTAGAATTTAGTCTCTGTTGAGCGCCTAGGTCGTATGAGGCGTGAACCTAAAGTTGAACCTTGGATTCAGGACCACATCTTGAATGAGCTCAAGATTTTAAGCAGTAACCGGAAAATGATTTTCCTCCTTTCATTCCTTTGGTGTGGTTTCAACGTAAGAATATTAATTGTTTCGTACAAGTACGCCGTTCTTGTACACGTGGTATAGATAATATTAAGTCTTACCTAAGATATAGATAATCTAATAATCTTACCTACTCCTTTATTCAAGCTCTTAATTTTTCGTGTACCATAAATATCTATTTTTTAACCACAGGAGAAAGAAACTGGCTCCCTAATCCTGTTCTACTGACTTAGTAACCCTGCCTAGTTACGTTAGAGTAAATAAATTTTTAGCCTGCTCTTCGGTAGAGCACTCAAAAGATAGATACTATCTCAGATTCATCACATTCTGTCAAGAAATAACGAGATTCAAACCCAGAATTTTGAGACTGCTCTTTGAACGATATAGCATCCTTTCTCATTAACTAGACTTTTTAACATATTTTTTTAAAAGAAAGTAACTAATTCTTATAACTAAAATTATTTTGTTTGCATTTAATTTTCTAAAACGTTGCAGAATAGTACAAACAAATAAATGTGCGGTGAAATATATAGCTTGTGGGAAATATTACGCATTAAGAAAATAGAAGGGGTAAGGGTTTACTTAGTAGACTTTTCTATGTTACGGACATACAGTAAGAAAAATCTAACCACAAAAGTAAAAAGCACTTTAACTTGCAAACATTTCCTCTAGCGTAGCTACTTTTGAAGCACTGCCACTGCAGACTGCTTTCAGAGTACAAGCATTTCCTTTCTTACTTTCTCGAGGGCATATATGAAGACTACAAACTAGAATCTCCATCTAAAGTTACTTTTTTAAACACTTTGGAATAATTTTCTCATTTTCTTTTCTTCTATTTAAAGGGAATTAAAATCTTATGTTCTCTCTTTCACATACTAATTATAAAGAAAAGAAACTCAAAGAGAATATTCTTTTTCATGTACGTGACACTTGTTTTATATTAAATAGAAGTTTTTACAGGCAAGTTCTGTGCTTCGTTATTCTACCCTGAATCGTATTTCTCTCAAAGATCTAACATTTCAAATGCTCCTAAATACTTATCCAAGAAATGACGTAGTGTGTTAAAATCCCTAAACAAAGTTACGTGATACAACTGTAATACTGTGACGAACTTTTGTACTTGTTTGTAGAATATCAATATTAGCGTATAATATATTATCTATAGCGTTACCAATAATGTGAAAAGCAATGACGAATAGCGACAGAATAAGTGACTTATGTCTTAAAAAATGAAATTTCTAATAGACACGTAGACGAGAAAACGCTTCCCCAATAATTTATAGTGACACACAAATTGGTTAAGCCTTTTTTTTTTTTTTTTTTGCTTGTCTTATTGTAAGTAACGTAAGAAGAAATACAATTATTTAATTCACAAATGTGCCGAAAATTAAATTCTAGTTTTAGTGTCCAAGAGTTTCACTTTGCAGACGAATAATAAATGTAAGTAAACAATTATCAAAGAATTTGTGACGAAAGTATCCCAACAAGCTAGCGGACACAATGTCATAAACTAACATAGTCTGAAATCAAACCCAACACCTTTCATACCAGAAAATGCGACATAAGGCTGAAAACCATCGTGTCTCGAGTCTAAATGTATTTCTTTTAGTTTAATGCACCGAAGCTAAGACAGATGGTAATAATGAGATGAATTATAATGATATAATGAAGAAAGTGGAGGGAGTAGAAGAATTTAGTGAAAAACCTCGCACACCACGGTGTTCGTCCTATACAAAATATTTGGCAGGAGCCAGGATCGAACCAGTGACCTCATGCATCAGAAGTGAGCGTTCTACCACAGAGACACCGTGACCGAACTTTAAATATAGTCTTATTATTATAACCACATCTTAAAGCAAATACTGGAATTTCAAATCAAACTACAAATGATTGTACATTTCAAAACATCAAACGAATAAGCAATGTCAAATCAGGCCTCAAATGATTGTGGATTTCAAATAATAATTTCTGAAATTAAATAATAGAATATAATGAAGACAGAATTTTCATTCTAGTTTGATTAAAACTTAGTAGTCCTAAACAAAGCATGAGAAAGTATATCCTTTACGGATATAAATTCTAAGAATCATTCGGGTAGCTATTTCAGTGTGTAGTAAGATGAAATAATGAAACAGTAACTACATATATAAAGCAGAAAATAATAAAATGATTATATACAACAGTAGAAAATAAAAGAAGGTAATTGATAATAATTAGTAATAATTAATTACATATGTATTATCAAAGTTCGTTATATTTTCTTTTTAATTTTTTTGAAAGTGATTACATAAATATATATTTATTATCTAAATACTGTTTAAGAATTACGTTTACATTTAAATAAAAACAAATAAGAGAAAATCACAAAATATAAAATTAACTACAAATTTACAACGTGTCTAATTTCTACTTACATTGATACAACAAAAGAACAAATAGTCAAGCAACACAATAGGTAATACATATAAAACAAACAATTAGAGCGAATTAATGGAGTATGGAGAGTAATAATAATAATTGTGTGTATTTATTTTGATGAATGAAATATTCTTGTTCTGTGTATTTGTAACTATTTATTCATATTTAACTGAGAGATTATTTGGTAAGCATGTTAAAAATTGTATCTTAAAAAACATTGTTTTCTATCTAACAAACACTTCAAGATCTCGATGTGTTATTCATAGTAGATGGATATCCAATTAACTGTAAGGTTTTGATTTCCGTTTGATTATTTTTTGCAAGACAATCTTCAAAACATATTAGTAGACTCCAGATATCAAAGAATGCTGGCTTGGCAAAACTGGAGAGAAATTATTGCTCGTCCTGGGTGTCATTATTAGTAAATAATCCTTTCTCAACTATTTTTCCTTCCATATTATAACCTATTTCAACATTAATTACTTTCAATGGGATTTATTTGATAGCGGACATCAATATGAACGAGTATTTCTTTGTACTATACGTAACGTATTTTAAGTAATAAACTATTTATTGTTTCACTTTGAGACCGAACAGGTTTGAATAACTAGGTTGTAATACCGCTCGAAGTTGTAGAACAATTTTTGTATACATATAATTTTATGATTCTCATAGTCGTCATTTCATGTCGTCTTATTTTCTTCCATACACGAACGGTTTGTAAGATAAACATGCTCTTTCATTATTATCAAATGAGAACCCAGTTCAACAAATTGCACAAATGTAATTCAATATATCAATAAATATTCCCTTGTATTTCTTGTAAAGATTCCTTGTGAATACATCTATTGCTTTACATATCGGTATTCATATGAGTGTGTTATACAATATAAGTTTGTCCGAAAGTGCATGTTAAATATTTTGTTCAAGAAAATTAACAACATTACACTGTTCTCACTAAATGGAAGGTGATTATTGAAGGAGCTTTCATAACATTGTCTCCTGTGCGATTTAAACGTATTTCTTCTCACTTTTGCGGAACAGCTTCATTTAAATATAGATATTTATATAGATTTTTTTTAAAATCAAGAAGCATGTTTACGTACGTGCCGCTACTATTGTTAACGAACGGTTAACGGTTATTCATTTTCTGAAAACATGTAGGCTTTCTATGACTTTTATGAACAGATTTTTGTAAGTATTTGATTTTGCATGGTGATGTATTAATTGTGATTCATAGTAAGGACGTGTATCTCTGTGTGGTCAAAATTTCATGTAGTGATTGATGCTGTTTGTTTTAGTGATTTGTTTGTGGTTGGTAAATGTTTGTGTGTGCGTTGAATTGACCACATCTGACCTTGTTTGAATCCTCTTGCCTCTTAATGGAACCATCCTTCCAGACCTACTGTATCTGGTGCTTCTGATAGCTGGAAGCCAACCTAACCTCGCCAGGGCGCCAACATGACGTTTGTCCACTCCATCTGAATGTAACATGTATCCGCGAAAACGACGAGGGAACCAGCCTGCCCGAGCCAGGGACCCTGGAACCATAACATCGGACAAGCGCGGTAATAAAGGAGAAAAATATGAATTTTGAAACTATTTTTTTAATAATTTTTCACTTAAGCCAAAATCCCTGATTTTGGATCGCACTGCGGTTTTCTTAACGCAATTTCATTTCATGTAAGTGAAAGATATGAATCTGAAAACTTACCTAAATGCTTATTTTAAGGACAGACTCAAACATAAACTAACAAAAAATATATAATGTAGTTAGCAAACTTGAAAATTTAAGTATGCTTTTTTATCGTATCGAAAATAAAATTACGTTAGCTTTATTTGAAATAAAGAAATCATACAAATGGCTGTTATACACAATATTCCTTATCAGTTAGATTGAATGGTCCACGCAACTCTTTTGCTATAATCAGGAAAAATACGCCATTTTTCTGCAATTATAGAAAAGTACAAACTTCAGTAAATGACTTCCATAAATAGTTGATTACTTCTTAAACCGTAACACAATATACCATATTAGTGATTCTTCAATAAGTAGTGACCAGCTCCTTGACATTTGAAAGTCAATGTTACTCTATCTGGTAAAATCATTTCTAAAAAAAAAATGTTCAGTAGAATATCGACGACGACTGATCTTAGGTATGCCTATGGACTTTGTTCCAACGGAGGCTTAGAATACTTTATAGTCATTTATTAATATGCAGGAAAGATGATATTGAAGAACTGAAAAATACGATCAATAATTTTATGATTTTGTTATTTCTCACGACTTCATAGTTTATTAAGTAGGTGATTAGAAAATCATAATTAAATTGTTTAATTATTGTGAGATTTAAAGACGAATTAGACTTTTTTTTTTCAAATTCTACTCTACAATATTAGTGCATAAATATAATAAAACAGTAGAGCACGATAAAATAATAATGTTTGAATAGAAAAAGAACATATAATAATGTGATCTACATAAATGATAAAAATGATTTTATCATAAATGATAAATGATATGATGAAAATTAACTATCTTACGCTATAAATAAAGTTATTTTCGACCATGCACGCTTGGTATAAATGTTAATTCTATTTAACAGTTTCTGTCATTTAACAAACAATAGTGCAAAATTCTCCTGAAAAAAATGTAAAGGTCATTATATTTGTTCATCATTGATCGTAACTACATACATACATACATATACACAGAAGTTATTCACAGATTATATGGATCTCCTTTGTAGTCTATACATACAGTATTTAATTGAGAAAACGAATGATTCATTCATCACTAGATCTCCGAAATCATTGAGATCTTCACAAGTTGAAACTTTCGACAAAATGATTTCTTTCAACGCTATGGTGAAAATATTTTAAATGTTCAATATAATATTATATTTATACGTTCAGAAAACACACTTCTGTAAATTTCTTATAAATAATGCTGTAGGTTAGGAATTTTGTTGAACTATAACTTTTTCAAACAATGTAATTTATAATCTGAAAATATTTTGACAAAAAAATACATTTTGCTTCACTTGGAGATTAGCATCCTTTTCATCTCCGAGACTATATGAGACGTGGCTCTACAGCTGAAGGTAGGATCAGAACTACATGAGCTCCGACCGGGAATCGAACAGGTCTTCCAAGGCAAAGACGTCTATGCTAACCGTATAACCAAAGGGAGTTCGGTGTAATAAAGTAAAGATTTCAAAGAAGGCGATTTTTTAAAAAAAATGCCTAAGGAAATTAAATTGCATCTAAGTTTTGTTCCCGATGAGGATACAAGCCATCGAATTCATAATCGACTAGCAGCTCTGTTCTTGCTATTACAGCATGTACTTCCCTTTGTATTTTCATTTTTCAAGCTAGAATAAATTTGAAATTTCGCCATTTTTAGATTTTGAAAACATAAGGATAAAATTTAAACTCAGGGATAATGTAATTTACGAATAATATATATTTCTTAAAAAAATACACTTTTGAAACATTGAAACAAAATCAAATTCTTTCCAATCTCTTTTGTATTTTAAAGTTATACATTTTATCAAATATATAACTAAAGAAAGTAAATGAACACTATCCTAATCATGATTTTTATTCACAATTTTGTTTATTTTAACAGCTTTTTTATTGTGGAGACTTTTTTTTTACGATTAGAAGTTAATTAGAATCGGGAAATAAATGAATGAAGGAGATTATATTTTTGTACAGTATTAGTGTTATATTTAAACTGTCATATTGAATGGAAAGTCGAACAAGTAAACTAAAAACCACGAAATTATTACGTTCTGCTGACAAATTTACTGCGGTACGATTAGACGTTATTTTCTATCATGATTGCATACATATTATTTTCTAAAATGTTGCAAGGTTTCAGTTTGTTACCTGGATATGCTAGAAAATATTTGATTAAAAAGCTAAATATTTCATTTAATTTTTTAAATATTGCAAATACGCAAGCAAGCTTCCTGAAAATAATACTAAGAAACACATATAAATCAGATTAGCCGAAAAATGACGAAAAAGTTAAATAACTAACTCAGGGATGCAAATAAGGAACAAAATTTTACTAGCCCATGAAAAAAGCTATAAGCCCACATCCCACAATAGAAATCATTTATTTACCTTCAGTATGATATTAAATACTCGCCCACACCAATGAATCACTCTCCCCGAGCGAGCGGGCGAGTGGTTATTTGCATCCCTGAACTAACTACTTCGTGAAACATTTTCTACTCTAATGAGTAATGGTCCAAAAAAGAATGGCAACATCATAACCTTATTTACTGATATTATACAGATCCTGCATAATTTCTGAATAACTTGAGGATTATATTATCTATAAAAATGTTTTTTTACAAGAATAAATAACAGTTTTAGATATAGGTTTAGTATAACTGTTAATATATTACTTCATTTAATAATCATGATCTATAAAGGAAAAAATAATATATTATTTTACTTCAACTAAATCATTCATGCAAATTAATTGCGTTTCAAATTAAACTTATTAACTAAACTTACCTTATCCATACATTACTCCTGTACTAGAAACAACTACCTTCTAGAAACAGTTATAGTGATGAATTAGATAAATCTACTAAGATAAATCTTACTTTTTTCAATATTCATTTTCTTGAATTAATGTTATTTAAATGATAAAAAAGATAATGTAAGAAATATGGGTCTACCCGTCTCTGTCCTAAATCCAAATTGACTTCATTAAGTTTTTCTCAAATATACTTTCAACAAGGTCAGCCTCTTCTGCCTATTCATCAAGCATTCAATGCTTCACAGTTTTACTACTGTCAAAAGGTGTTCAGTTTTCACACCTGTTAGTTAAAATAATTCTAGATTTTCTTAAAATGGTTTGTGTCTGTTGTCAATCTTTGTATTGTGAAAACTGGCCTTATTAGTCTGCTCCCATTAAAGTAAAGAAAAGTACACAGGCTAACTTTCCACCTCCGAATCTCAAAGCCATTACACTCAACTCTCGATTTTACGAACCGACCTCACGGATTTTGGGAGCAAGAAATAAATTCTGGAGCAACAAATTCTGTCTAGAAATCCTGATTTTAAACTAAAACTTTGAATTTACTGTATTCACAGTATATACAACTACCAGATTGGGTAGTGTGCTTGATTAAAAGTACAGTACTGAATTGTTCCCCTTTTCTTAACCACTGTAGACTTAGGTCGGAACTTACAAACAATCGGCAACATGGGACTGCTAGTGTCATCTTTCAGCCAATTTAAACGAGAGTTGAACGTAGTGTGTAAAGATTCCCGAGCTCTCTTCCAGCCTCACTGAGACTTAATGCGACATCTGACTTCCCAAATTCACATGAAAAGTGGTACTGTTCTGCGAAGATTGTTATCTAATGTCGTGAAGAGACTTTAATCCTTCGGTTCCTTCGTAATCAACTGTAAACAGAAGCCTCCGTTGGAATACATCTATAAATTTTGGAAGTATTGAGAACTTACCGACTCTTGAAATTTGTTGCATAACCTCTATTCTTTGGTGTAACATTCACGGACAAACACGACGTTCGTTAAAAAGAGTGAAATTCGCATTATATGGATTTTAAGAGCATCATTTCCCTAATTAAAATGTTGACTGTACATTTCTTTAAATATTATTTTTAGTCAACCTCTGCCGTTTTGATGTTATTGGTTAAATAGATTTTTCTATCTCTAGCTGCAGCGTTATTAAATTTATAATATCAAGTACAATAATTTACGTTTATATTTAGCCTTGAATTTTAAAGCATGGTACTTTTACTAGTGAAAATATCCTAAATAAAAATAAATGTAAAAGAAGTAATTAAATAAGTACTTTTGCAAAAGTGAAAATTATTTTCAGTACTTACCCAAGAAACGTTTGTCAGGCACATCTGCAACATCATCTTCTGCGTCATCATATTCGAACCAATCAGAATGTTGCATTACCGGAAGAGGATATTCGTCAGAACTTCGTAGAGCCATTTGGTGTGGATAATAACTAGGTGTTCTCAAAATTGATCCTATATGACGTTTAGATCGGATCCCATGGTTATCATTCATTGTAGAACTTTCCAAAGTGTCACTGGAATCTTGTACCAAGCTACTGTCATCCGCAATAAGTCCTACAGACCTCTTTGTTCGTGGGGAAGTTGTGGGATTCTGATTATCATAGACTGATCCACTATTTTGTGGAGCTTTCTTTCTTAGTGGATAAGTACTCTGTGCTGCAAGAGATCCAATATGTCGTTTCTGTTCCAATTTACTTGAATCTAACTGCGTTGATGCGTTACTTGTTTCTGTGATGTCCTTGGCATCTACTTCGACAGGTAATCTACCTTTTCTTAATAGAGTAGCAAAATAACGTTTCGACACATCGCTAACGTCATTAGAATCACTTGACCGCTTGCCTAAAACTTTCGGGACATTGTAAGGAAAGTCCCAGTTACGGGCTAATGCACCAATATTTCTCTTATCGTATTCAGATTCCATTTCATAATCATCTCGACGTGAGAAAGGGAAGTTTCGGTTTCTGGCAAGGGAGACAATGTTTCTTTTTCCTAATGGTTGTACTCGGCTTCGCATTAGAGAGGATACGGAACGCTTATCTTCAAGATCATCAATATCCTCTTCATCCAAATCAAACGGAGAAAATTTTTTGGAAACGGCCTTATTCTTGTTTCTTGTCAAATATTTACTTTTGTAATCTCGCTTTCCAGCTTCTGGCAAATTCCAATTTCTAGCTAAAGACGAAACACTTCTTTTCCTTTCATCGTAAAGATCTTCTAACGCATTATCAAGCGAATCTCTCTTCCATTCCCTGTGGGTAAAAGGCCGTTGACGACTCCTAATTAAAGAGCTCAGACTTCGCTTCGCAGACTCTTCTTCAGATTCTTCTTCTTCCTCTCCTTCATTTTCAGTATCATCTTCATCATCCTCTCTTCCATCATCACGTTGATATCTTTGATTCGGGGGAATGAAACCTTTCCTAAGCAAGGCTCGAAGATTTCGCTTTTCGTAAGATACTAAATCATCGTCATCTAATACATCTATATCACCCTTTTTGGCATATGTAGGACGACCACTTTTCAATAACGATGAGAAGCTACGCTTTCCGTCGAAACCTCTATTTGGAAGATACCCCATTCTTGCCAGCGATCCAATGTTTCTTTTACCAGCTCCACCATTTAGAAATACATCTGAAAAGCCAAGGCTTTCTCTCTTAGTACCAGGTCTTCTCAAATTTCCTGATTTTGCCAATGCTGCAATCATTCTCTTTTCTTGTACTATTGAAGGATCTTCTTCTTCAACGTCTTCTGTAGGGACAATACCATCTTCGTTTTCTTGTATTTCACTGTTCATGATAAATGCAGGGAAGCCATGTTTGTGATAATCTTGAAGCAAATCATCCAACATTTCTAGCTCCAATTCACCTCTTCTGATGAGCTCTTCAAGGTGACGCTTATCAGCTTTAGTATCATAACTGCCAGCATTACTATTTCCGGACATTACAGGATGGAATTTCTTATTTTGCTGACGGATAAACGGAAAATCACCATTCTTCGCCAGAGCAGCTAGGTACCTCTTTTCTACATCTTGTTCGTTATCATTGTTATTATTATTGTCGTTGCTTTTTGTATCTGATTGTTGTTCGTTTTCTTGTCGTGTTGGAGGTAACATTCCAGTTCGGGCTAAAACTCTAACATTACGTTTGTCAATTGTTTTGCTTTCCGAGGCCTCATTTTGGTCATGTGTAGTGTCTCCCTGCAAAGAAAGAAGAAATTATTATTTACACTTTGTGTTGTAATATACAGGTTTATGCAACACAATCATCGGTGCATGGCCAAAAGGGCTTAAGTCTAAAATTTACTTTTCTAGGGGAGCCGAAACAAACTTGGAGATTTTCTCAATAATCCAAAGATTTTATTTTTACTAAAATAACTATATATAATTACATTTTGATACTCTCTCTTAGATGACTTAATTTTACATAAGCTCCTAAGAATATCTTCAACTATTTTCATTCCTAAACTGACTTATTCCCTTTTGTCCATTCACAATATGATTGTATTAACTTGAAATATATGTAATAAGTAAATAATTTGTTTACACACACACACACATATATATATATATATATGGGTCTAGGAAAATTCGGTGTAGGAAAATTCGGTGTAAGAAAATTCGGTGTAAGAAAACTCGGTGTAGGAAAATTCGGTGTACAGAAAATTCGGTGTACGGAAAACTCGGTGTGGGGAAATTTTGGTGTAAGGTAGATTCGGTGTAATACATATTGAATATTACCACTTACGATAATTTACGACATTTCATATTGTGAAAACGAAAACCATATAATGTACCGAATAAAATGTTATTACCTATTTCAAGAAAAGCAAATTTATTTTTCTGCCTTGAGTCCAATACCTCTTGCATGTCTTTTGCGGGGTATTATACTACTATAAACTACTTTTCATCACACAATGAAGCTGACACTTTTTGTCAGAAATAAAACAATTACAACTATAAGTTCAGAGAATAGTTATAGGAACAACTAAAAACACCTTTCCTATATAGTACATCATAGAACATATACAAGGTGATTCTTTTAAAACTCACGGATTTCATTTGGGGGTCTAGATTTTCTAACTGAAGTCCGATTTTCATGCAGTTTGTGGCAAATGATCAAGGAACGTTGGAAGATTTATGGAACTATGCTTACTGGTTTAAATTCATTTGGGGTAATATAGGCCGCGCCTCTAGAAAAGCAGCAAATATTCGCCACTGTACCGAATTGGAATTAGGTGAGGTGCGGTATGGAGATTTGAGTTTGTTCGTTAGATGGCAACCTCGCGACGGTCAATAAGAAACAGGAAACTGGGCCTTCGTATTGAGAATTATGCTGTGCTACTGTACCAATATGATCAGGACACAGTTACAATAATGTACTCTTTGGAGCAACGTGATTTTATCGTTAAAAAGATATTAGAGGCCGGGATCTGTTGTTGCTACGCAAAGGGCAGCTACACGCAACTTTGCCTCACGTTCTGCCCCAAACAGGAACATAATATGGTCGCTAGTGAATAAATTGCAGGAAACAGGATCTCTTCTGAGTAAGGCAGGGAAGCATCGGACACCGCTGGCGGATGTTGTTGGACATAAAACTTAAAGATTTCATTTCATTTCCCTAACACTTAATTTGTATTCTCACTAACACTTAATTTGTATTCTTCAATTTCGCTTCAAATATCCAATATCTCATTCGAACTGTAACGTACAATGGCGAATATTTGCTGTTTTTCTTGCGGCCTGCTCGATATTACCCCGGATGAATTTAAACCAGTAAACATAGTCCCATAAATCTCCCATTCTCCCTTGATAATTTGTAACAAACCGCATGAAAACCGGACTTCAGTTGGAAATTCTAGAGCCCAATGAATCCGGGAGTATCACTCTGCATATACATATGTAAGATGCAAAAATATATTGATCAAAAAAGTCTTAGTGGAAAGGGCAATATAAAGCAGGATGGTTTTATCATATAATATTTGTACAAATAGTTTAATTCTCCTCCAATCAGACACTTTAGTTTGTTTGCCTTAAGTTAAGGTAAACAAGTACTGCAACCCTATTGACTCCTTATTGACTTCTCCTCCAGGCGTAGTTGAGGCATTTATTTTTACACCTTTGAGTAACATAAATAAACTATGTCGTTTTTGAAGAATTTAAACTTAAATATTTATTTATAAAATAGACATAAAATCGTCAGAACATTTTTGAAAAATCTACAATTTTCAACTTTACCCGTCTAGTAACCTACTTTTTTTTTTGAAATATAAAATTCTAGGAGACATCCTCCAAAACAGCATAAAAACTTAAGTTTTAAATGAAATGTCGCTTGGTAGCGATGATCGCTTCGCTAAATCAATAAATAAATTTCTCGTCATGTAAGGGCCATGAAATGCTAAAATCCGTCGAAATCTAGAATTCAAATTATTTCACGATCACAATTTTTCAAAATTTGGTATAGCAGACAGTAAAAGTACGTTATACACAAAGTTTGAACTTAAAACTAATACGCTCATTTATCCTCAAAGTTGAGTTTTTAATAAATCCTACGGTCTACAACAACGAATCTTTCTTTACACCGAACATTCCCCACACCGAGTTTTCCGTACACCGAATTTTCTGTACACCGAATTTTCCTACACCCAGTTTTCTTACACCGAATTTTCCTACACCGAAATTTCCTACACCGAATTTTCCTGCTCCCAGTATGGTGGTGTGGTGAACCACCTACAGCAAAAACTATCCGTTATTGGCTAAAGTCTTTTAAGGAAACCGGTAGTGTTTTAAAAGCACAATCACCAGGTAGACCGAGAACTTTTGAAGATGTTGTTGAACAGATCCGTGTTTCTTGTGTTCGGAGCTCGAAGAAGTCATTGACCAGACGTAGTCTACAATTAGGAGTGCTAAAGGTACTGTGTATGATGTGCGTAAAAGACTTAAGTTGCGCGCCTACAAATTGCAACTGTTACATGAAATTAAACCTACTGATAAAATCGGTGTGCAGGGCGACAAATGGATTCCACGTTGAAGTCTACCAACATTAAACAAAACTTGAAGGAATTCTCTTTCATCATATGTAGGCTTTACTCATTGATGTAAGTTTTCATTCATTCCCCAATTAAATTTATACTTAAAACTAGGGAGTTTTTTCAAACACTTGGAATCACTTCCGGATATGCCCAGATTACGGACAAACGCAGGTTATGAGTCTGTACTCTTACCAAAATAACAAATTATGCTATAAATGTATATCATGTATATCTAATAATGTTTTAAGTCTAAATCCAAATGTCTGTAATTCTGACATTTCCAGAAGTGAGTGCAATACAATGAGATATACACATAAATTTCCATGCCTAAACCCAAAATCTGCACTCCTAGCAATCAATTTATATTATGGTAATTCAATTTCGTGTTAGTTTAAATTTTGTGTATCATAATTGCGAAAGGATATGTGGGAAGGCTTATACGCGTATAAAGTGATGGGGCACTGGTGGTACAACAAGAAGCAGATCGAGTAAATAATCTTGTTTTCTGTGGATATAGGCATGACTGATTTGTATATTTTCCCCACATGGCCCTTAATGATTCCCCCTCTCCTTCTGAAGTTCAATGTCTGGGAATGTTCCTCATCCATGGAATTCTTAAAGTTTACTAATCTTTGAACCATTAGCCGTGCCATAAGAAAGACTCTCATCTATTATTCTTTCTAGAAATCGAATTTGAATTAGAAGTCAAGCGAAGTCGAAAATTGTTCATGGTTTAATTCAACAACTTTTATTACATTTTCCAGTGTTCCTCACCAGTTGATATCAATTACAAGAGTGATTAATTGCAATTTCACATTTTTCTTCTATTTCTCACCTATGAAATATTGAACATCACAATCCATGTGCATGTACCCTGAACTAGGAATTTATAATCAATTACCTTGATGTGAGGAAAATCTGTCAGATAAAGGATGAGCATTCCAGCAATATGTGATTTTAAAATAAAATGCCCTTTGAGTGACCAATCTTTGTTGGAATATGAAGAAAAGAGTTATTTGAACATTAGCAGCGATTGCGCGAATGGCTGCTTTGTTTCGTATAGCCCTCCAACACAATAAGCAGTTAGTTACTGGTACCTCTTTAAAAATGTCTGCTCCTTTACTATAGATAACCAGTTGAAAACGTGATTTTATTGTATTTTTGTAACCCGCAACAATATGGGAGAAACGTTATTTTGTGGGGGGGTCTCCCTCGTATTTAGACTTCGTACTCCTATTGCAAGAATGAAAATAGGTATAGAGAACCATGTTATGTACAAATATCGTGTTTTCTTTCTTCTTTAAAAAAATCGATGGCTAGTCCATAAGGATATATATTTTATGTAAAGAAAAGAATTGATTTGGTTTTCAGTCCCTTTGGCGTCCCTTTCAGCAGCGAGGCTATATGAGACGTGGACCTACTGATTAACGTGGAATATGAACCATATGAACTCCCATCGGGAATCGATCAAGGGTAACCACACGCCAAAGGCCTCTTTCGTTAGAGTAACCAACACATTTGAACTATAAAATTACCAAATTTGTGCTGACAGATTGTCAACTTCCAATCTTGCATCAATCTCGATATGGGTCATACTGAAAATAATTGTGTCTACCGGAAATAGAATCTCAGATCTGAATTTTAACATTCAATGCATATTGCATAAAGGAAATTTACTGAGTGTCTGGGACTATATATCTCTCATAACGCGAATTCACAGGATACAATGGGGGGGGGGGGGTAGATGGGGTGAAGCATCTCATGGTGTTTACCGCAAACTGGGATGAAGTGACTAACAGCATACAGAGATAGTTACGTCTGTATTACATAGAATGATTAACACGTTCGGCGCTTCTCCCATCTATTATGGGAAATTCGAGACTCAATTTCACCTTCCTTTGCAAAGCTGAATCGTGACGTGATTATTTGATAGAACGTGCTTCATGGACGCTGCTTGCATTAACTGTGTTAGGCAACAATTATCTTAAACAGTCGGAAGCTAAATTTGACACGAAGAATCATAATCGTATAATGCAGTGCTTCTGTTCGCTGTTTGTATCTCTTGTTCCTTAGGTACTGTGAAGAGAGTTGAGTATCTAAGATATCTTGTTTTTCAAGTCTTTGATTTATATGGGATTTTTCATTTTACTTTTTTTTTTTTTTTTTTTTTCGTTTCTTTGAAATGAACTGCAATTTTAATTATGTGGTTTTCCTGATTTCTTCTTCAAGTTAAGTTGTTACTGTCACTTCCTTTTTTCAAAATGATTGCATTACAAAAAGAAGTCTCCAAACTACGGGCCGTGGGCCAATATCAGACTCCGAACATCGCAAATCGGACCAAACACAGTTAATTTTGATTAAATTGTAAAATTTACTAGTTAAATCATACAAAATAACAATAAGATGTTTTATGTTTAAGATGCAAGTAAGAAAGAGATAATTGACATATATCATAAAATTGAACATTTTAATTGTAATTGTAGATATGAGATTTATCCTAAAAACTTATAATAAGTGACGCACTTAAGTACTTCACATAATGAAACTAAACATTATAATTTTAATTAATGATATATGTAGTTGTAACTTTGTACTGGCAATTGTTTGCAATTGTGGATCAAGTTTACTAATGGAAATTATCAACAACGACTTCAAATGCTCATCAGTTAACTTGAATCTGTAAATGTTCTTTGTATATTTCATATTAGAGAATGTTTTTTCACACATTTAAGTAGTTCTGAACGTGGAAAGAATACTACGAGCAAATTTGCGCAACAGATCAAACTGCGTGAGTGAAAGACTATTAAGAAATTCCAACAATGATGAATTGAAATATTTTTCTTTAATCGCTACACTGCAAATCAATCATTTTCATTTGAAATTTTGGGAAGAAGAGCTTCTATGTTTGCTTTTAAAGGACTTTCAGAAATTTTGATGTCGTTTACAATTGCATCAAAATCGGAAAAACGAGTCTCAAAATGTTTCTTTTAAGCACCCATAGCTCTAGCTACAAAATCTACTGCAAATTAAACCTCAGTTTGCTCACTGAATGTTTGGAATATATTGAAATGGGTGAAATTTTGCAACGACATCCTGTATTTTCAGTGTAATTTTAAATATCGGGCAATGTATGATTTGAAAATATGCACTAACTAGTTCGAAGAAGAAGAAGAAGAAGAAAGTACGAAAAAGAAATAGAATTAAAAATTGATTCTAATATGATAATTTGATGAGCTTTTGTCTTTACGTTGTCATAACAACGAATTGTAAATAAATGTTATAATTCCGGATCCATCATAAAAGGAGATGTTCGCATAATCATGAGACGTATATTTAATTTAATAAGTGTGTGCCACAATAAAAGCTAGGAAATATAAACGCAACATAAACTGGTTTAAGTGATTTTAGTAACATAATCTAGATGTAATTAGACTGAGGACCTATGAATAACGAGTTATGTTTTAACTTTTATTTTTGAATTGGGATTAAAACAATTTCTTTTTCTGTTTAAAAGACTTAATGTGAGTGTATAAATTAGACAGAAGCTGATTTTCTCTTTTTACTTTTAAACTAAGGTAATTCATATGTTTAGTTAAATCTATATAAAATGCTTTCATAATCATTGTTCTATAACTCCGATAAAATCCAGCTAGAGGTCGATTCTTTTCATTCAAGAAAATTTCGATTATTGTTTGGAGTTCAAATAATCGCATTAGAACTTACGAAGCTAAGTCAAC
The DNA here is from genome assembly GCF_964235325.1 of Thermobia domestica. NCBI lineage: Eukaryota > Metazoa > Arthropoda > Insecta > Zygentoma > Lepismatidae > Thermobia > Thermobia domestica. Next base: position 143,921,843 of record NC_137466.1, on the reverse strand, counting down.
GTACTTCAGTATAATATGCTAGGTCATTTTCTTCAATTTATTCTAAGGGGGCCCAGTGACTCAGTGGGAACGCTTACCTCTGACGCATGAGGTACTTGGTTTGATCCGCGGCCAAGTATGTTTGAAGTGGACAACATCGTGTCTATGGGTTTGTAGATGTGTTTGACTTGTTTTGACCATTTGCTTTAGCATGCTGGAATTTGTTTGACCATTTGCTTCAGCACTGTCCATGTGACTTTAAACTAATGCGAACTAAACATGATTTATGAATGTAGTATTCATATAGAAGGTCAGCTTAGTAAATTTAACTATCATCATCATGAAATCTGTTTCCAACAAGAAATAAATATGTTTTAAATAATATAGTTATGACGGATTTTGCCGCCCCTCGAAACTTGCTGTCCCGTACAGTTGCATGTGAGGCACATATGTCCCTGGGAACTAGAGTAGAACTGATTTTTGCTACAATGAATCCCTATCACAAAATAGCTACTCGTTATTTCCAATTTTTCTGTATTGCGAATTGGTGATCATTGCTGAAACCGGAAAACATAGGCTTCTACCACATTTCAGTTCTAATAACCCGACAGGAGTCAAGTTGAAACCCAGTGTCTCTTGGGGTGCTGAATCCGTTTTAGGAAATCATATTCTCGCCAACGACTACCGTTTTAGTTCTATAGTGATGAACGTTGAAACCGGATATAGTTGATTTGTACCACTCTTGGTGTGAATACATGGTTAAGAAACGAAGTAGAATCTATTCTGGTACCGGTATCCTTATCTCTAATCGTTCTTGCTCTAATATCTATCTGCGGACGGACAGACGGACATAGCTGTTTTCTGTAATATTTTTCATACTTATACACAACATACTTTGGGTGTCTAAGGTGGAATTGGAAACAATTTGTAAAATAAAATAAAAGGTAGTTGAATCATAATGAAGAAAAGAGAAGTAAACTTAGGAAGCAATTTGTTTACTAGTGTTGTGACGCATTCTCTTATGACTTTTTAATAAGCTTACGGGCAAAAAAACGGTAACAAGTACATTCTTCTTGAATTATATAGCATTAAACATAGAAGAAGTGAACTAATTAGCTTAAGAAACAAAATGCATTATTTTTATCCCCCCCCTACTTTATGAGATACAAGCATCGGGCGATCCCCCTCTTAAAACAAAATTGAATTTATAATCCTTCTCTTCTTTTCGAAGATTTTAATATGATTTTGTTCGTGTCACTCGATATTATGTCAAAATGACGAAAAACCTTTTACCTGACAACTTGTTGGAAGTTCTCTCCGGCTATATTTCCTCCCTCGCCAACACTACGAAATTGTTCAACATAATTTAATATCGACTTCAGGGCTCGAAAATTCTATTATTGCGTTTTATTCATGGGAGAGAAAAAAAAGTACCTTAGCAGAAAAAAGAAACATAGATTGTAGAAAGTATATGATATCTCGTTTTAAAATCAAATCACTTTTTGTTTTTTAATATAACGACTACCAGAAATCTGATAGGCTATATAACATTGATTTTTATATCTTCGATGTAGTATCACTTATATAAACTGATTTACTTTATTTTTTTTTTCCTTCACAGTTTCTATAAATAATAAAATCCAATTACCGTTATTGGTATTTCATTTGCTGACGGTTACACCAAAATTGATATTGCAGAGCTAGTTAATATTTAAAGAGAGAGAAAAGATGATTTGCATAGTGGAAAATAATGTAATCCCAATGTAAAAAAGATCTTGCAGTAAAGCGTTCACTGGTCGATTTGCTTACGAATCATGTAATGACACCATTTGGTAGGCAGTAATATAAGGGATAAAGAATTGTTTAAGATGGAAACACATTGTCTATCGATAAAGCAGTATCATGAATAGTCCGTGTAAACAATAGTTTCTGAGATGATTAATGAGATTAAATTAATGTTTTGTTTCCTAATTTGAAATGCAAAAAAATAATGAAATCTTTAAGTTTTACGTCCCATGATTATGCCGGCTAGGCTAAAGGAGACAGTGATTACGAGAAATGAATGAAATGACCGAAGAATCCCGAGAAAACTCACGCACACGGTGTTTGTCTACCACAAAGTTCACTTGGCGCGAACAGAGATCGAACCAAAGACCCCATGCACCAGATGTGAAAACCCTACCACTGAGCCATCGTGGCCCCAATTCCTAATTTGAGAATGACAAGAAGTGTACATTACATATATGTAATGCTTTTACTGATCCTAGATTAGAATGGTCGTACTGCTTCCGGATGAGAATGATCTATTTGATCTTAGCTGAGAATGATCCAGGATGAAAATGATATTACTGATCCCAGATGAAAATAATCATAGTAATCAAGGAAGAGAATGGTCTTAATGATTCCATATGACAATGATCGTGGCGGTCCAGGATTAGAATTATCTTAATGATTGAGATGTAAATGATCTTAGTGATCCTGAATGAGAATGATCTTAGTGATCCAGGATAAAAAAATAATCTTAGTGATCCCAGATGAGTATGATCATAGTGACCAAGGATGAGAATGATCTTAGTGTTCCCAGATGGGAATGATAGTAGCAGTTGAGGAAGAGAATGATCTTAGTGATCCCAGGATGAGAATGATCTTAATGATCGAGATGAAAATGATCTTGGTGATCCTGTATAAGAATGATCGTAGTGATCAAGGATGAAAATAACCTTAGTGATCCCAGATGAGAATGATCGTAGTGATCCAGGATAAGAATGATCTTAGTGATTCAGGATGAAAATATTCTTAGTGATTCCAGATGAGAATGTTCGTAGTGTCAGGATAAGAATAATTTTAGTGAGACCAGATAGAAATGATCGTAGTAATGTAAGATATGAATAATGTTAGTGATCCTAGAAGTTATATTAAGTTTGAGATGAGACAGAATAAAGGGAAGAAAAGGTAGCAGAATTTGAGAGTATTCTTCAGAGCAAATGTGATTAATGTTTCAGTAGCGTGTGGGATTAATGATTATACATATAGTATTCCTAACCGCTTATATATAATCACCTATTAAGAAATAGCTACCCGACTTAAATCTAATAGAGTAAAGTTGAGTATTCCTAACCGCTTATATATAATCACCTATTAAGAAATAGCTACCCGACTTAAATCTAATAGAGTAAAGTTGAATTCACTTGATAATTAGGTAAGCTATCAAACGTAAGCTTTCTATACAGGTAACCAAGAAAGTTCTGTCGCTTTATCACCCACCACTGTCGAACATCGATATGACACCTAAAACATACCTGGAAGATCAAGAATAGTCCCCATCAGCATCGTCGACCTTCTGCCAACGTTCTGGAGGGACATGGATTCCATCACAGTAGAACTTGGTGGGTCGTGAAGTGAAGAAAGTGTCAAGTGCATTCTACACCTCCACTAGGGATTTCAACTGGTGTTCTCTAAAGTGATTGTCCAAGGAATGGAACAGGTGATAATCGGACGGTGTAATGTCCGGGAAGTATGACGTATGCTATAGTGTTTCCCATCCAAGGCATAGATTAGTGTTCCAGGTCATCCTAACCACGTGAGGCTTAGCGTTGTCCTGTAACAGAAGGATCCCTTTGCGATTCAGAAGTGCTAACTCCAGAGTTTTGAGCTTTTCTTGAACACGGTTCAACTGCTGACAGTACACAGTTGCATTGATGCTCTGACCAGCTGGTAGCAGTTCCCAATTCACGATGCCGCGAGCAGTCCACCAAACACACAACAGAACCTTCGTCTGGTGCAGTGCTGGTTTCGGCTGTTTTGGAACCGGTTCATGGGATGCTAACCAATGATGACGGCGCCATGGAGCTCGTACATGACCCGCTTCTCATTACATGTCAACACTCCGTCCAGAAATAGCTCCCTCCTCAGACAGCAAAGAAATACAGGTGTCAGCTCGCAATTCCTTCTTGACCGGAGTCAAATCATGTGGGATCCATCGACCAATTTGTAGTGCTTCCCAAGTTGATGGAGGTGCTGCCGAATGATTTCTCCACTCACACTGAATTGTAGTCCTAGTTTCTCACATTTATGGCCACTGTTCGCATCAATTGTTGCTTGAAGATCTTCATTTTTCACATGTGTTAGTCTTCCGGCACGTGGTACGTCTTCGAGTGATTCGTCAACGTCCTTAAACTTGTAAAATCACCGCTGAAATGTCCACGTAGTCACCCTCACCAAAGGCCTGGCACATATTCCGCCCCATTGCAGGGGCATTTGACCCCAGTTTGCACTCGTACAACATACGCGCCCATATGAGGCTTTGTGGAGGTCCCATGTTCACTCTGTCCTTCCGCAAGTTTACGGAGTAACTGAATTGCCACAACCAGCTAGTATGTTACATATACCCATACCAACAACTGACCTTCGCCTTATCTCCATTCACATTCAACTCACTGTGTGAGGGCAAATTGAACACAGAACTTTCTTGGTTAGCTTTATATGGTCATTAAGTGATGAACCAACTTTCATATTTTCAAATCGTAATGTTATTTCGAAAGTTGCTTCGATAATTTCAAAATTTTTAACACACTATATTATATCCTCCAGTGCTAATAAGTCTGTAAATATTTGAGGCTGATGTATTTACACAATGATTTCTTTGTGGGACGGGAAGAAAATGAGCAGTCTATAGAAAGTTGTGTTGTCTTATTGGTGAAGGGAACTCTTACAGATACTTAGAAATGTTTCAAGAATCGTGGAGTGAGTAAGGTGAGCTCCAGAATTCAATGAAATCAATGATAAGTTTCTAATAGTTCTCTGCACTCAACGAGTTGTCTCTCCAAACTTTCCAACTCCTATTTTTCTTATTTGGCCTCTTGAAATTGGCAGCATGTTTTCCAATAATTCAATGTGAATTTAATGAAGGGTCTTAAGATGACAAATAAACCAATTGGGTATTAGATAATGTCACTATCATCTGTTAAAACAACTGAATTGTCCTGCTGGTGCCAGGGGCGGATCGAGGACGGACTTCTGGGAGGGGGGGGGTTGTAATACTACTACTTAGAGCTACTTTTACGAGCTTCAAACTCTGGGATGGGTTTTATTTATATATAAAATAAGAAAGTCTCCTCTTCATTAACACAGTAAATATAGGGTGTTAATGAACTATACCGATAAACTTTAAGGGGTGATTCCTCATATCAAAATAAGAGAAAAAGTTCATATGGATCTATGGCGAAAAGTGCATAGTTTCAGAGCTAGGGCTGTCCAAAATCGCGAAAAAGCCAAATTTCAAGATGTCCTATTTCGAATTTGACAGACTGTGGATGGTGGTCCTTGTTATCGTAAAAGAGGTGACGCATACGGAATCCAAAAATGCATATTTTAATGTTCAATTAGTGTACAGATTATTCACTGTAGGTTGAAATTTTAAAACATGCCATCAACCGAATTTTGAGATGTGCTCTGACTTCATGATTGGTCCTAATTAGGCAAACGATAAGTCTTGATTGCAGTGAATACGGAATCCTTTGGCGCGATGTCGGAAGTGTTAATTATAGCCAGTAGCACGGTCTCTCGTACTCGGGAAAACGCATGGTGCGATGCTTTCTTTCACGCTTATAAATGAAGAAAACGTGAAATATACCGTGACGAAATACTTATCATCATGTGTTATTCCGAACACAAAAAACATGGAGCTGCCGGTTAATAACACTTCCGCCTTCCCTCCGAAGCACTGGATGTCCATTGTTGTCAAGGCTTACTTCCTGCCTACTTTGGACCCTTCTTGAAATGAAGATATTTGAAAACTCTATTGAAAACATATCTAAGAATTACACCCTGTAGGGAATACCCTCTACACCTATTGACAATTGATGAAATATGCACTTTTGGATTGTGTATGCGTTGCTTCCTTTGAGCTGATAAGAACCACCATCCACAGTTTCTGGATTTTGAATAGGGCCGATTGAAATTTGGCTTTTACGCGATTTTGGATAGCCCTAGTTCTGAAACTATGTACTTTTCGTCATAGGTCCATATGAACTTTTTCTCTTATTTTGATGTGAGGAATCATCTCTTACAGTTTGTCGGTATAGTTCATTAATACTCTCTCTCTCTCTCTCTCTCTATATATATATATATATATACCGGGTGCGTCATTTATAATGTCAAACCTTGATGACGGAGAAACCAAAAGAGAGAGAGAAGCGAAACTTTGCACGAAGCAACTATACAAAGGGGCACATTGGTAGACGTATTATTTGACATCATCGGATGAACAGTGTTGCCAACCCAATATAAAGTTATGATTTTTTAAATGGAACGACCTAAATTGTATTTCATAATTTAATTCAACACTAAAAAGGAAGACGAAAGATATGCCACCCGCATGTCAGTGTTGCAAACTTCTCAAGAAATAACGTTAAATATGTGTCACATTTAAACGTCTTTTGCACACACAGGGACTGAGGTACACACTAGTTTTGCACAATAATTTAAATATTGACCAGAACGGTTTAAATTGACACCAAGTTTAGATGGGTCCGTTAAACAGTGTTGACATAACAGAAAAGACAAAAGTCGAGTTTGGATATGGTGCAATAACTCGAAAAAGGCCATAAGTACATTACGGTTTAAAATTTATAGGACAATTTGTTATGTCATAAGAAGCATTCTCACGTTTATTTGAAGTCGATAAGTCAAGTACTTACCGAGATATTCGGAATTTTGTAAAAGCTGAGAATTTTGCGCTGTAGAAGTTGGTAACGCTGTCTCAAATTCCCACTTTTCCCCTCAACGTTGAGAAATTCGTAAAGATGTGGTTGAAATAAAATATAAGCATTAATAAACACCAAGTGGTGATACATACGATGAAAAAGAAACTTTTTTCAGTACTTGAAATGACTAATTAAAGCATTTTTCAGATGGGAAGCGGCATGGCCTTGAGTTGGCTTTACGCGGCGTCCAATTGGCTTTGAGCGGTGTTGACAATTCGCGACAAGCAGTTCTGCACGCTGACTTCTCGCGCTACTGCGAATCTTGACAATAGCAGAGGCGCTTATTAGAAATATTGTATTAGCACATTAACTGCTCACTTTACGAAGTAGAGAAAAGAATTACGAACACATACGTGAAAACTACATCTTTTTATGACAACTGGTTGTCATGATACACGCTTTGAAAGGTTTCCATATAAAACAATTAGTAAAACGAGCGTTGAGTCCCGTCTAATTTCCAATGGATTTTTCTTCGATTTGGAAATGGAACTCAACTTTTATTAAAGGATAATCAGGGGTGTAACCAACAGGTTGTTCTAGGGGAACATTACTTTCAGGGGGAGGAAAGCTTTTCACGCATTAAAATCAGAACAAATGACCTCTTTCAGGATATGAAAGCATTTTAACTCACCATGTATACTATACACATATTATGTTTTCTCGATGCTACCTTAACAAAAGACGGATCTTGACAGTACTGAAGTTGAAAAGCGGATTGTAAGAGATAAATCAACAAGCTATTCATAAGAAAACAAATGCTGTTTCTAGCAGTCTGTTTATCCGACTTTGTGTTTATGTAGGTTAAAATACTAAAGGGAAAAAACTCGAAAAAATATCAACTCAGATATTATTATGCAATAATATAGTAGTGAGAGATCCTGGGGGGACTGAGGGAGCCAGGGCCCCTCATTTTATTTGTAAATGTGCAATATTAGGCATAATTTGAATGCAATTTGTCACAAAATCATCATATATGCTTTCTGCATCTGAATGCACCCCCCCCCCCAATTTACAGAGAAATCAGCGTCCTTGTAATTAGGTACAGAAACTGTATTGATGATGTTTTCCTTTTTCTTTTTTTAAAAATCGTATTTTATTATAAACGTTCCTAATTTGCATTAACTATTAAATAAATTTACTAAACATATACTAGATGAACCTCATTTCGGGGCTGGAAATAGTTTGGAAAGTCAAGGCCCTCTTTTCCCCCGTTTCTACACCCTTGAGAATAGTAAGCGATCGAATTAAATAACAAGCCTCTGCAATTTGATTCATTTATATATATTCGATTCCCGGCGGGAGCTCATGTGGAAGAACAGAAGGTATGGGACATTCGTAATATTGTTTTGAAATTGCCTTCATGCAAGATTCTTCCTTATTCGACAGAAGAAACGCAGTATGATTTTTTTTTCTTCGTTTCAATACCTTACGTATGTGTGGCCAATTACGTAATCCTTCTTTACTCCTCTAGCAGGGATGCAAAAGCACCAGGCGTCTGAGTGGTGTCATAAATTATTGTAACCCAAAACAAACTCGACCATATCGCGTTGCTTACGAATCAGATGGATTGTTGTTGTGAGACCTACATCAAGTATAAGAGTATGTTATTATAGGAACAGACATGGAAGCAAAGGAGCTGATTGTGTGTGTAGGAACGCAACTTCTCTTCTAGCATAAACAGAATTCATCAGTGTCTAGATTGCTTTTTTTCGTGGTAGTTCATTTGTTCTCCAAAATTATAGTTGACAGTGTCTTTAAGGAAACCGAGTACAAGTGCGGAATTTTCTTTAAAAAAAAAGTGCTACGAAGTGAAGCTCGAAGAATTATTTTTTTGTGTTTATAATTTTTGGAACTCATAATAAAAAATTTACAAGAGTCAGATTCAGACAATGGCGAAATATTAATTGACATAGACGATAGTGAAAGTAGTGTTGAAGACGAACGTTTAGCAGTTCCACTGGAATAAGTTAATAGGTAGGTTATTCAGTTGCTATATATACTTCTAGGATACACAGCCAAAATCTTTGAGTTTGCTGGAATAGTATATTTACATTGTGAATAATGTTGCCAATGTATGTGTAATAATCTCAACTAAAGGAAGAGCGAGAAGGGAAAGGGGAGTCCGAAATCCGGCAACACCGCGCGGAATATCCCACAGCATTGGCTACTGCCCGTGATGCTTTACATCTGAAAAACACAATAAGAGTAATTTACTGGATATGAAAAAAAAACGTAAGGAAGTAAAAGGACTTCATATGACAAGATAATACAAAGACGTAGAAGACATGTAGATACCTAGTAGCTACTTTCGCACGATGAAAATATTTATCCTCTTATAAGTTTGGGACACCAATATAAAAACAATCCAATACTCACTGTGTACATTACCAGCATGTTACCAATTCCTGTTAACAGATACATGGAAAAAGTATTCAGCATGTCAGGAGTCACACATTATTAAAAAAAAAAAAAAAAAAAGTACAAAAGAATATTCCACTTCAAAATGAGAGGGTAGAAAAGTGAATACCTTGAAAAACAGTACATGTGCTCATAAAAGAACAGGTCTGGTAACCCTACATATAAGTATGTGCAAATCTTTCAAACATATGATACATACCTTCGTAGCTCAATTCCAGATTTGTCATAGTAAAGCAGTGGTGCGAGTATTGGATTGTTTTGATTTTGGTGTCCCAAACTTATAAGAGGATAAATATTTTCATCGTGCGAAAGTAGCTACTAGGTATCTACATGTCTTCTACGTCTTTGTATTATCTTGTCATATGAAGTCCTTTTACTTCCTTACGTTTTTTTTTCATATCCAGTAAATTACTCTTAATTAGTCATTTCAAGTACTGAAAAAAGTTTCTTTTTCATCGTATGTATCACCACTTGGTGTTTATTAATGCTTATATTTTATTTCAACCACATCTTTACGAATTTCTCAACGTTGAGGGGAAAAGTGGGAATTTGAGACAGCGTTACCAACTTCTACAGCGCAAAATTCTCAGCTTTTACAAAATTCCGAATATCTCGGTAAGTACTTGACTTATCGACTTCAAATAAACGTGAGAATGCTTCTTATGACATAACAAATTGTCCTATAAATTTTAAACCGTAATGTATTTAGGGCCTTTTTCGAGTTACTGCACCATATCCAAACTCGACTTTTGTCTTTTCTGTTATGTCAACACTGTTTAACGGACCCATCTAAACTTGGTGTCAATTTAAACTGTTCTGGTCAATATTTAAATTATTGTGCAAAACTAGTGTGTACCTCACTCCCTGTGTGTGCAAAAGGTGTTTAAATGTGACACATATTTAACGTTATTTCTCGAGAAGTTTGCAACACTGACATGCGGGTGGCATATCTTTCGTCTTCCTTTTTAGTGTTGAATTAAATTATGAAATACAATTTAGGTCGTTCCATTTAAAAAATCATAACTTTATATTGGGTTGGCAACACTGTTCATCCGATGATGTCAAATAATACGTCTACCAATGTGCCCCTTTGTTACAGTTGCTTTGTGCAAAGTTTCGCTTCTCTCTCTCTTTTGGTTTCTCCGTCATCAAGGTTTGACATTATAAATGACGCACCCGGTATATATATATATATATATTGGGCCATTTTAATCAATCCACGGAAATATCTGAAAAATGATAAAACATAGAAGAAATTTTTGAAGTACACGTTATATATTGCTAAGGGGGAAAACCAATTCCGCCAAAAGTACCCCTCTCCGCCCCCCGTAAATGGGGGTAACGGGGGGTAACTTTGAAATGTCAAATGAGAACATGGGTCGAGTAATACCTCGTTCGAAAGGTCTTGGAAAACTAAGTAACGCTATACCAAAAGATGTTTCATATGGAGCACCAGTTTCAAAATGGCCGCCATGATATAGTTCGGAAACTCCAGTACTCGTAGTATGAAAACCATGGAAGACAAATGAATGGAACAAAATTGAAATACGTAAATATCATAGGGCATATCGAATGATGTAATCTCTGTGATCCCAGTGGCCTCCCTGAAGGGGTCTTGTGGGCTAACTTCAAAATTTCAATGTCCGACCGGACAACGGTTCGGGAGTACGCTTGACCTACCCAATGCTGTTTGGAAGGCAGACTTCATGGATAGAGAATTGGTGCACTGAGTTAATACGGATGGCCACAGTTACATTTTGATTAACTATTAGCACTCATGTCATATTGTGAGCTTGAGGGACGAAACGGTGTGTACGTATATCCCCGAAATGCTTTCTGAATAACCAGCACGCATTGCATAAAAGCTTCTGTGGCGACGGCGATTAGCAAATTCACACGTTTGTAAGTTCCAGCAACTGCATTATTCGACAACTTCTTTCGTATAACGTTCGTTCTGTTTTCGCATCAAATCATATTCAGCCACACAGATATGCGTGCGTTACTATTCAAATAAAATTTCACCTTTTTTTTTAGTCACTACAGCGTCATTCATACAAACAAATGTTTCAACCACACTATACCTATTTGTAAGGTAGCCTTAATTTGAGAATTAAAGTAGAGTTCTCATTTGAACTTTCACTGTTACTTTCCACCCCACTCACATACAGAGCGCAGGGAGAGATTATTTTGCAGGACTTGGATTTCTCTCCATACATTATGGCAATTTTACTCTAATATTTTTATCTCTATTGTATTATTCTCGAGCCTTGGAACGCCTTCGTGGTTTTCCTATTTAATTTTCGTTATTTTCATTTATGTCTAACCGTATTCATACTATGGGCACTATACGTTTTCTTACACACAGTCACCATGTCTTGGCGATCATTTTGAAAACGGTGTCTCATGTCGAATTTTTTTTTACAGAAGCTGTTTGATATTAATTTGTCTATGTAACGTGATGTTACTCGCTTCAAGTTGCTATTTGAAATTTTCAAGTTGGCCCCGGATACCTTTCAGTTGGCCCTTGGAGTCACCCCGACAACACCTCTCGATGTGCCTTACGTCAGTTAGCTACTCCAGTTTTTCTTCTGTTGATTTATCTCCAATCGCTTTCATACTACGGGTACTAAACCTTTTCTCTGACACTGATACTATGTTTCGGCGGACTTTGAGAACACTGCCATTTCACCTCAATCGTTTTCTCCTGCAATATGTTTGATTTTGCAAGATTTATCGAACGAGGTACCACTCGACTCATGTTACTATTTGATATTTTGAAGTTAACCCCCAAGACCCCTTTAGGGAGGTCACTAGGATCACAGGGACCACACCATTCGATATGCCCTATGATATTTACGTATTTCAATTTTGTTCCATTCATTTACCTTCCATGGTTTTCATAGTACGGGTACTGGAGTTTCCGAACCATATCATGGCGGCCATTTTGAAATTGGTGCACAATATGAAACATCTTTTGGTACAGCGTTACTTAGTTTTCCAAGACCTTTCGAACGAGGTATTACTCGACCCATGTTCTCATTTGACATTTCAAAGTTACCCTAGGGTGACCAGACATACTCTTTTTAAGAGTATTATACTCTTTTCGAGGTTTATATACTCTATACTCTTTTTTTCTTCCCAAAAATATCGAATTATACTCTTTTGTGGTATTTTCGAATTCATTTAACGTTTAATGCATTTTCCCATTGAAAATCGCATTTTTTTTTCTTTGTAAAAACTTTGACGTTGACAGCACTTTCTAGTACTTCGTAGTAGCAGACCCGCTGCGCTGTGCTGCGTTTCTCGTCCTCGTTGCATTGTAGGGTTGCCAGATTTTCTTTTTGCAAAAGAAAAAAAATAATAATATAACTAAACTGTTTTTATTAATTACTACTAAAACTATAGTAAAGACGGCAGAATTAGAGTGATAGATTTATCCAAACTTTCAACATTTTAATTATTAAATTGTTAATTAAATTGATTGATTACCTGGAATGATTTATATTTTCGGAATTTATATCTGGTATTCTTACAGTTCATGGAACGGGGTTTTGTTTTCCCTTCAAGTGAGTTGTTGCTTGTGATGCTTCCAATCGTGAAGCAACCAAACTCATGCCTGTTTTAATGCGGTACTGTGAAGTAGATACTGATATTAATGTAAAAACATGTCTTCTAAAAATTCATAGCATATCAAATGAAACCTCGGAAACTGTGTCGAACGTATTAATGGGTACATTACATCAGTTTTGTTTGGAAACATAAAAAATAAAACAACAGGAAACGTGCACAACGAACTAGAGTGCAGATTGAAGAAAAGTGTTTTGCCTATCGGGTGTGGGGCTTATATCCTTCACAATGAAATTTCTGTGGCGTGTTCGAGAGTAATACCGATCGATGTTGAGTATTTGGTTTTTAAAACATAAAACCATTTCAGTATTTTTGCTGGAAGGACGGAAAATTTGAAAAAACTTTTGTGAGTTCATTGGCTGCCATTATGAGGGTCTTTTGTATCACTCAAAGACGAGATTCTTGTCTCTGCTTCCGTGTGTAGAAAAAATTATACGTCAGTATGAACCACTTAAGGGGTATTTTTTGAGTGGTGAAAATGCTCCAATAGCTATAGTCAATTTCTTTCGAGACGAAACAAGTGAGTTGTGGCTGTATTTCCTGCATGCTCAGCTAATCTTATTTACTGAAACAATTACAAAAATTGAGAGGGGGGATATGACAGCGACTGAAGTTTCTGTTGAATATTTTGAACTTCTGAGAAAATACAAAGATAGAATTGAACGAAACTTTTATCCGTTTTCTGCTAGAAATTTACTTACGAAACTTGTAAAAGGGGATATAAAAGAGGAATATGCTTACTCAGTGTCAAGGTTTCACTTTGAAGTGATAACATACTTAGAGGTGTAGTCACAACGTTTTTCGAAGTAAACAAGATGAAACATTTGCTACTTGACACATCAGTTACCTATGAAGATTTTCAGGAGTAGTTTGCATATTTCTATGAGCAGGTAAAACATGTAGACAGTTCATTGGAATTCAGTGATAATGATATTTTTGATACTTACTGTGCAATATCCAGATGTGTTAAAGAACACCTTGAACAATAGGGAGAGAAAAGAAATACAATGATGGGCAAATGGAAAATAGTGTAGCTACAAAGATTTAGTGCGGGCTGGGTCAAATTTAAAAGTGATTGTGCCACTCGTGCAATTCTTGTTTACTTTACCGGCCACTAATGTTGATTGTGAGAGGCTCTTCAGTGCTATTAATACTTACTGGAGCGAGGAAAAAAGTCAACTCACAGTGTCGACATTGGAACAACTGATGAAAGTGAAGTTCAATGTAAGAATGACCTGTGAAGAGTTCAGACTGGCAATAAAGGATGACATTAACTTACTCAAGAAAGCAAGATCATCGCAGAAGTATGAACGATGGTGAGTAAAACTGTTCTAAGTATTTAACTCATTTGCATGCACATTGGATAAAATACTGTAATTCATCTTGTCTTCATACTTACTGTCATTTTTTTTTGGATATACTCTTTTGAATTTAAAAAAATCTGGTCACCCTAGTTACCCCCCGTTACCCCCATTTACGGGGGGCGGGGAGGGGTACTTTTGGCGGAATTGGTTTTCCCCCTTAGCAATATAAGACGTGTACTTCAAAAATTTCTTCTATGTTTTATCATTTTTCAGATATTTCCGTGGATTGATTAAAATGGCCCACCCTGTATATATATATATATATGATTCGGCGAAACAGTTGAATGTGCGTTTAGTTTTCATACCCGCGCCTGAAGGAGCTCCGTCTAGCTAAACGGCTAACGTATGTGTTTTTATCGAGGGAAATCCGGGTTCGATTCCTGATGGGAGCTTATATGGTTCGGATTCCACGTTAAGCTGTAGATCCACCTCTCATATAGCCTTGCTGCTGAAAGGGACTCAAAATCACAATCATATCTCCCGCACCTGAAAGACCAAATACAGTAGTAACTGTAAATGAAATATGTATGAAAGGTAAGAATTTTTTGAGTGTTTTAATTGATCTCTTAAAAAGTAATGGGTGTATCGAAAAGTCGGAGCGAATGAGAAAAACAGTCTGAAATTACAAGGAAAGACAATTTGGCAAAACTGAACTATAGAGCCTAACATATACCTCAGTGGAATAAAAGAGAGAGAATATGAAAAATAAAACCTTTAGAGCTAATGATGGTTTCGGAACTGATGACCCAATATACTTCAAACAACGCGCTATGGCAACACTACCTGTGTCAACAACTTATGTGGACAGAGATTTATTTTTCTTCATCTTCTACGCACCGCAAAGAAAAGACCAGAGGCTTTTGCCACGTTCAAACGAAGTGTTGGATGCTGAGGCAATTAATTGCTGTAGACATAAACTTGCATTTGTTTCAAAAAGAAATGGTTTTGTGGTCAATGTTTACTGTTGAAAATTACAAGGAGTATATGCGCCATTGTTAGGAGTCTAAATATGTCATTATTAGAAGATAAAAAACAATGGCTACTACTTAACAGTATTTTTACGTAGACATACATTTAAATAAACAACCTGTCCTATTATTATTATTATTATTATTATTATTATTATTATTATTATTATTATTATTATTATTATTATTATTATTAAGTACTCTGCCTTGTGCCAGATCCTGAGACTTAAGATTTATTTTTAATGTTTTTTGCCTGCAAATGTTTCTTCCACGTTTCTCGATATTGAGCTTCCACTTTTAACTCCCAATATTTCATTTAATCCTTCAAATCATCGAATAGTTGTGTTCTTCTTCTTCCTATTCCTCGTTTTTCTTCCATCTTTCTTTCGGTGGCGGTATACAGAAGAATTTTTTTTTTTTTTTTGCAAGGTGTGTCCTATCCAATTGGCCTTCCTACTAAGGATGCTGGCTAATAGCGTCTTCTCTCCTATCCGTTTTCAAACATCTTCGTCTGTTACTTTCTTTGTCCATTTTATCTTCTTCATCCTCCTCCAACACTTCATTTCAAAGCTCTCCCTTCTTCTTTAACTTCCATAATCTTCAAGTCTGTGACCCATAGAGTCCAATACTCCATATATAGCGCTTGACCAATTTCTTCCTTAGTCCAATATTAATCGTGCTACAGTAGCTAAGAGTGAACTTTTCTTGTTGAATGCTTCTTTGGCTATAGCAATCTTTGATCTGTTTCTTTGGTGCAGTAAACGTTTCTCGTCAAGATACTTCTCAGATACTTGAAATTTTCAATCTCTTCTTTACTCTGACCCGTAAGGGTGAATTTGCACGACATATTCTCATTACTTGATTTCCATTCCATATAGTTTTTCAGTGTCAACTATTTTGTCAATCATCTCCTGTAGTTCTTCTAGAGTTTTAGCTATAATAACCGTATTATTTGCACATCTGATCTTGTTAATGATCTGGCATAGAAGATTAAAAAATATCAACTACAATTGGAAAGGAGCGACATAGTTTTTAGCGCCATAACAATAGTTTTTCTTGGTTTTCTCGAAAACCACGCATGCGAGTTCACTTTCACGCATGTCATTTTGTTCAGCGCGATGTGGTCTATTGATTGATATGTTTTACCTTCAGGCAATATCATAGTTAAGCTAAACTTATTGTAATATGAAAGTGTTAAGTGTTTAAATAATGTGAGCAGCAATGTACATGCACTGATCAACAGTTGAATTAGATACACCTTCCTAATACCGTGTAGCACCACCTTTCGCTCTGATAAGGGCAGCTACTTGCCGCGGCATGGACTCCACAAGGCGTATTGTGTTATTGTGGCATCTCAATACATACCTGCTGCGAAGTCTCCCACAGAGCCCGCAGGTTGGTCGGAAGAGGGTCCACAACCCGAAGGCTTTGTTCCATGGCGTCCCAGATATGTTCGATAGGATTGAGATCTAGTGACCGTGATGGCCAGGGGAGTGTTGCCAGATCGGAGGAATGCTCATGAAACCACTCTGCTGCCATCTTAGAGCGGTGAGCAGGCGCCTTGTTCTGCTGAAAGATGACGTCACTATCCGGATGTTGCAGCCGAGCAAATGACAGGACATGTTCATCCAGAAGATTGCGGTAGTGTTCACCTGTGGGAGACCGTGTCACACGTGTTAGGGGATCCATTTCAGTCCACATGCTCCAGATGAGAATACCACCAGAATGACAGTTGGCGACGCACCCGTACCCGTCCATCGGCATGTATCAATGTGAAACGTGAGTCATCTGTCCAGTCAAACTTTTCCCACATTTCCATGGTCCAGGTTCCTTTGCCCATGATAGACGTTGTTTCATGTGTTGTTCGGTTAGAAGGGGTACTCGCGTGGGCCGATGACTTCTGTGCCCCTTCTAACCCTGTATCGTGAGTAGGTGGTTGTGGATTGTGTGGCTGCTAACAGGGCGTTGTTGTCCTGCATTGAATCTCTCCGCGATTTGAAGCACTGTGGCCCGTCTATTGGCTGTTACGATGCGGACCATTCGGCTCCTAGCCCTGCTGTCGACACGCCCCTAATCGTGGCAGTTTTCTCGTGCGGGTGCTGTTTTACCGGAAGCCAGGTATTCACGATACACCCTTGACACAGTTGCCCTTAAAATCCGAGTACTGCAGCCACTTCCGAAATCGAGCCACCTAGTCGTCTGGCCTAATGATGGGCAGTGGGAATATTCCCAGTGGAAAGGAAAATAAAAAAAGGGGAATATTCTGGGTTTTTCCCCTGGCATATAAATTCCCGGAAAGGAATTTATGTTCATTTCTTTATTTTCCAAATTATAAGAACCATATGACTAATTATTTTATTTTCATTTATTATCATTTACTTCTAGGTTTTGAATAATTTGGAGGTTTATAAAATGATATTCTTTGACTGTACTTTATATAACTAATTAATATGATTTTTAATTTCCGTTTTCATTTGCACTAGGAAGTAGCGAAGTACTAATTTTTAAATGATGAAAAGAAACAAGTTCGTAAAGTAATGTAGAAATTCTGTAGAGATAGAGGTGAAGTACTATCAATACACCCCTAACGACGGTTAGTAATAGATGTCGGTCTGTCTGCTATCTCTGACTCGAATATCCCTCTCTAAGGAAGAATCAGATATTGAATAAAGAAATATCTGTAGTTGTAAACATATTATTTTAAAATATAATTTTCACATATCAAAATTAGGGTAGCTTCTCACGATGTTTCATTAGTACCGGTGTTTCCGGACCTGTGTTAATTAGGATTTGTTTGCTTATTTTTGCATGTGTATTCATGTAAAAAGCGTTGTTGGCGAATGTTTTAACACTATGTATATTTTTCAAAATGGCCTGTCTTCTTAAATTAGAGATTTAATAGTACACAGTAACAAAGCACAGTGTACCTCAACTCAACATTTCGTATATAAGCCATCCCATACACTGGCAACCTTACGAAATTTTCAGCACACTACTTGTAACGTGTTTCCTGGCAGTTACCAACCTAATTTGTTTTAAGCATTTAAAAATTTAATATGTTTATAATATCAGCAATATTGTCAAGAACAGAAAATCCACTTACATATAAATTTAAACTGTTTAGCGGTGTAAAGCAGGTTTCAGCCTCTAATAGGGGTTACTTTGCACCGGTCCAAAATATCCCTTAGGTATGAAATTATTACTACTGGAACCTCCTGCATTCTAAATTTAGGTAAATTTCCTATTTAGGAAGATACCGGACTGAATTTCTTGTTGAAAAAT
This sequence comes from Thermobia domestica, assembly GCF_964235325.1. Taxonomy (NCBI): domain Eukaryota; kingdom Metazoa; phylum Arthropoda; class Insecta; order Zygentoma; family Lepismatidae; genus Thermobia; species Thermobia domestica. The sequence goes on along the minus strand of NC_137466.1, from coordinate 143,903,441 downwards.
AACATTGGCGGATCCAGAAAAATAGTTTGCGAGGGGCTTCACTCACAAAGACTTCGTTTTTTTAGAAATCACTAGACTTTTGTGTGGGCCTTGAAGCTTATACGCATGGGAATGAATAACATTAGATTTTTAAAAAAGAAATCATGCAATTTGGGTGGACTTCAGCCTAAAAGTAACAAATCTCGTAAATCTTCCACTGATTACGGTTGGGATGATATACTTGGACATAAGGAATAACCAAGGCAAATCAGTTCATTATTTATTTATTTTTTTATTGTTCCTGAGTTGGCATTTTTGTGGGACGTTAAAATATCAGAACGTGGTTCCTATGCTGGAACCAGAAAACACATAATTTTCTTTACACATATAGATAATTCAAACTAAGTATTGATACTGGTACCATAATTCTAATATCAATATTTGTAGACTGCATGCAGTTTTGTGTAGAAAGTGAAATGTATGAATACTGAAGAGAAAACATTGCACAGAAATGTTGTGTTCGTATGTTGAACATACTTTTTTGTATGTTGTGCAAAGTATCCTCACCTATGGGGTTACTTTGCACCAAAGTTTATATTTCAAAAACTATGATCATACTGAATGTTTAATAATGAACTTGCATTAATGCTTTCCTTATATATCTACCGGTAGCTATTATATGTTTAAAATACAGTGTTCTAAATCATTACGTTTGTAAGTTACATGCGATTTTCTTTGAAATTCCTTTAATCTGTTGCAAAGTAACCCCCTCTTACGGTATATATTATTGTTGTAGGAACCTACTACGATACAAGTACCATAACTAATCGAGGTCAATTCACAGGAAAACTTGGTAAAAACATCGATTCTTGGCTCAGTGCCAAAGGACTTGATTTTATTATTTTTTTTTACAGGCAATTTAACTCCAAATAGGACGTCAAACAGTTTAAAGAATAGTGGTGTTGAATACGAGAAGGAACCGATTCTTAAACTTGAGCCTATGTAATAAGAGCTAGTCTCACAATACGACTCTGTGTGCTTCCCAAAACTTTAGTTGAGGGAAATGTAAGAAGAGAGCTTCGTCAGCAAACAAACGCTAAGAAAAAGAAAGAAATGGCATCCACTACCACATTTGTTCCCTATGACGTAAGAAAAGAAAAGGAAAAAAGAAAACCGATCCCCCCTTTTTCTTGACGTATACAGAGCTACCATCTAGTGAGTGTAAATGAGAAGCTTGGACGGAATGAAGAACGTTAATTTTCCTGTTTCCCGTTCTCAAGAAATTTGCCTTTTGTAAGGAGAGCCTTTCAAGGAGGAAATTCATTCAAACTAGATGAAACCATTCTTGTTACTGGTTTCCAACTCATTCGTAGTATAAAAGACCTGGCAACATTGACAGTAACATATCACCTATTGCTTTGGACATTGTGCAATGCATACTATAAGTTTCATAGTAAACAAAGTACTTACAGCTGCTTAATTTAGATTTTTAAAAAAAGATAGACTAAGACCATACTTTAAATAAATTTATTTTCTTAACGAAATGCTATTTGATTGTTCACACATCTGCCTTCCTTGAAATCAATCATCCAATATGTGTTCGTAAAAGATAGGACTTGAGTAGTAATAGCCATATTTGAATATATTGACCAAAATTAATCAGGATGTATATATACTATGCCGATAATGGATGTAGGATATCGGATGCAAGAACAAACTCAAGATTTTTTTTTCCTTTGGAAAGGGATTAAGAGTGATCGAACAGAAAGGAGGTAAGATTCGTCTTAAACAAGAAATCTTTCGATTCGTATAATGGACCTTTCTACGTTTTCCTATTCTGTGTTAGACTCTACATTTTTCTGCACTTTTTCTTCCCTTCATCTTATATTATTTGGTCTATATTTCGATTGTGACCTTCCTCTAGATATTTTCCTTTTGTTATTCCCTCCATAGCTAGTAGGATGATTCCTTCATACCTCATAATGGGCTCAATCATCCTACCTTTTCTATTCGAAATAGTCTATGGTACCTTTCTCCTACCATTTTCCAATACTTTTCCACTTGACATCCCATCCACCCATCTAATTTTCAACATCCTTCTAACGCACATTTTGAAGGCTTCGATTCTCCATTTTTCGCATTCTCCTAGATTCCATGCTTCACATCCACACAACGACACATTGCATACATACGCTTTCTTCAAGTATTTCTTCAGTTCTTTGTCGATGTTCCCAGCTACAAGCTTTCTAGAAGTTTTTGTTTCTTTCTAGAGTTCATGCCGCAGATCCGTACAATGACACATTGCATACAAATACTTTTATCTATATGTACCAGTTTGAAGCTTATGTTTTTCTTCGAATGGCTTCTTTCCCTGAGCTATTCTAAATTTTACATTTTGTTTCCACCTATTATCACATGTTATTCTACTATGTAAGTAACAGAATTTCTGCAGCTCTTCCACGAAGCGATATTATATTTTAATATTTATTTTTATTTTTCTTACTGTTTCTTTTCTTTTGCATTTTATAAATTTTGTTTTACTCTTGTTGATTTTAATATTGAATTTCCTGCTAAGTAACTGTTGCGTTCTGTTTATACTTGCATTTACATTTTTTTTTTTTTTTTTTTTTTTTTTACTGTATGGATTTGAGTGGTGTTTGAGTATTTCTTACTGTTTGCCTCAAGAATGATATCATCTGCAAATCTTATCATCATCATCTATAGTTTTGCTCATTTCTGAGCTTTGTGACCCCATTGACTTTGCTAATCATATGTCTAATGTACTGTCGCCATTTTGCATAATCGTTAGCTTTCCTTAGGTCACTCTGAAGACGTAGGCCAGTTGTGTGTTTTATTTGTCTCATCCTCGTCTTCTAATGCCCTCAATTTTGCCTTCCATAATGGTTTTATATATTCTATATTATCTTCCTCTCGTTGTATTATATGCTGAAACAATTGGAAAATTCTCCTGGTGACTCGAGACGAGAGAATCTCAGAAATTTTCAGTTTCTCAGTGATAGGTGCATTAGTTCTTCTTACCGCCTAGGGTACACGTAACATCCTACGCCAACATCACATTCATTCCATATGCATCAATTCGTTTCTTTAATCTGATTCCTTCATGGCCCAAGTTGTCCAATCTTCTGGTCATTCTCCACTACTCCATATTCTATTACATGAGGAATATATACTTCACACTTTCTTCACTCATTTCTTTAAGCATCTCGCTTGTTATGTGGTCAATTCCAGGGGCCTTATTATCCCTCAGATGTTTAAATGCATTCATAACTTCATTATGTGAAATTGTAGGTTCTATTTCAGGACTTTCCTTTACTGCCGGTTTGTTCATGATCTAATCTTCTGCTGAAATACTGTTTCCGCCTTCCGATTGCTGCTTCTTTATCTCCAATTAGAACATAATTTACATCTACTACCACTCAGCGTGGTTTAAACTTCGGAATGATGCTGTAGAATTTCAAAAATGGTTCTTGTGTTTGTTTACGGTCTTGATGTTGTTAGATCTCGGTGACCACATTGTGGATAAGTTGGGACCGATCATTCCTGAAATTTCTCTAAATATCTTGGCTAAGCAATTAATATTTCTCAACGTCTTGATTAGTATGTACACCATTACTCTTCAGGCTTCTCCTTACATTTAACTGAAGTGTGAGGAACAATAAACAATACTGTTTTGCTCTTGGTGTTACAGGGGTGCCCACAGAGGGGGGCTATGACGCAAACTGCGTCATTGAAATATTTGGGGGGGGTTAAAAATCTATATAAATATGTTTGAATCTATATAAAAATTAATCGAAAAGAAGACTTTTTCATGGAAGAACACCTACGGATAGACAATTGGGGGGGTGCGTCATGGACATAAGGGGGGGGCACCACTGGTGTTATATATCTATATCAATCTATACATACATATATATATATATATATATATATATATATATATATATATATATATATATATATATATATATATATATATATATATATATATATATATATATATATATATATATATATATATATATATATAAATCCGGAATGGATGAAGAAATTACTTCTTTCATTTTATTCCAAGTTTAGGAAACTGATTCAGTACGTCAAGCAGTGATTTCTTGCAGTTTTGGTCTTACTTCTTTCCAGAATTCTTGGAAGGATTTCTGACCGGTCAGTTGTAATCGTTTCTCTGTTTTCTCCTTTTTTTATCTTGAGTTTGATCCATATTTTCATGGTTAATAGAACATGATCACTACCACAGTCTAGGAAACGTCTTATAATCTAGGATAGAAGTTCTCTAGTAATACTTCATCAATAAAAAATCAATCTGGTTTCTATTTTCGGGCGAAATCCAAGTATATCGCTTTCTTGGTGGTGCTGGAAGAGAATGTCATATATCGTCTTATTATTTTCCACACAGAATTCCAATAATCTTTCTTCTCTATTATTTCGCACACTTGGGCCATATGGTCCAATCAGAGATTTTAAATGGATATCCTCACTTGTATTTCCAACCTTCACAATAAAATTTTCTTGAATTATCAACACTTTACTTTTTGGGATTTTGCCGATACATGCTCGAGTCTAGTGTAAAAATTTTCATTTCTTCACCAGTTGCATTCCTGTGGGAGCATAGGCCTGCACTATGTTGACTATGCATGGAGAAAGTTTAGAATTCAAAATTTTAGAGGGCAACTTCATTGTGGGAGAAAATCCGTCTCGACGCTCACTTTACTTTTTTTTTTTTTTTTTTTTTAATGATATATACCGGTGAAAGATGTCGTGTGGCAACCCTGCATATTTTAAGTTAATAATTACTTCATGTTTGCAAAACACTGCCTTCATAGAATCCGAACTGACACTAACGTCACGTTGTACAATCGTTGATGAGAAGTTTTACTAGTTAAATCTTCTGCACTGCGGCAGATCGTAGTAGTTATAACATGGTAACATCTGTGTAGTGTATATTCACTACAGAGCTAGCAAGAGCGAGGAAAAACAAAACTAATTTCAGGAACTCCGTGTTATATCTTTTAACAATGGCTTTTCCATTCATTAAAAAAAAAAAAAAAATACGAATCTTGTGACTGATAGAAGAAACTGACGAATGTTGAGAAAGCTGAGAGAACAAGAAAGAGATTGGATGAGAGAGAGAGAAAGAGAACTAATTTAATTTTCTCCCTTCTTGCAGTACAAAAGAACTCCGGAGTTGTTGATACGCAAATAATAACAGGAAAAGCGAAAACGTTTAAAACATGAGTATGAAAGAAATAAAACACTTCCAGCTCAAAAATTTAGTTATTCTATTATTTTAACTAAATATACTGTACTACTTCTGATATAATTTCTTTCATAACAATGAAAAGAAATATCTTGTAGAAATTTTACTATTTAATTACTTTTTAACGCTTGTGGTGTGGAATTTAATTAAAACAGAATTACAGATAAGAAGTACATATATATATACTACATAGTCACCACATTCATTAAACAGAGTGGTTTGAGAAACAAAGCGTGATTTATCATGATGTTGTGAGATTCAAAAAATCGTTTTGCTGCAAAATATAATAATTTCGTATTAAGTTGGTGCGAATGGAATGTCCGCCTGATTTGCATAATTTTCGATGGCCAAAAACCTAAGATCGACAATACCTGATTAATCAAAACAGTTGCCGTCTGCATCCACACACTTTTGCTATCGCTCAGGGGCAAGATTGGAATTCATGTCAAGGGAAGTTTGGATCTTGCGTTGCGAAGAATTCCTCAACCCCACTTTCCACCGCCCGATCACCAAGGAAGGCCTTCTCGCCTTTAAAACTGATCGACGTGCTAGAAGATGTGGTAATGAATGGAAGAGATGCCTGATGAATGTGGTGGATGAGGAAGGGTTTCATACTGTATCTCATGAAGAGCGTGCATCATCTTTTACGTGACATAGGACACCATATCTGTTGAACGTTGCTGAATGTTTGTGGGCAAGTTTCTGCATTGCATAGAGTTCAGTACTATGACGACCTAAATTGATTGTTTCATCTCTCTTGAGAAAAAAGTTATGGATAGCTTCCACCATAGACCACCACACTAGCAACATCGCATTATGTGGGTAAAGATCAGATTTGCAAAACCATCCTTGAAATTGATCACGATTCAACCACTGTCCTGAACGTTTACGATAGTCATAGCAAATGCATTTTTCATCTGAAGCGGCAATCCGATGTACGTAACTTTACCGGTTACTCGTTACATTCAGAAAACTACCTCTCTACACGCGATTCTTGTGAGTCACTGTGCTTTTTCACCAATAAGTCCAACTTTTTTTAACCTAAACCATTGCACGAAGTGAAGGACGACAATGGCATGTTGCCCTAGTAGCAGATACAACTTGCAAACCGCTTGCTGTAAGCTTGCATTGGAAGTCTGCAAGCTTACATCCGGCTTAATTGGAAAGCTTGCAAGCATGTCGCAAACTGGATTCCAGAACGAAGTTATATGGGCGCAACCGTGCATTCAGTGTTCCATTCAAGCTTGACGGACGCTTTTATGCTGGTGGCAAGTCAATAGCCAATAAACTGTTAGTGATGCTATGACGCTCTGTGAAGGATCTAAAGTATCGCTTGCAAATACAACAAAAAGAAGATTGTATGAAAGCACGCGTTGAAAGGACAAGAGTAGAAATGCAATGATACGAACATTTTCCAAAGGGTCGGCTTCCACGGCGCTTCTGAAAAGTTCATCCGAAACTGATGTTGGTCGGTGCTAACTTTACAATGCCTCAGGAACGAAATTTGACAAATTAACGGTGAGTGGTGTGTTCATTTGCCATTGCTGGTACAAGTGCACTGTTAATATTTATACTTCGTCTTGCTGCGCAGAATGTCACACTCTGAATTTACGAAGAAACATCAGTCACAATTGAAGGATACACGAAAAAGAAATCGATATTTTACATTTTTGTCAGGAGAAGCAATTTAACATGATGATGGGCTCCTCTTTCCTGTGATGTTTTTTACGAAGACATCACATTGGGTTCTCCATGTTGCACTTGCATACGAACCTCTTCAACATGTACTGTCTACTGACTGACTGTCCATCCCTGTGTTGTGTTTCTGAGTTGAGTTTCCTACCGTGCCTCAAAATTTACATTCATTTGCACTAACCTAACACAAAATGACGGAAATACCAAAGTATTATTAACTAGGTAAATACTTCTGATTTATTTTTATGTTTGGTTACCAAATATACTAAAACTGCAATTACTGAAACACCTGTCATCTAGAACACTAAATATTCTGATGAACATCAAGAAATAAAAACTTACAAAAAAAAAAAAAAAAACTTGTTGAAATGAGAACTGTATATATTAATTCGTAAATATATGATCTCCTTGAAACTCCTATTTAAAACAACAGGACAATATATGTCCAATTTCATTTTTAGAAGAATATTTTTTTTAAGAAGTACTGTGTTTTTAATTTTGTTGTAAAAGGATCATAATTTCAGTAAGGCTTTTCTTTTGAGTTGAGCTGATTTTGAGTTAACGTTCTGTTCAGCAGCGAGGCTGTATGAGACGGTTAAGTGGAATCCGAATAACATCAGCTTTTGTCTGGAATCGAACCCAAATCTCCCACGCCAAAGGCGCGTACGCTAACCGCTTAGCCACAAAAGAGCTCAAGCTTTTATTTTGAGTTTCTTTGATAAAACAATTATCTGTTCCTATTTTATAAACAGTTTATCATTATTTATTTTCCTTTTAACTTTCTTTACTTATTTTTAAGTCTCTCTCTCTTTGTATACTGGAATTCATTAGAGTTTCTCTTTCGCATCCTAGATCTTTTTCCATTAAGGTACCGTATTCTACTTTTCTTTCTCGTTGATGTATAGGACTATTTGGGATTTCAAGCCCAGGCTCGGATGCCCATTTTAGCCACTTTATTTAAAATAGCCAGAACATTTGTATAGTGGGATTTACCTTCTTTTTTTTTCTTTGTAGATCTCGAAAAAAAGGCGTATTATTAATTTTCTCCGCCGTGTTCCATCAGAGGTAAATCTTCTTAAGTCCTCTTTCTCCTTGAAAGAAAATCCGCTCTGCACAATTACCTCCAGTTCTTTTTCCTTTTGTATACCACTGGATTTTTATACGTAATAGATTCCTACTTCACAATGTTCTATTATTGCTACAACTCTTTTATTTTATCCCTGCTTCAACAGTTTTTTTTAAACCATTTATTTATACGTTGTTTCTTAATAGTCTGTTCAATAGATTCTTCTAAATAGGCTTTTTATTAGCTGCATCAACATAAGCAATACTGACGCATTTGTGAATATTAATAGCTAATTAGAATAAAAACTGTCACTAAATTTCAAGTAATTAAATAGCAACTAGTAACTTACACCATATTGATTTTTTAGATACATTTATTATTATTATTATTATTATTATTATTATTATTATTATTATTATTATTATTATTATTATTATTATTATTATTATTATTATTAAATCCAATCCTAGGAGGAGGTACGGTGGTCAGTGGTAGAGTGCTCACCCTTGCTGTGATGAATTCCTGTTTTCTCCCAGTCTCATGAGTTTGTAATGGACAGCATTGTGTCCATGGATTTCCTGGAGACTCTCCCATTTTCTCTTACACTCTCATTCCACCAATTCTGTTATGATCATTCACTTTTATTAATCACGTCTCATTTAGCTTACAAAGCATTACAGTGAGAGGTTATTTTTTTAAATATCCGCAGTGGTGTAATTGATAAGGAATCTATCTACAAACTGGGTAACCTATCCTTTCAGATTTGTTTAGATCTAGTAAGGTTGTATTTATTCTTTCCTTCTAATTGGTGGATTGATTTGTATTTAGGGTCCTTTTGTCAACAGCAAGTCCATGTAGGACGAAACCCTATAGTTAGAAGTGGGATCGGAATCGCCGTAATGTATTCAATATTCTTCCACCGAGAGTCAAGTTGATTGAGTTGATTTTGAATTTTACGTCCCGTTTAGCAGCGAAGCTATATGAGACGTGGACCTACTGATTAACGTGGAATCCGAACCACATGAGCTCCCACCGGAAACCGAACCCGGGTCTCCCACGCCAAAGGGGCGTACGCTAACTGCTTAGCCACGTAGGAGCTCCCACCGAGAGTCGAATCCAGACCCTCGTGCAATAACGACGCGCATCCTAGTCACTAGAGTGGCGAGGAGGAGTTTTCGTTCTAATCTAATCTAGCGTCTATCAAATGAGTAGATGAGGAAATCTGGCAGATGTGTAGAGCATCCTGGGTCCTTTTCTAGTCAACACCACCTCCTCCATATGCAGAGATCATGGTAATGTGCAAGTTTATATTCACTCCGGTCCGTGAGCCAAATTTGTGTGCCCTGAATGGGGTGGTGGAAACTATACATACAAGGCTAATTTAATAAATATCTGGAAATATGATTTTACAGAATATTTATTAGAAGCAGTAATAAAAAAAGTACTGTTTCAACATAGAAAAGTTGGCACTTCAGACAGACAACTACATGCGCTGTAAACAAGACAAAGGGGAAGGGTTGTTCGCCCATCACTGTAGTGTTCTTTCAGGTTATTTCTAGGCAACCAATGTTGCTGATTGCTCTGCTGATAATAGTTGAATGTTGTATCTTATACCAAATATTCCAGGTACTTTTTATTTGGAAGTCATACGTTACATATTTTGTCAATATTACAATTACAATTACAACTTGTTAAACGTTCTAAGTTTGTCGTCAGGGCCGCTTGTCCCTATCGTTGCAAAGAGTTCGGCAACCACGATTCCAACGCATCATGTGATCTGTTCAACATACACCAGCCTTCATTAACTACATAGTTGTTTCAATGAATCTACATCAGCCATTGATAACACTGATTCCAGAAAAAGAAACTGATTTTTCCTTCTACTAAATACACACTATATGGTTTCATTATATATTTAAACCCAGATTGCAATCGTCAGCACATTGCTTGCATCGACAAATCCTGTAAGGCTACGAGACCCATCGGTTGAGAAAGCTTGTCCTGATATACAATACCTAGGTTGAGCGCTTTTCTAGTACATCTATATTGGCTCGTTCCTCAAAAGACAACTTCACCTTTCCACATGATAAGCCGGAAGGAAAAAAATACATTTTGTTTCGATCTCAGATTGATGGCTTTTTTTTTTTTTTTTTTTTTTTTGTTAACTTTTCGTAATCCATTATCAACGAAATGAAGCCTTTAAAGTTTCATTACTGTTTTTATTTCCTGTTTTCAGTTTTCAAACCCTAACGAAAGTAGGCTTTTTTTTTTCAATGGGACGGAATTGTAAACAGAATCCTCAATCAAAGTTCTTTATTGCCTTAAAAAAAAGAAAAAGAAAAAAAAACTGCCATTAAAAGTCTTACAAATGGCGTATTCTTTTCTACTACAAATGTTATTTCGTTTGTTGCGGTTAATATTGATCGATTGTCATTTGCTGTCCTTTTACTTATGGTTCACTTCAAGTAAATGATTTTATTAAAGGAAGAAACACCAAGGTCGTAAAAGATTCCTACCATTCCAGAATGAGTTTTTCTGAATTCCTTTTATTACATTAATGAAAATAAACAACACTGCAATTTTCAGTCTTCTTATTCACAAACAAAATGTACTATTTGAACTTGAAAACAACATAAGGTGTATTATATATATAGTATGAGTGGCGTAATCAAAGAAGTGGTTATAGATTTTTTTTTAATGCTATGGAAAAATAAACATTTTTCACGTTAAGAAATGTATACAAAATACATATTTGATTAGAAGTTATATAAATGTTTCGTGAATTTTGCTGTTTTTCATCTTGACAATAAATACGGTTTTGGAGATTTTGGAGATGATGTCATGGATTCCGACGTAGTTGTGTCCGAATTTTAAAATATCCCGACCGTCATGTTTATTGATAAAATTTATTATTATTATTATTATTATTATTATTATTATTATTATTATTATTATTATTATTATTATTATTATTATTACTGAAATTTAGTTTCCATATTGTTATAATAAAGAAAATAAGAGGAAACCTCACAACAGCTATAGGCAGGCAAGTAGGCAGATACGTAACATATAGGCCTAAATAATATTTAAATTGACCATATTTTTATTATGCGATATAGGGACTATATGGTTTAAATTGTCTCACTTTCCTTTTATCAATTAGATAAACATGATTCTTTCTTCACTAGAAAAACTTACATTACATTATTACTGAAAAAGATTCGCTGGTATGTCCCCCACGCTTCCCCAATTAGCTGCATTTTGCTCTGAAAAGGTGATAACACACTGACGATGTCAATATTGTTTTTTTTTTTTTTGTTTGGTTTTTTTTTATCTTGGCAAGCGTTGCTAATTTACTTCTTTTCCAACTATATATATGTAGTCTTTTGGATGGTTGTCTAGTTGATAAATTAGTGATTTAGTTGCTATAGCATGGCCAACAAGAGATGGTCTCTGACGTTTCTTACCACATGCAGTGGGACATTGCAGCCCCTACTTTGATATCAGTGTTACCAACCACGATCACTCTGTCTTATACCATTAATTAAATTGACACTACAGTTGCACCAAAAAAAAAAAAAAAAAAAAAAACCTTGACACGCGAGTAGTGGCAATGTCACTGCGAGCTGTCAGAGACGTTCTCTTACTGGACGCACTATGGGAAATCTATTTGTTTTTAAATGTTATCTAGTTGAAATCTAGCTTCTCTTTCACATGTTTAATATCAAATTAGTTTTCAGTAGGCCCTATATGTTTCCTAAACAAATTTTTATCATTCATTCCTGTGTTGTACAAATACCTAGTACACTCATACTCTCCTCCTACACGAACCTATGCTACTTTGTTAACCAAACCTAACCTACTCTACCCTACCTAAGCACACGTTCGTGCATGTTTATGTGCTAATGATTATTTTTATGGTACATCAGTTTGCACGCATATTACCAATATGTGCCCAATGACTGTGTGCGAGGAAAAATAACAATGCGGGCTGTTTTAGACAATCATTTAAAACCATAAAAGTGAAGTAAAATATATATTTAATTTAATGACCTATCGTAAATGTGTACGATTATTATTATTATTATTATTATTATTATTATTATTATTATTATTATTATTATTATTATTATTATTATTATTATTATTTTATTTTTATTATTACCATTGTTCACAATATTGAATGATGAAGTAAAATCTGGTTCTTTCGATATTTTTTTTTCTTTTTTAAAAAACTCAGAATCTGGTTGGAAAATAAGATTTCTGTTAGCAGAACTGTATGGTGTTCGTAGCTTCATTTGATCGCACATCAGCTGCAGTGACTCACAAAATTATTCGGACTCATGGAAACTCCATGCATTAGTGTTCATGCTATGAAAGATATAAATGCAATTAATGATGTGAAGTGTGGAATATCAAGATTTACATGTTAGGCAACCGAAAAGCACGAAAGCACATAATAGTACAAGATGTAAATGAAGGAAAATATGAAACTATTCGGACAGCGATTGGTGGCAATACCATCAATAGTACTTTCCAATGAAAAAAAAAAAAGATGCACGAAATTACCCATACTGTCGAAAACAAGGTCTAGAACTTAGTCGATGAGTATGTGTGTCAAAAAATAATTCAACCGTGTTTAAAGGAACGGAGAAGCAAAAACAGCATGTTCTACTAGCGCAGGTGATTATTTATCATAAAGTAAAGGGCAAGAGCTGTCGTATAATTGCAGAAATGTCACGAATGAAGAAAAGTATCATGTACGATGTAGCCAAACTTTTCAGTAAGGAGGACAGGCTCAAACTGTGTCCTGAGGGAGGACGTGAAAGGAAGTTTTCTACTAGAGAACAATTCATCGTGATGAAAGTGAAGAGGAATCCCCCGTCTAACTGCTCCGAGAATCACTGTACACTGGAAACACCTGAGGAAGGATGTCAGTGTAGAGACTGTTCACAGAGTATTGTGAACATATTTTCACAGACGCGTCGCGAGAAAATAGTCGTATATACGTAACGTCAACGTCAAAGTCCTTGCCAGAGAACATATAGAAAAGACAAAAGAATGGTGGAATTGAGTTATGTTTGCCGATGAATCGAAATTCAATATCTATGTATCAGATGGGAAAATTATAGCGTGCAGGAAAGCCAGTGAAGAGCTTTTGGAGTAGAGTGTACAAGTCACTGAGAGGCATGGTGGTGTACTTTTCAGGGTGTGGGACTGTATGTTCGCCAATGGTGTAAATGAGTTGAAATTTATTGATCAACCAATGAGCAAAACCATCTATCTTCGTAGAGTATGGCAAAGAAGACTTTAGGGGGAAGAAAAGTCCCCTAACTGTTTTGAGGGACCTTGAATAAAGAGTTGAGTAAAAAGACTTATAATATGATTATTGTGGAGTGTTGTACTGTATGGGGCGGAAACATGGACATTACGTAAAAGTGTTGAAGAATGACTGGAAGCCTTCGAAATGTGGGTGTGGAGAAGAATGGAAAGAATTAGTTGGGTCGAGCGGGAAACGAATGAGAGAGTGTTAGAAATGTTGGAGGAGAAAATAACAGTTTTAGATATTATTGAGAAGATGAAGAGAAACTGGTTGGGACATTGCCTGAAAAGAAATTGTACCATGAGGGACATGCTAGACGGTATGGTGGCAGGAAAGAGAGGGAGAGGGCGAAGGAGGCTACAATTAATGGACGGTGTAAAAACAGAAAGATCATACATGAAGACGAAGAGGTTAGCGGAAGATCATGAAGCATGGAAGCTTCTCAGCTGCGGCAAATGACCTGCCAATAATGGCAGAATACCTATGATGATGATGATCTTCGCATCCTGAAAGATAATTTGAAGAAAGTGCAGAAAAACTTGGCGTTCTCAATACGTTTATGTTCTACTAAGATAACGACCCAAAGCACACATCTCATTTTGTGCAGCTTTACCTGTTATACAACTGCCAAAAATTGCTTCATCTACCTCCTTAATCACCCAATATGAATGTCATAAAAAAATCTATTGGATAAGCTGGAAAAAGAGAGATAAAAGAGGTCCATAAACTTTAAGAAACACTCAAAGAGGGAACAGTGAAGGAAGATCTCTCCTGATTTCACTAGGAAACTCGTTCAAAATATGTCTACTAGCCTGCAGGAAGCTCTTCAAGAGAAAGGAAGGTCTACAATATATTGACTTTTTGATTTCGTTGTTTTACTAACATTAATAATATTTCCTCATCAAAGTGTCCAGAGAGTTTTGTTTTGTTAATTTTTCCTTTCTGTGCATTCAGCGTTAATAAAATATTGTCTTTGTTTAGGTGTCACATATAGAAATACATGTCAAAGATTACATATAGGTGGCAGTATTGTTAACCACCTGCAAAAGATCACAAAAATTTTCGAGAAACCCGTTGTCCCTCTTATAGGCGAAGCAGAGACTAAGAAGGTAATAGCCGCAATTAAATTTATTTCCTTTATACAATCAACTCAATTTCATTTAATTTCCATGTTTTCGAATAGTTTCGTGAGTCACTATATAACTTCATACAACAAGTATTCAAATTGCGCTTTGATAAGAAATACTTAGATTAGGCATGGCATGATTATTAAGACGCCTGACCCGGAATTTCTCCGTACGACACGGAACAAGTGCAGCTTTGAGATTTTTGGCTCCAAATCAACCATGACAAAGCTTAGCGACCAACGCCCGAAACAGCCACCACCTCCGAGGAAATCACCAACATTGTCTGTCGTTATACGAGGGGTAGATCCGAGCTATAGTGACGAGGAGGTCTTTGAAGAACTTAAACTGGAAGGGCACAGTATCATAAAATGTATCCGAATCAAAAACGATCATGGGTTGACATACATGGTGCGGGTTCTCACAAACTCTCAACAGACTATCGATGAGTTACTCACCCGTGGCGCCTATATCTATAAACAACGCCATCGTGTTGAACCGTCACGCACCTCCGCTCCTTTACCCCTTCGCTGTGAACGGTGTCAGGTATATGGTCAACACTCTACTTCCCAATGTAGAAATCCGTTCAAATGTGGTTACTGTTCCGGCCCACATCCTACAAGAAGCTGTACAAATTTACAATCACCTCCAACCTGCTCCACGTGTCAGGATCATTCTCACCCGACATACAGTTACAAATGCCGATCTAAACCAGCTCCGGAACCAACAAAACCAGAAACTGTGGCACCATTACGCATACCGGAACAAATCCAACCACCCGCCAATCCAGTCTTACAACAACCTGTAACTGTCCATCAGCTTCTCACCTTCCTTACTTTCTCGCTACAGAATATCCATCCATTCCTTCGAGATCACATCGCCCAACAAATTCAAACCGCGGCTAAAGCAATTTTCCACGCCAATATCTGCCCAACATATTCCGGCAATAATGTCTATTATCACTCAAATGCACTCGAAACCGAGGTTTAAGAGCTATCCTCTAGCCATCCATATTATCATTCACTGCATTATGGCGCTTTCTTTCTTGTTCTTAAATATCCGTTCTTTACCAAAGCATAAGCCGCTCTTCGAAGCACTTTTACTCGAAGAACAAATCAATGCCTTTATCCTTAATGAGACACATCTCACATCTCGATTGTCATGCCGCATACCTCGCTTCCAATTGTTACGTCAAGATAGCACTTTAGCTGCTATGCGAGCCAATGGGGGAGTAGCGATTGGGTTTTCACCTTCTATTCCATTTCGGAGTCATTCTCCGGCTCTGCACAATCTTCCTGAATACCTTATCACATCATTATACTACAAGGAATTGTATGTGACTGTAGCAACCATATACATCCGTCCTGGGCACGATATTCCGTTCAGCTTCTTTCAGTATATCTCAAATACCTTCCGAACCTACATAATTATGGCAGATGTGAATCTACATAGCCGGACACATACGCAACGGGACCGTTTCCTCAATTACATCACCAGTCATACTACTGGAGTGACTCTGCCACTTCCAAAACCGACTCGTCCCACGAGTCAGACTACTCCAGATATAGCTATTGTTTCGAGCAACATATCACATCGTAGCTGTGTTAACGTTCTTGATCTTATTGGTAGCGATCATGCTCCAATCAAACTAGACATTCAGACCCGTGTAACTACCACTTCTCAGCCTTCTCCTCACCGTACTATCTATCGTTACGATAAAGCAAATTGGACTGCCTACAGATCGTATCTTCAGGATCATCTTCATCATTTACCTCCACCAACTGCAGAATCAGAACTTTCTGAAACTCTGGATGC
Source organism: Thermobia domestica (assembly GCF_964235325.1). Lineage (NCBI taxonomy): Eukaryota > Metazoa > Arthropoda > Insecta > Zygentoma > Lepismatidae > Thermobia > Thermobia domestica. Next base: position 143,887,146 of record NC_137466.1, on the reverse strand, counting down.
TCTGGTCAATACTATGCATAACGCCACAGACAAATACATTCCTAAGTCAACAGTTTTGACTTTTCGCCCCTCTTTACCGCCTCACTACTTACCACTGATCAAACGGTCCCGACAGTTTTATAGAGATTATGCTGCCACTGGCAACCTTGACTCTCTTCATCATTACCGGCAGTTGCAACGAACGGTGCATAACTACCTTAAAGCTTACAAATTGCGATGCTGGGTCAAAGCTTGCAACAATCTCGGTTCACTTTCACACCCCACTCAATACTGGAAACGATTCCGGCAACTTACAGGTCGCAATACTCGCACAACATATCCTCTTATCGACAAGAATACTCCGCTGCATACCGATACAGATAAGGCAAATGCGTTTGCAAGGTATCTCCAGGACATCTTTACACCTCTTGCACCTGACTATCCCCATCGTTCGCATCCAGTCGACAAACTCAATCTGGATTCTCCTCATCTCCAGCCTAATGTTAATCACACTCTGCCCGACAACAATCCACTTACTGCACCAATCTCTATCTCTGACGTCACTTCAGTTGTAGCTCACAGACGTAACACAGCCCCTGGCATGGATTCTATTACATATAGACATATTAAAGAAAGTCCGTACGTAGTCTTATATCTGCTTTGTCACATCTTTACCTTTATTCTTCGCACTGGCTTTGTACCTGCTGACTGGAAAACTTCGAAAACTCTTATGTTTCTCAAACCACATAAACCTGTTGCTTCTGTTAGCTCATACCGTCCTATTCAACTAACATCGACCTTCAGTAAAATATTGGAACGGATCATTGTCAAACGTCTTCACTCATACTTGGCACATCATGACGTCATTCCACTCGAACAAGCTGGTTTCAGACCTTCTTTTAGTATTAATGACCAATTGCTTCGCCTCTCAAATTCCATATCTAATCATTTTAACACAGGCAATCCATCCTGCTTGGTCCTGTTTGATTTCGAGAAGGCATTCGACAAGGTCTGGCATCCCGCTCTCATCTATAAACTCAAACAGCTTCGCCTGCCTATTGGTTACCTTAGATTCATCTTTAATTTTCTTAGCTGTCGACTGGCTTACGTCTGTATCAACGCTAGTTTTTCATTTCCTATTTTTCTTCATTCTGGAGTTCCCCAAGGATCGGCTTTGTCGCCCTTACTATATATCCTATTCGTATCTGATTTCCCAGCAATCCCAGATTCTGTTAAGCTCTTTCAGTATGCCGATGACACTGCACTTTTTGCCACGGGAAAAACATTTCATCAGCTCAATTTGGCTCTCCAGGATGCTATCAATGCCTTTGTTGATTGGTGCTCCCACTGGAGACTGAAAATAAACCCAGCAAAAACTCAATCTATTGTATTTCTTGCTTCGAAGCGTCGCTCCCGTGTACATCGCAACCCAACATTCTTGAACCTCACTGTACAAGATGTACCTTTAAAACCTACTCGCAGTGTCAAATATCTAGGAGTAACCTTCGATCACCATCTAACCTGGACAGCACATCTGAAAGATATCTCCAAGAAGGCGTACTCTCGCCTCAATCTTCTGAAAAGTCTTGCTGGAACTACCTGGGGACTCCATACTCATACAATTCTGAACACATACAAAGTTTTTCTACGCCCTATTCTCACGTACGGATTTACAGCTTGGATATCTGCTCCGACCTCATACTACGAGAAATTACTCATCCTGGAACGTCATGCCTTGCGAATCGCTTTTCGTATCAAATTGCCTAGTCCCACTCAAAATCTCTACAATAGACTTACATTTCCGCACATCTTATATCATCTAGAAACACTACGTACTAAATATATCACCCAGCGCTTGCACAACAATCATCCATTCCTTCAGCAAACTTTTGCAAACCACGCTCGAAGTGCCTCCTCCGTTGCTGCTCTGTACCCTCCGCTCTCATTACTATTCACTTTGTACCGTTACACTCTGCCTCCAGACCACCCTGACGCCGTCTACTACGAGCCATACGCTACAGCCGCTCATCTACCTCACATATGGCCATGTACTAACAGGGCTCCTGTGTCTTCATTAATGCCTAGCGTCGCCCCTAGGCGAGAAGATAACCTGCATTTGTTCCACTAACAGAACCTGTGTGTTGTGATGTCTTTCGCACTTCATTTCATCATCTCACATAATATCATTACCAGTTATTACTTCCTTCATTGAAGTATGTACCTACCTTACCTCATGTTTATGGTTAAATTCCATAAAGACCGTTACAGTATGTGCAATAAAGTTTTGGATCTACCCATATCCCCACCACTGATTCCTGCACATCGTACTACATTTTCTTGCATCTCTTCCCCTACAGAGGGCGTAACCCTCTTCGGGTAGTAGCTAGCGTGCGCTAGCTGGACAAAAAAAAGAAAAAAAAGAAAGAAATACTTAGAGTGTCATACTAACTTTTGTCGTTTAGGTAGTTAGATCATTTTTGCCGCGGAAGAAGTACCAACAAGTTCTACTAGTCTTTCTGTTTTACTTAGGCTTTTTTTTTTATTTATGTATCTGGTTTACGATGATTGTCGAATCGTAAACGGCTAAAGGATCCTAATTCTATTTTATCCCCTGCGAATTTATGGTAAACATAATCGTGGATTTCTCGATGTTGAATATTAGAGGGTTATTTTTTAAGTAAGACCGAACTGTCAATAGAAACAGAACTACTAAAGAGAGTGCTGTACATTTTCGATTATTTCCTCTGTACACATTAAGCTATTTTCTACATAGTTACAATGTTTGTTTGAACATTTATCACAGCGTTCGACAGGCACGTAGTCAGGATTTCGTGAAGGGGGGAGGGGTTCCGTGACGTGAAATACTGTAGTCATCACACCAGGGGCTCGATCATTCTAAACAATTTTACTGTAACATATATTGATTCCTTTAGCCAGGATTTCGTAACGGGGCGAAGGGGAGTGTGACATGAAATTCTGAAGGCCCAGGAGCTCGATCAATCTAAACTACTTTACTATCAACATATATTGGTTTGTGAGGATATGTTGATAAGTATTTTAATAAACTATGAAGAAATCTCGAGTAAAATAAAAAAAAAAAGAAACGTATTGATAAAGATTATACAATATTTACATCCTTCCTCTGTTTATTCAAATATAACCATTTTCCTTTTATTATGACCTCAACTATTATAAAAAGTACATATTCTCTATTACAAAAAGTACATACTCAATAATGTCTTGTAAAATATTTTGCAATATCTGCGTTCCTTTCTCTGTTGAATCAAATGTTAACAGAAATTTCTTTACCAGTACATATATATTTTTGTTTTTATTATTCCGTCAACTACTGTCTGTTTCAAATGACAGGTTAAAGGAACAGTAGAAAATTGTTTTTGAAATAACATGTTTGATATTGTAAGGATGCGACGACGAAAAATTAAGATAAAAAAATGTCCACGCTGTTACCCAACGGCAGTATGCTTTCGGAAGCTTGAAATCTCCCTGACTAGTAGCAGAAATTCTGAGAATTTCGCAATTTTTCTAGAAATTTCAAATTTCCTGATTCCTCCAGGATAAATCGCTCACCTCACAACCGTGTATTGCAAGTAATACAAATTTCCTCATAAGAAAGAGTAACCAAAGGCTTCCTGTAGTTTATTTTTAACGCTGATCCTTCTTTTTCTCATTTCATTTTGTTTCATCTTTCCCTAATTTCTTTCATTTCTGGCCTCGAAGGAAGAGGTTGGACCCCCCGGACCCCCTCCCCTTGGCTACGTGCCTGCATTCGACAAGTTTTTGTATGTTCACGTCGTAGAAATTACTCGCCTTGACCGAAGCACGTCTTTAACCGTTGTTTTCACTGTGGTTATTGAGAATGTTTATTGTTTCTGTCGAAATGCGCACACATGCTGTCTCCCAGCATGCCTTAGGTGACACTAGTTGCAGTCATAGTACCTGTGGGGGTGTATCTGGTTCCATGTGGGCAGTTGAAATGTTTTGTCTAATACATGTCCAAATTCTGCTGCACAAACTTAAGAGCCAATCAGATTTTTGTGGATGGAAACTACTGAACCTTCCACCTTACATCTCGGACCTTGTGCCGAGCAATTATCATCTGTTCCCCTAATTGAAGCATTTTCTCTCCGATGAGCTTTTTGTCTGCTGAAAAAATGAAAACAACGGTTGTAGATTGGATTTGGTTAAAATTGATCTCTCACTTCGGGAGCACGACTAAATTTTGGGGCGGGGCGGCGCCTGTTTACCCCCGTAGCTACTGATTTGTCCCATACATGTTGTACTGTAATGTAAGTTAAGTAATATAAAAACTATTATTTGTTTACCACAAGACGCTCCCCTCCCAAAAGTGTCTCTGCTACTCCGCATATTTCTCCCCCAAGAAAAAAAGTTGGCATTGCCACTGGATGGGACCTTAAAATATGTTCTTAACCAATTTCTTTCCGCTTCATTGTCTATTAATGTATTCATTGTTTTAGTTGATTTTGAGTTCAGTGTCCCTTTCAGCAGCGAGGATTTGTAAGACGTGGACCTACACCTTAACATTGGATTCAAACCACATGAGCTCACACCGAGAATTGAGCCCGAAGGCGCATACGCTAATCACTTAGCCACGAGGGAGTTCGTAATTGTTGATTATTGTTATTTCTCCCGTATGAATAGCCCTCATAGGATTTATCAGTAAGTTTGATGAAAGAATGAATGAACGGATATTTCTTAATGAAATGCAATGTTTAACGTCTTACGTGTATGCTCTGTAGAGCAAAAGAGACAAATGATGAAAATAATGACTATAAAATCATTGATGAAATGAGAATGTAGAAGGAAGCAGGAGAATCTCCTGAAAATCCACTGACACAATATTGTCCACCAGAAACTCTCATTCTCATTTGAGCTAAGGTGCCATTCGAACCAGAAGTAAATGCTCTACCACTGAGTCACCATGCTCCCAAAATAAATTACAATACAAATATTAACTGTCATTGGATGTGCAAGAATCATGCGTCCATCTTTGACAAGCATAACACCGAATTCATTTTTCTCGTGTACTTTCAGGAAGAAAAAATAATTTTGCATCATACTTGTAAAGGAAATGCATTATTCCATTAGTACTGAGATGCATTAAAAAATATTTTCTCAAACGTGTTGGACACCTTAGATTTTTTATTTGTAGCTGCAAGAAATGAGTTTTTGTGTTTTGAGTTCTTATGCAACAACGAGGTTATACAGGACGAAACCTACTATTAACATGTGGTCAGAACCGTGGCCAGAACTTAAATTTGCCGGAGTTGTAAAATGCGCAGACCATCATGCAAGATCAACCATAATATTATAGTTCGTTTCCCACCACACTATATCGCCTTCAAGGGAACTACATAACAGAATCAAGTACTAGTACACCGGCTTTTATCACTGAGAAAAAAGGGTATGTAAAAACGTAGTTTACATGCGTAAATCGTGTAGTGTTTGGACTTTACGTACAATCCTATTTAACAGCCTGCAGCAAACGTGTAATTGAGAACTATGTTTTGTAAGTACTTTACGTATAAATGTTCCGAATAAACCTACTTTTCGTATGAAATAACTGTATATAGGCGTTCAGGATCTCACATACAGATAGACGCATGTAACATGTAGCTGACTGTAACATACGTATACGCAGGGCCGTACTTCAGCCCAGGGGCCCACCGAAAGGTACTTTCTAGGAGGGCCCATGTACATGTATGCCAGTGGCGGCCGGTGGATTGTGGTTTCGGGTGTTGCAGTACGAACGATAAGAGACAGAAGATATAAAGTTGACTCATTAACTAATCAGCATAGCTTTAGATGCAAATGCTATGTGACATGTTAAATTAAATAAAATTCTGTTTTTAAAAAATAAAAAATGCAGAACATATTATCCGATTAATCGCCTTAATTAATTAGTAAGTTCATTCTCCTCTCTTTGATTGGACATTCATCACTCATCATCACCGTCTCCTTTAGCCTAACCGGCATAACCGTGGGACGTAAAACTCAAAGATTTCATTTTTTCTCTTTGATTGGAGCAAATCTGTCTAATACATGCTGGTTGAACTCTGGTATTCTTATTGTCAGGTCTTTTTCGATGGAAAGCGTAACCAATGGTGATAACCTTTCTTGGGACATTCAATTCCTTGAAAGTGTCAATTCTTTCTCATGTGAAAAAAAAAATTGTCTTTTGCTGACGCCATAGGTACTGTTAATATTAATTTCAAAGCTTTGTAGATTTACTACATATTTTTTCTAGATTATTGCGAACGATTCATTCTAGCAAACTCAGTCCTTGACAGTGATCCGAATTGCTCTTCAGCATTGACTGAAGAGAGTTCGTAGCAGAGATTAGTGTTATAAAAAAATGTACATTGAACACACTTTATTCACAGTTTACGCAGGAAAATTTAAAATAAATTGAGGAAATGTATCTGGTGCAAACAACACTACTGCATAAGATATCCTGTAAATTTAAACTGGATTTTTTTTTCGGACACTCTCCTGAATTGCCCTTTGCTTGTTTTGTCTAAGCCTTAATTGCAAATTTTTCCTCAGTTGAAAGCTGGTAAATGTTTTTTGTAAGTTATTTATAGAAGTCATGGTATACAATTCATTCAGAATTTGTAGGTTATTTACAGAATTAAAGCACACACAATAAAATTAAACCTAATAATTAAAAACCAAAACAGCTGATACAAAATAGATACTGGTATATGAATTCCGAATGTCACATATTCATACATCAACACACACACATGTGCGTAAAAGAAAAAAACTGCATTCCAAATCATCCGTCTTGCTTGTTACGCAATGCACGATGAACACAATATACTTCCACATGAGGCGAAACAATGCCTACCAATGTGATATGTTCTGGAAAGGAAACCTCGAAACCCGCCAGATGAAGGATCAGCATGTAACAGAAGCCAAAAAAGTCAAAGAACATCAAAACAAACAGCACTGCCAGTTCTACACCCAGAAATGTTAACTGGGAGGGGTCCAAAGTATTTGAGGGAGGTCCAATACGTCTACATAATATGGAACCTGTCTTATACTGCACTCGAAAAGACGATAAGTAATTCTTACTTACTGTCACCTATATTTTTAGAAAAAAATGATAGAACGATTATTTTTATAAGAAAAGAAGAGTACATGATGAGGCGTAAAATAAAATATTTAGCCTACATCAATCGTTTCTGTGTTAGAAAAGTATAGTTTATTAAGAAAGTCTACAAATGTTAATCAAGTTTCGAAATTTTTGGGAGGTCCGGACCCGCTGGACCCCCTCGTGGTTACGCCCCTGAGCATTGCTAATTAGTCCCAAATTCAATGTGGCGTTCTCCATCATACAGTTTTATGTGGAATATGTTTATACTAAAATACTATCCACAGAGAGGGGGAGCGATTCTATATACTGACATATTAATATTTGATCCACAAATTACTTTAGAAGAAGCCTTCGTTATCAATGTAAGCTAAGAATTAACTTGTAAATATGGGTCTACTTTCATCTGTTTTCTCCTCTACTAGATATTTTCTTTCTTATTTTGTAATTTTGCAATCACTTTTTTTGTCATTATATTGATTTGCTTCAGTATGGTCCTGTAATTGAAAAATATGAATGCTTAAAAACAAATTCCATTTGTTAATTGCTAGTGAAAGAAAATTCAGAAATCTTATTTAGCGTGAAAAACCTTCTCGTTCACTGGAAATCGTACCGTGTTGCAGAAGTACTGCAACGACCAGTCCCTTTAACTTCTAAGATAGGGGAAAGGAAACTTAACATTTGCTCCAATTCCCGCGCTGAAGGAATCTGGTCGTTGCATGCTCGCTGCAACACAATGTAAATTAGAGACTCTGTGACGGATTATTTTTCGCTTTTTAAAATGGATTAACGGAACGGACAGTTACAGAAGTAAAAAATATGTTATTTAAAGTGTATATATGCAAGTATTAAAAAGTATTTTTTCTGTTCTTTACTACTGTTGATAATAACTTAATATTTTTTTCTTGAAATACTTTGGTCGTTGCGCAACGCTGCAACACTAACATTAGTCGCCACTGATGTATGCACTGCCCCTGTACTGGCAGTACCGTACGCATAACTCAAAGCAAATGTATAGTATATTGTACAAGACCATGGATCCACAAAGGACTTATTTCACGCTGAGTCACACAGTCCTTAGGAAAACCCATACGCAGGTAAACCTTTTAAAGTAAGGTACGAATGAATGAATTTTATTTTCCTTTAAGAATTTTTGGAGAAACGGAAAGAAAACTGAGTTAAATTTGCATCTGCAAAAGACCCCTCACGATGCCCTTAACACGTGTTTTAAAATACATCATTTTAAAAACTACATACTTGCAACATAATAATTGCTTCTGTGATTTTCATCTAAAGATATAAATATTTTTCTCTTCTTTAGAAAAATAAAAAATGAGTAGAGTTTTCATTTTTTGTTTCAGGATTCCGTGACCAAGAGTTTTTGATGGGCTCCTTGTATTTTTCCGCTTCAGGGTCCCAATGGTCTTAGCCTGGCCCTGTATATTTTCTGCAGGGAAAACAACGGTGCTGTAAAATGTAAATTATTATTTAGTTTCAAGTTATGGCAACATTTGAGATGGCAACTTAGCTGAATACTTCGATATTAGCAAAATTATAAAGCAGAGTGAGAAATCAGGAACCTTTCAAAGGCTGAATTACGAAAAATGTGAAAGGCTGTCTTCGCAACATCATGGGCTAGCAATGCTGGTCTGGGATTAGCTGACTGTATTCCTGGTACTCGACTTGTTATCGTCCTCCGTTTCGTAACTCCATCTGTTCACTTCACTGCACTGTCGTTGTACACCTCCTCGCGTAGTACAGAGTCTGCCCTAAGACACCAATATCAATAGCTCAGCGCTGCAGTCGTCGTCTGACCGTTGCCAATCCAGGCATCTGACGTGTTTCTATTATTTTCATACATCTGTATGTCCATAATAATCTTTACTATGGAATGCCTCTATTTGCTTACGTTCTAGTGTTTTCTCTTGTTACACAAACACGTGATGTGATACAGACGGATTTTCAACGAACTACAGATTGGTACATGACGTAGGAAAGCCCTCGAAAGAATGAAAGCTGAAGATGAGAATATGACATCTGGAATAATGAACTACAATGTATTATAAACGGAATTTAATATACCAATTTATATATATCACACACTTTTTTTTTATTTATTGTTCTTGGCTAATGCCAAATGTTGACACTTGTCAGTTCACATCTTGAACTATACACGGACAATTACCTAGGTACATAACGTCCTTCGCATAGAAACATACATATTAACATGGTACACATTTGGAGAATAATTCATCAGCTACATCTCTGCTTTCATAAAATAATGATTCCGTGGCTTACAATATTAATATTCTATTAATGAAAAAATATTCGTAGTATTTCATAACGCAATGCAGTAATTATATAGCAGTATATCACATCAACGGCGCTGACTTTTCAAAATTTATGTGGGTGCATATCAATGGCGGGACGTGTTATATGTTTTTAGGGGAGTCTCGATATTTTTTGATTGATTTCCTTTTAGTTAAAATCTTTCATGAACGAAGTCATAAAGGGTTTGCTTGATTCTATTCACAATATAGTTCTTTTTTTATGTGTGCGGACCGACTTTGACTAGTCCAGAGACAAGCAAGGGAGGGGGAGTGTGTTGCTTGGTTGTCTTTGCACAATTGAAACAAACAATTATGTTTTAGAGGTTAGAAATTTTAACTTCCATCATATTTTAACTCAATGTTTTAATTGCTTATTATTTTTTGATAATGGCAAGTAAGTAATATTTATTTTAATTTTTTCTATCAAACTAAAAAATCTTGTGGGTGCGGCGCTCCCACAAAATTATTCGTATGGGTTCTGAAGCCCCGGAGCACCCACGTAGTCGGCGTGCATGTGTCACATACTCTCTGGTATATCGTTAGTCAGCAATACAGAATCTGAGCACGAACATAAATGTAGCCTATTGAGGTACATACTATTTGTATGGACATATAAACGCAGAATAGTTATGACATGTATTGCTTTTAATTGTACTACTTTAAGCCAGTGTATTCTGATGTGTTGGTTATGGATCTAGCGGAAGAAAGAATGCAGATCCAGTCGCACAATCATCATGGATTCTGGAATCAAATCAGAATCATCATGGATTTAGTGCATTATGTCTACAATGAACTTTGTCACATAGAAAGCTAATATACACTCATAATGATTCATGAAATTATGATGTACAAATTTTGATGATTTTGTCAACTTAATTATTATCGAATAATAGTAATTAACTTCTATGGGCTTCCATTGCTAAAATCGCTTCTCTATTATATTGTGTTGAAGGACAAAATCGGCTATATTCCGAGCTATTAGCACCAGTACATCATTGGGCAGAGATTCAGAAAGTTCCAATTTTAACTAGAAAATAAACTAGTGTTAACGGTTGAACGAATGCAATGACAACAAATAATTATAAAAAAAATGAAATGAAATCTTTAAGTTTAACGTCCCACGATTATGCCGGTTAGGCTAAAGGAGATGGTGATAATGAGAAATGAGTGAAATGCTGGAATGAAGAAAGTGGAAGAAAACGGGAAAATCCCGAGAAAACCCACCGAGTACGGTGTTTGTTCACCACAAAGTTCACACGGCGCGAGCTGGGATCGAACCAGGGACCCTAAGCACCGGAGGTGAACACTCTGCCACTGAGCCACCGTGCCCCCCTAACAAATAATTATAGAATTCTTACCGGCAAACACTGAAAATATGGACATACAAAAAAATAACATCAAAGCACACTGTAATGGAAACAGACGGTTCCATTACAACTAGAGCGTGTAATTATTCAGAATATGATGAGAGTTTAATGTGAATTTAATTAGCGAGATCTGCGATTCCATATACAGTAGCTATTTTCATTTCTTGGTATCACTAGTGCCAATTGTTTGCTCCAATTATAAATTACTATATATTTTCTAATTTCCGCGAGCTGTTTATATATGATGTGAAGCTTTAATAATGGAGCCTTTGAAGAAAATATGCGTAACGTTTGAAAAAAATATATTATATAGAATTATCGTATAGAAATAATTTAGCATGGTTTTGATTATTGCATAAATTAATAGTTTCAAAGAGAATTTATTGTCAATATCACTAATGTAAATACACCAGGGTCACAGAACTTGATGTCTACCCCTCTGTCAGAAATACAACACATCACGAAGTAGAACTCTTTGTTCCATGGACTAAAAAGTAAGAAAATACTTTGAAAGCTCCTTTGTTTTGATTAAGGGTTATAGTCTACGATCTGTAATAGCGTACAGTCTTATGAAAATAATATTATTCACCTGCATATGATAAGTCTTTTAGGTGCTGAAATTCACACAAGTATTTGAACCACAGAAACTTTTTATTTTTTCTTCTTCGCATTATTGCTTGCATCATTGATATAATATTGTCACTCAAGTTTTGTGTTTAACAGTTTTTTTTTTGAACGAAAGGCAGGTTGGCAAGAATTTTTTAAATAAGGCTGTACATTAATTTTAATTTTCAACTTTATATTGTTTAAATTTTAGGTTTAAACTGTATAGGGCGGATACTAATATCAAGATATTAAAGTGGATCTAGGTGTTCCCAGTGCTATGCTAAACGCTACTTGAATAGTGTGGCGTTGCCAGATAATATCTAGTGTTTACTGATGCCAGATAATAAAGGGAGTAATCATGGAATTCTGCTTGGATACTTACTAGAGAAATTAGTTTCCGACCCTTACCGCAAATCCGCTTCTCGAACTGCAACGCTAAAACCCAGGAATATTCTTATTGTGACTACTACAGTAAACGTACAAATTTGGCAACAACGCATTATAGCGTTCTGCGCAAGTTTCATCTCAAAATCTATTTCCTCAAATGTAAATTAATATTTAAATAAAATATGAAACATAACACTAAAAACGGTCAAACAATATATCTATTTCGTGAGAAGATCGTTACTTTAAAGTACTTTGCACATTCAAATAAACATTTCATAAAACGGAGCACTTCTAGTAAGATCTAATAGCAAGTGCCATCTTGTATGCTCATTGTAAAACGAATTAAATATTTTCTTTTATTTATTACATTTTCCACATCAGGGGACACAACCAAATGAATCAGTGCCTTGTACTGTAGCTGAAACATTACTCTATCTTATAGTGCAATATTTATAACTAGCAGCGTTCACCCCGCTTCGCTGCGGTCACCCCGGAACGCAATAAACTTTGTTACTTAGATAATTTTTACTTTTTCGCTTTCAAGTGATATGATAAAAACCATAGAAGATTGCAGTAAATGTTAACATTATATCGCCTGTCATTTATGTTAACCCGCCGAGTGACACGGTCATGCGGGTTGCATATAAATACGTTTATTTTTACCTATGATGAACTAACAAAGGATTTGTACGTTATGGACACTTGAATGGTCAATTATCTCAAGACACTGGTAATTAAAAATTAAAGTGATATGATAAAAACCATCTAGGGTCCAAATCCTAATAACCCCCCAAAAATGAAAGAAATTGGTTTAGCCGTATTAGCGTGATGAGGGAACAAAGGATTTGTGCGTTCTCTTTTATATATAAGATATGTAACCTTTCATTGTGCAGTAGTTAAGGCAATGAGCTAAAAATATGTACTGACTTCCGGGTGCTGATCCACCTTTGAATGTAAGTTATCGAGTTAGCAATAATTTTATTTCAATTATTCGAGTTTTTCTTGTTTGAATAATTATTCAAATGGTCATTCATTATCTACGTACAGGTGTAATCAGAAGAATATTTTGTAATTGTAGTAACTGTTATAGGATTGTAAATTATTTAAATAATTCCTTTAAACAAATAAAATAACAACTTTTCGAAAAAAAATTCGAATCTTCTATTAATTATTCGAATTTTAACAGTAACGATTGACCGAGTGAAGTAGCTCAAGTGGTAGAGCGTTGACTTCGCATTCGGGAGGTCGTGGGTTCGAATCCCGCTGCCGACCATCCTGACTGAGGTTTTCCAGGGTTTCCCTCGGTCCTACCAGGCAAATGCCGGGATGGTACCTACTAAACAGGCCCTGGCCGATACCTTCCCAAATCCTTTCCATTGTTATTATTGTTGTTGTTGTTAGATATCCAGTGTAAAATGGCCTCGGAGCTGTATCTGGTGATTGTTAAATAAATAAATAAATAAATAAATATTTAAAATAAGCTGGATTCATATAGGACTATTATTAGTTGAAAGACGATTATTAGTTAATAGACGCCGAAGAAGATTAACTGGATACTGAGGAACTAGATTATAAGTAAAGGAACTACATGTTAAGGAACTAGATACTAAGGAACTAGATGCTAAGGAACTACATTATAAAGTAACTAGATGGTAAGGAACTGAATAGAAATTTATCAGTTCTTTGCACTTCGGATAGTTTGAACATTTGTTTCTGGAAAACAAAGTTTATTTAATTTTGTATTAAAATTCCCTTCGATTAACTTCAAATACTATGTAGATTACAGTTTGCCCACGAAGAGACACCAACTTCACAACACCTTTTCGAAGCAACACAGTTTCAATTATTATCTTGTAGGAAGCCCTAAGGTATGGTGCAACTTTAATAGAGAGCTGGAGCTTAGCACTATCACAGTGCGAGTGCCCTCAACACTTCTTCCTTCTCAAAATTCTGAGGTGCACTGACGTGAAAAGTTAGAATAGAATGCGCATTTAAAAAAAAATCGATAAAAATACTGAAAACATGTTAATTTTTATTCCCATGCTAAATATATGTTAATTTATTTTCCTTTCAAGCAAGCTTTTCACTCTCTATGACTTTATAATAACTTGGTAATTCTCATAAGCGCCTACTGAAGAAAAATTTTGATTGTAGGGAAAAGGGCTCAGTTACTGTACATCTTTTTGTACATCTTTTTGTATAAAAGTTTTCACTGATTTCACTATATGTAAATATATATCCAATATTTCATGCATAGCATTATTTCCCTAAATCTTTACCAGGTATAAAATGTTCTGAACAACGCGAAAACTGAAACATTGAGAAGACTCAGTTACCTCAATGTGACAATATAACGAGAGAAGGAAGGGGGGGGGGGAGAGAAGTATGAGCCCGCAGGTGCGAGCACTTCTGTTCATTCTATTAAATTGACTCGGTTAGAAAGGAAACAAACGCTTATTCACTAAAATTAGGTAGTCTTCTGAAATTCGAATAAAATATTATTTTTAAAATTTATTTTCATTACCACAAATTTTCAGATTAAAATAATATATATTCGTTTAGATTTACTGAGAATTCTTCCCATACAAGTGAAAGGAATATTATTAATCGGCGCAGCTGGTTTGATGATTAAACTTATTTCCTCACCATTTGCTCTATACACACACGCATTCACTGCACAAAACTGAGTTCGGAAATTACACTGCAGATGGCTCTGTCAGCGAAAGAGACAACAGCTGAATGTATACGAACTACCCTTGGAAGCGCAAAACAAAAAACAAAAAAAAAAAAAAAAAAACTGCTACAATTACAGAATTCATGTTTAACGCCCGCTTGCATATCCCCAAGACGCTTTTTTTCTTTTTCTATAAACAAAGCTGTTTTAATTTCTACCCCATTCTATTCGTTGAAAGCTACAACTACCGTACAACGAATAGGAAAATTTTCATGAAGAAAAAGTGAGGCCGTCACCAGCGCTTGGGCCTTGGCACGTTCTCGACGAGAATTTAATTAGAGACGCGACTGATTTACGTTGAAGTTTGGTCCCGCACAAAGCTAGTTCGCGAAAATATTTTCTTACAAAAAACATAACTTTTTTTTAACGTACGTATATATACAGAATACCATACGACGTTTTTTTTTTTTTTTTTTTTTTTTTTTCAGGAAGGACATCACATTTCTTCTGGCTTGGTACAAGATATGCAGACGGAGGAAAATTATCTGTAGCTAAAACGTTCTGTAAACGGTTTGAAGTTCCCAGTTAAAGAGCTTTCATATGCACAAGGTTGATTTTGTTTGCTTTTTCGTTTAAATTCAATACATGAGAGAAAAGCTTCAAATACATACTCACTAATATAGTATATATATAATCTCAAAAACTCGAATAATATTGCACTGTACGATTCTTACCCAGATAGCACAGAAAAATGTTTTAAAATGTTAAAAAATTTGCAAAGGCAAACTCAAAAGTTTGCAAAAAACTTGTCTTTTCGAATGAGAAAATTTGCCGAAAGTTCAATGCAAATAACGAAGTTGACGCGGGCTGAGTTTGCAGCAAAGTTGCCTCAGAAAATGGAAACATCTGCCAATACAAACGAAATGTTTGCGACTGCACAGCAAGAAAGTTTGCCAGGACTTTGCTGCAAATATTTTGTGCAAATTTTCTTTGACAAAATTTCCGAAAATGAGCTGATAAATTTGGTAAAAAAAATTTAAAGGTTTGCAGCAACATTGCAGAAAGTGTTTTCACGATCACAAGATCATGTTTGCTGCAAATTTATAAAGTGAAACCTAACTTTATGAAACATCAAAATGTTTATAATGTGGATCCGTCTTTTCTTAGTGGCAAGCATTAAACATCTTTAGCTACTTGCCAAAGATAAGAAACTTACGAACGATAAACGCACAGACAAAGGATATCGGAATTTATCTACTTACTCAACGATCATATCTCTGTACTTACTCACACACATTCACAAAATAACGTCAGGCTGCCTGGGTCAATAAAAACATCTGATAAGAGACCAGTGAGTTTATTCTGGAGTCCTCTGGTGCATTGGTTTTTCACGATTCTCACTTCCCGCTTGGTTTGTCACAGTTGATATAGCGCAGTAAATTCTGGGTACGATGCGCGCGCACTCGGTAATATCATCACATATTTGCTTTCAGCAAGTTTTTCGAAACAAGTTTTTTACAGAGTTGCAAACTGTTTGCGACGGCAAATTTTCAACGCTATATTTTCAAAAAAGATGCAAGCTCATTGCAGTGGTGAATTTATTTTTACAAATCAGCAAAAATTTGCAGATCATATTGAAAGCTTTTAATAAATATTAAGAAATTTTGCCTTCGCAAACTTTCAGATTGTTTGCTCCACTAAACGAAGCAAAAATTTGCCGCAAGTATTCGTGCTATCTGGGTAATATTCTAAAGATCTTAATTTTTAGACTTTCTAAATTAAGGTTTCGAAAAGTTTCAGTGTCACCGGCTAAACCTTTTTGTAGCATGTTGCCGTTAATATCATCAATGGCTGTTGTGATGCACGGCCCGAACCTCTGAAGTACTCACACCACCTACGAATGCCTTCCTTGTAGGTAGTCTTTCCGATATTTGGTTGAGAAAATGCCATTGCACACTAATCGCAGGCTAATCGTAAACATGGTAATCAAGCACACAGAAAGATTTCTATTGAGCAATCCCAAAATAAATTTCTGAAATCAGCTTCATCATTTTGACTTGCCCTATATAGCCTAAATTTTAAACAGTAAATTTTGAACAATATACCTTTACAGCATGATTATTAAGTACATGAATCTGTAAGTTTTATGGCGCTCAAACAAAAAGGCATAAAATCGAAACACAGAAACATTTTTTAAGATTTCCAAACTATGCTATGAGTAACTATCGGACCTCCTATAGAACGACTGTGTTCGTCTGTCTGCCTACTATAAGAGGTATTGGGAATTTTTATTTTATTTTATTTTATTTTTTAGGATTGATTTAACGTCCCAAAAATAGGTTCCATCTAATCTAGGGTTGCCAATTTTCAAAAATTAAATTTCCAGCACCCGCTCATAATATTCGTATTTTAAACTGTGAAATATACGAGTCAAGAAAATATACCGGTTACCTGGTAAAATGTGGTGAGTTGGCAACCCTAATCTATTCCGTTAATTCTCTATTCAAAGTAGGAGTAGCAGAAATTAACCATTTCCAGTTTCAAGGTTGACTGTCATAGAACAAAAACGGTAAGAGATAGCTGCAAATGGTTTGTTGAAGTTAATTCCATAGATTCCATCTATTCTGTGACTTCTCTAATCAAACCGGAACTAGTAGACATCATTTCCGGTATCAATATTGATCACCATAGGGTAAAAACGATAAGAGATTACGAAGAGTAATCTTCTGGAATCGTAATACATACGTCATCTTTCGCTCCTCATTTCTTTCTTTCTTCACCTAAATTGAAGCATTTCATCTTCAGGTGCTGACGTAAGTAATAGACACCAATGTCAATAACTTACTACACTAGATTCTCGCTTATCCGGCCATTCCTGGCACATATGGGTGCCGGATTTTTGAGTGTCTGACATTTATTTGATTTATTTATTTATCTTGTTTTTTATTTATTTTGAAAACATAGGCGATATTGTGTACTGTACTTAGTTAAATCGAAGGATATACTTTTAAAACATAGAGGATATACTTTATTAAATCCAAATATCATTAATTTTCAAAGAAAACTTAGTCCTTGAGTAGTGTCACTCACTATCAAACATGTCCTTAATTTTTAACTGTCGCAATGATGATACGCGACGGTGGCATGCTTTATGACACAACTGTAAAGAATGCTGCAATTTCGAATACGTACAGTATATAAAGCATTGTTTAACTAAGCATTGTTGCGCATGCTCACGGTAATTCATTGTGCACGTGTTTTTGTTTGGATGCGCGCCGGATTACTGAGAGGCCGGACTACTTAGGGCCGGATTAGCGAGAATCTAGTGTAATAATGTTGTAATTTACTAACTTTTATGAACAAAAAATATGGGTGATGATAAAATATGGCGCATGAATCTTACTTATCAAATGGTTCCAAAACAGCTTGTAGGTCGACATATATTTTTGATAACATCACATTTTTTGTTAGCACGATCAACCAACACTTTTCTTCCAATACTTATCTACCATTTTATCTTCCCAACAATAACAATACAGCGCACATTAATCTTTTGTTGAGAGAATATGAGGACTTTTACTATGCATATGTGTAATACTCGTATGTACAGGAAATTACTTGTTAATGATGAACATTGAAATCAACAATCCTAAAATAAATACAAAATATCAGAATCCAAATCATTTAAACTCATGCTTTGAACCTGATTTACTACTGTCATAAAGTAACTACATTTTTGTTTAAAATGAAAAGTAAACAGTCTGCTTCAATTAACATATGCTAATAATTGCATTTAATGGTTTGCAGTGTCATTTACGTTTATTTCATGAGCAATTCTGTTGAGTAAACACTGTTAATACCCCAATTTCCATCACGGTAAACAAATATCAAAAGATTTCAGTTCATTCTTCCTCCCTGACCCATATTATTTCCCGTGGGATATAACACACTGCACCTAAGTAAATTTGATCAGCTGTTAAATCCGTATGTAAAACATAATTCTGTATCCCATTGGTTTTATAACTCGAATTATGTATTTAGTTAGTGAAACGTCATAAGGAAACCAAACAGTGCATATTATGCGTACTATTTGATCAATCAATAAGCATACGAATGATCTAGCATAATAATGGCTGATCTATATATTTTCTTCCCTTTTAACAGAAGTTTTCGTAATAATTATCAATATAAGTAAAATGCAATGTATGGGAGAAAAGTATGCACTCAGACCAAGTACAGTAAATGTTTTAAAGAGTATGTCATTATTATGAACAAATGTAAGTCTTTAAAAAAATTATTAACTGATTCCTGTGAGTAGGGAAGAGCTACGCAGAAAATTGTAATAGTTACGTATTATGTGAAGATCCATTAGACAACAACTAAACAGGAGGGTTTCTTTGAAACAAGAGTTTAGACTTTCTTGTCTCAAAATAATAATAATAATAATAATAATAATAATAATAATAATAATAATAATAATAATAATAATGTCTCGGAAAGTATACATTTTTCTATTAGTAGAGCTGTGTTTCGTCTTGTTTCAAACTGAGTAACCCTATCAAAGAGAAATTTGACATGCTTAATTTTCCAGCAGGACGAACTTTAAAGTTAAAGTGGATTTAATTAATCAGATAAAAGGTGCGTAATTACACAAAAAACAGAAGTAAGACATTGGCTTTTAGCGTACATTGTTAGCACCTAGGCTAGATGGAACGGAATATATGAGTAATTTTTCTATTTTTTAAAAGTGGGATCAGAAGTTACACTCATGTTTCCACCGAGGCTATAATCTCTCCCCTCACCTAACATACATACCGTACTATGTAACAAGCCCGAGCCCACACGCTCAAAAAACATCCAGGTTAGCCACTTGATCATGAATTGACACATGTAAACCATTAACTATTCTATGCTATATATTTTTTTTAAAGTACATTAAGTGTTTGAACCCTTAGATATACCACTCAAAACTGCTCACTTCTATTTGTATCGGAAGTGATGAAATTACAAGCAACTTCTATCATATTGCGCCCGTCTTGTCCAGTCAAACCATGTCTCGTCTTGTGAGTAGTCCAATGGGAGAACTCTCTGATACAGAAAAGGCAAATGTTTGGGGTGCAGTTAGGTGGTGGAAGTATATCCAAAGCTGATGGCATATTAGCTGTATCGAGAACTCATTCGGTGAATTCATCTCTCCCCCCCTTCCTGCAGAGAACAACATTGTCCAAGGTAATGACGGCCTTCAGTGCTTCTGACAAGACGTTATCAGAGAATAGAAACAGTGGAGGGAAACCAAACTTTGCTGAGATACATCGTCAAACAATGAAGAGGATTTTTACAAAGGTCCGAAGAGATAATGAGATAGAAGTTTGCCTTTAAAGTCATACAAAAAAAAGGAAGAATATTCCTAACCCTGTTTACATGATTTAGCTCCATCAACACACCTGCTGCTTTCATACGAGGTCTTAGGAGACGGCTCTCCCAAGCAAACCAAATGTTTCGAAAATGCAGTTAGTTCATTTTGGCTTTAGACAGCTCAATTAAAATTACTAGACTGATAAGACGACACTTTGTGTAAATTCAGTTTCCAGTCTCGGCTTCCGTAAAGGTTATTCATGATTTCTGTATGTGCCAAATATTTTTAAATGTATGTTGTATTGATGCGAGCGGCTGCTTCACGTATGTGTTTTCTGCACTACAGTTGAGAAAATTTTTCTACTTTTAGTTTGAATCGATTGCACGCAAGAATTAACACATTAGGCAATTTTTTCCTTTAGTTTAAAACAATAAAAATTTAATTTTTACCAATGTGACTTGCCTCAAGAGCCACCACTGGATTAAGTCCACTACCAATTAATGTCGGGATTGAGAATTAGTACCTCAAAACCTTCTCCAGTTGATTAGTATTGAAAGTTTTACTAATAAACCGCCACGCAACACATAAGTATATTGTTAGATTGCGTAACGTCATGGGGAGAAAATCAATAATAATAATGTGGTGAATACATTAATAATTGGCAGGTTAGATAGTATAAGTGTATAAGGGCATCGACTTAAGAATCTCTTGAGTTGCTTAAAAACCAGACTTCCGTGTATACACACATTGCTCTATAGACGTTGCAACCAGGAAATATGGTAAAAATTCAGAGTCAGATATAAGGAAGTCTTGCTACAAGGAAGTCACCTACGAGGTAATTGCATTGATAGGAATTCAGAGGATTGCAAGAAATACGGAAGGTAGTTTTCGACCTGCAGATAGAGCTCGAGGAGGACAGTCTCGACTAAACTCCCGTTTCGGAAAGATCCCGCGATTTGACATCCAAGTCTGTATATTCTTAGTGATTATAATCTGGACACTTCCATACCAAGACCGAAGTACTTCAAAGGCAATCAGGTTAGTAGTTTTTCTTGAGATGTCTAAATTAAGCAATTAATAACAAAACCGAACGATCTTTAGCTCCAACTAAAGTCAATTAAATTAACTTAAGCTTAAACTATAAATCCAACACTTTACGAATGAAATAGGAAAATAGATAGTAGCCACACTGCCCATGCAAAGCCCTAAGCCGTTTTTTAATTTAATTGTTATTGTTATTGTTGTTGTTGTCTAATTATTCAAGAATAAATTATTTAATGATATACTGTATGTTAAGTGTATTTATTTAGCTGGTTGTCTGGTTCGCTATCATCGAACCCAGATTGACCGAATTACGGTAATGTCAGCATCGAATGATTAATTACGATCATAAATCATTAACACCGAACCAGACACCACATGGTGGCCAGTGAGGTAATAATAATAATAATAATAATAATAATAATAATAATAATAATAATAATAATAATAATAATAATAATAATAATAATAATAATAATAATGTCTCTTACGCGTTCGACTTGATATTGTGTTATAACACTGATCTCATAGTTCCTTCCTGTCTTTGCTTAATGAAGCGCGTACATCAATTATCAATAGTTTTATAGCATGACCTAATACTTACCGGTAGGTCAATTTTTTGATCCCAAATACCCTTATCTAGGCTATGTCATAGTTTCATATTATTTCACACAAATTTGCAAGTTAAATAATTCATAAAAGGATACGTTTGAACAATTTCATAATTGACGTTTATACATTGTTTGCAACAATTATTCAAATAAGTATTAGAAAAACTATTCGATATGCGAATAATGGTTTGATTTATAATTCGAATAACTGATCTAACAATTATTTAATTAATTATTTTGTTCAGCATTCTAATTATAAATATTCGAAACGTAATCTAATTATTTTGTTATTCTAATATTTGTAACTAGAATACTTTACTAAATAATTATTCAATTACTTAAACATTAAATTTGAATAAGCAATTATTCAAATATATCCTAAATTTGAATAAACGATTAATTTAAATAAATGAATTTAGGCAAACAAAGCAAATTTGAATTATAATTCGGTCAGTTACTCGAACAAATTCGGATTCGAATATTCAAATAAGTATTTAAATAAGATTTTCGTATCATCATCACCATCATAACTGGCAGGTGCCGTGCCGAAAACAGAAGTTTATGTCTTATGTCTTCAACACATTTCTCCTGCCCGTCTCTCTTTTTCCTTCATTCTTACATTCTGTCACATTACCCCTACTAGTTGTTGAATATTGTTTTTCTCCTCCATTGCTAATGTTAATGCTTCGTCGTTAGTTTTGCATTTGACCCCAACCACTTTCTCCATGCATCTCCTTTCCTTAAAACTTTCGAAGCCTCTGGTTACTTTGCATCGGTCAAATATAATTGTCCATATATTTCGCATCTGTTTTTTTTTTTTTTCGAGATTGAAAATTCCAATTATTTAAAAAAAAAATCTTTATTTCGAAAAAGTGTCTAGATAAGTATCATGTCGATGTCTAAGTACTTCCAATAGACGAGAAACAAATCATACTACTGTACCTAGTAATTTGATACCTCAAGCCGTTTCGAAGTGGTGGAGATTGCTAAATTATACTGCTTAAAATTATGTATTTGTGCGAATATTTAAAAGGATAGTTACTTTCTTTTGCTTTTGTAACATTATAACAAAAGTTTCTTTTTCTTTTTCGTAATTGTAACACTTAGATATTCTTGCAATTACATAACTTTACCAATTGTCATATTTCCGGAGGAATCAACTTAAGTACCAACCAGTAAGTCAAATTTTCGATTTCCTCTCTTGTTATGTTGTTCCTATTTATTCGAAATGCGTCAATATTATGGCTCTAGTTGTGTTATTGCTACTGCAAGAAACTCCAAAATTTGAATGTTTGAGATACTTTACCATCCAAAATTTGCTGTATTGGATAACAAATCTGTTATGGTAAGTTTTTGAATAACATGAATATTTGAAATATGTACAATTTCAAATTTTGAAAAGTACACTTTTATGTCCATCCTATATGTATCTAGAGAGAGAGAGGGGGGCGGGGGAGATGCGTAGCAAAAGTTGAAGATATTGAACCTATTTATGCCAGAAATCATTGTAAAGGTAACATATTCAAAGGTTAGATCATTTTGACATAGCCTTAAATCAAACCAAAGAACCTTGGCATCAAATACGAATGATCTATCATTAACAATCACGCATTACGTCAGTATTCATGTTTAAATTCATATATCTTGTAAAGTTAAATAATTATTGTAACGCTGAAAGTCCTTTACATTGTTAAATTCTATATATCATTTTCCACTCGTATGAAAATTAGTCTTATGATTAATGCGAAAAGATTCCTTGAATTTTTGTGCTAAGAAATCTTCCAAAACAAGTTAAATCCAATAGTTGAAAATTTTATTGCTCTGATGTACAAAGAAAAATAAGAAGAGATAATACGTATTCAACAGTAAGAATGTTACAAAATTAAAAGAAGAAACGAACAAGATAGAAAAGAATGAATAATTAAAAGAAAAAGAAAAGAATTCTTCCCATCTCATTTATCAGCAATTAATCATGCAACCAAATTATTATTATTCGGTTCTTAAATTCTCTTTTGTTTCAAAAATAAATATAGAAAATTGTATTCCTTCTCTCGATTGAGAAGAAGAGAAATACAAAAATATTTCAAGAATATATTATACTCTAATTAAAAAGTCAGATTAAATCAAACATGTAACCGAATTTGTTCTGCTTTAGTTATGCAATTAATCATTTCAGCGCAATTCATTTTTGTTTAATCAACCGAAAGAGAAAATGAGTCTTGGAAGTAAAAGAGAAGATAGATACGGTACTATTGAATTTAAAACGTTGAAAAAATATGAAATTTCAATGATTTTCTTTTCCCTTGCATAGCTGCACTATTGCCTCAAATATTACAATAAATTATCATACACTGAAAGAAAAGTTTGCGTACGAAAGAGCTTTATTATACTGTATTTTAATGCTACGGCTAAAATACAGACGATGGAAAAGAGGTCTCATAAAATAAACGTGTGTGGAATGCAATGGCTCCGTATTCCAGATGGTTAACGAAAAGTTTCTTGTAGTTATAGAAGATAGAGCAGAAATAACAATAGTCTTCTGCTTTTGCTAAGGGAGTTTCCTTATATCGACTTAGTCCTGTCTGTTGGTCTGGTGGCTAGCGCCTCGGGTTCGATTCCCGGTGGGAAACACAAAAAATAATTTCACAACCAATCACTTTTATCAATCATTTGTCTCTTTTAGTCTGAAGGGCATAACAGTTGAACATTAAACTAAGAAAAATGGACAGTGTTATGCATCAATTGATTTTCATGCATAACACTGTCCATTATGCGATTTTCGCCATTTTGCGATTTTCGAGATTTTTACATCAGTGAGTAGGAAACAATGTAAATAATGTAAAAAAAATAGTTTGAAACCCAACTATTTGTTTAAATGTTCAGAAAAAGCTATTCGACCAAGCGCCAAGTACTGGATCGTAATGGGAACATGTTTTTATTTCCTTCAAAATCTCAGAACCGTCTGCATCCGTTATCGTCGGCCTACCCAAAACCTCGAATGGCCAAGGAACAAAACCCTAGCCTGCCAAAATCTCACCATTGCAAGAATCTTGCGTGGCCGAAACTTCGCTATCCAAAACCTTTGCCGCCAAAAATTTCACTTGACCAAATTACCGTCTGACGAAATCTTGCTATAGCAATTTACGCAATAAGTTTCTGGGCTCAGAATAGTAGTAATAGAAAGAAAAAGAAGAAAGACTTAAATAACACGGGATCCAAAATTACTTACTTTAAATACTAGAACTTTACTACTTACTTTAAGAGATTGACGGTTTCAAAATGAATGGATATACTGTATTATCCTAAAATAAACCCAAATGAAGAGAAATCTTACTATCGAATTTAATTTCGTCCTTCATTTTTTCCCCTTGAAAAGTTAAGATACTAAATATTGTACAAGTTCAACCGAACTCAACTGATCAGAATCAAAGTTAATATCGTGTCAGAAATTGATCTGCTATATAAGAGTGTGATATATATATTATGTTGTGCAGGCTTACACTTTCCGAGTTGTGAGCGGTCAAATATCGCGTCGTGTATTCCAAGACACCGAACTCACCCGATCGGTATCAAACTTGGCACGCTGATAGACCTTGATCTGTTTATTAGCGTGTAAAATATTACGTAGAAATGCAAAAGCGAATTAAAGGCCATTTAAATAGCAACCAAAGGTCAGTCTTGGTAGGAAAATTAAAAATCTATGTGTATTTCACTTACACTGAAGAAGTTATTGTAGCGACGTTATATACTGATGGAACTCTTTCCTAGGTAAGATTACGTCCCGTGAGATTCTGATCAGTCGAGATTCTGTCCCGTAAGATTTTGGACCGCCAGGTTTTTGACAGGCGAAATTTTGGGAGTACAGGTTTTGGTCAGGAAAGATTTTAGACCACGAGGTAATGGCCGCGAAGTTTTATACCCAAACCATCGATGGCTTGTAGGGAATTAAGTAGTCTGCGAGTTAAAAAAAAAAAATCATATTTGGTGTAGAATCAAGAATGAAAGGCCAATATTACATTACCTGCACATGCGTTCTATAAATCTCTTACGCAACTTAAATTTTACGTGAATCAAATTTGTAAATTGCTTAAGTACAACTCCGTAAGAAACTTCCATATTTATTACTATTGAAATGAAATCTTTGAGTTTAATTTCCCACGTGTATGCCTGTTAGCCTAAGGGGGACAATGATTAAAGAAAGTAAATAATGATGGAAGAATTGGTGGAATGAGAAAGTGGGGGAAACGGGAACACCCCGAGAAAACCATTAGCATGTTATTATTATTATTATTATTATTATTATTATTATTATTATTATTATTATTATTATTATTATTATTATTATTATTATTATTATTATTATTATTACGTGTATGTATATAAATATACGCATATTATGTCCACAGTATTATTATTGAAATATAATATTATAAAGCACTATTTACACTGATATATACTACAAAATTGAGAATATGCTTTTGTATAATGTAACATTTGAAATATAGCTATATTTTCGAGATTTGTTAGGTTTTGGTTGGATTTGAGTTTTATGTCCCTTTCAACAACATGACACGTAGGCCTATAGTTTAATTTTGAATCAGAACCAAAGTAATGCGTACAAATTTCAGGGTTCTCTTACCGGGAATCGAACCCGGAAGTCCGTACACCAAAATCGAGTACGATAACCATTAAACCAGAGGGAAAGACAAAGCTA
Organism: Thermobia domestica; assembly: GCF_964235325.1. Taxonomy (NCBI): domain Eukaryota; kingdom Metazoa; phylum Arthropoda; class Insecta; order Zygentoma; family Lepismatidae; genus Thermobia; species Thermobia domestica. Next base: position 143,860,946 of record NC_137466.1, on the reverse strand, counting down.
TATTACGTATTAACTAAGAATTGACATAAGTCGTGTATTATGTAAGTCAGTAAGTTAGTAAGTACTGTATCTACTTACAGGATTCAATTCACATGCTTATTTTTTTCATGGGAGGCAATTTATATATCCTTTGCGGGAGATGCATAAATACTCTTTCCTATAAGTATTCTTGTTTTGGCATATTTAATAAATTCAGAGCTTATATTTACCTACGGGAGATGGGGGAATTTGTTTCATTTGGGGGGAGAGTCTTTCTTTGAATCCATTCCTGCTAAAATAATGCGCAACTTCACAATTAGGCTTAGCAGTGACGAATATGCCGTGGCAGGACGTTACATCTTTGTGGTGATCAATAATTTAACTTAACGCTTTTAAAATATCAATTATTAATTACGATGATGTAACAAGCTCGTGATCTCCTTTTCACTTATAAAAAAAGTAAGATCGAAAGAGAAAATAAAATAACAAAATGTGTAGGTTGGCTTTCAATAGTTTCGCGGTCAGTTTTTGTCTTTATTTGGAACATGATTGAATTTATAGAATTGTCTCTCACAAATTCTATTTAAAACAACAATTTATAGAAGAAAATACGCTACGCTTATAAATTATAAATCCTATAATTCAAAGGAGAAATTGACTAAACTATGCACATATGCTGCAAGATACCGAATAACATACAGATAACAAGAGAAAGATATCTAATTGAAACATAAACCATTCTCGTAAGTAGAATTTATTTCCTTTATTCGAATAGACCACATTTATTTGTGGCTATAAACTAGGCAAAAAGCACTCCCAAGAAAAGTCCACGTAGCTTACTAGTTTAAAGTTCGTTGAAGGGTATGACCTTTAGGTCTACGGGCTGATTAATAAAGAAATAAAGGAACGGACATAAAATTTTTAAAAAAGTGGCATATAATGATATAAATATGTTGAAATCTTGGATACTTTTTAACTATCAACAGATCTTTTTTTTTCTTTTTTACTACTATCTTGTCGCACAAATGTAAAACTACTGTATTGTATAAACGAAAAGATTTTTTTTTAGAAGCGTATGCTCGAGCAACATTGTATTTTTCAGGATAATTTTATCAATGTTGAAAATCTGTACTAATAAGGTGGTATATGACATTCCCTGTCGCTGAAACTATTATTTCAAATTGTTTTCTCCGATTGTTTGCACCGGATTTATGTTAATTGTTTATTTACAATTAGAATGTGTGTCACTATTCGGAGTGTATGTGCACCTGTGTTAGGAATATGTGTCAGCTCTGGGAGAATGTGTCACCGTGTTCGGGGAAGGTAAACTACTATAAATACAATTTGTTACTTAACATGGTATTTTCTTACATACACAGACATCAATAAATAAACATGTTGCAGTGGCAATAAACGACATACATTCTAGCACATAGTCGCACCCACAAGGTATCCACCGAGTCCAAACTCCCCTATCCCATCCTCCCAAAAACAAACTTCGTAACTCAACTTATGTATGTACACTTTCTCAATAACTCTACTCGTTAACTCGACTTATTTATCAGGAAAATGACTGATGTAGCATAAACATTTGATCTTACACTTCATCTGTACTCTTTCTCTTATAGTTCTATCATTTTTTTCTGAAAATATAGGTGCAAGTATTTTACAATTAGGCCTATTTGTCATTTCGTGTTCAAAATTATACATGTTCAATACTAAAGTTTATTCAAGGAACGTTCAGTACCTCAGGTAAACAGATACACGTAGTAATTGTTTCACTTTAATGGTTAAAGAGGCTTGGAACATCCATGCGGCAGAAGAAAATAGTCCATTGTCAAATAAGCTGTTACTCAATGTTTTTGTTGCTTGTAAGGCTCATTACATGAAATGCAATTTCCTTACAGTTATATAACAGAAACAACACGGTGTCTAAGAACTAAATTGAATTAATGCATTAAAAGAGAATACGCATGCGCAGAAAGTGGCTTTGACCCACCTTACGCGCGAATCACGGTTTACAGTATGGCTGCGTGCGAGGAATATGTAAAACACCGACAGGGTACAAGCACGTACTTCTTGAAAGAAGCGCTGACCGATAGCCAATCATCCGATGACTGGCGGAGTAATACCATTCTGTAAGGTTTACATCAGGATCAGAAGGTTCGTTGAATGAACTTTACTTAAATAGTGGCTTGTAGTATTGGATCTTCTATCCGAAAGCTTGGACCCGTACTAACAAAAATTTCTGAATACGGGCCTGTCTGGCGCCATATATATATATATATATATATATATATATATATATATATATATATATATATATATATCGAATTTATTCGAAAACTGCACGTGAATTAATACATGTCTTAACTATGGATAATATTTTTAGAAAATAGTTTAATTGTGCAAAAATTAAAGTTCAAGGGCTAATCATAATTTTAGGCTATAGACCTATATCGTTAATCATACTGTATGAAAATTGTCCTCTTGCTAGTGTCAATGAAACGTTTCCTGAGAGTACAAACTTTACTATCAATATCATCTTAATAGATATCACGGTGATTGTACAGAATACATTTTCAGGCTTACAAAAACAAATCATTTTCGGAGCTTGTTTAGATAAAGGGGACCAAAAATGAAAAATAGAAGTAGGCAATAGATAGACAGATAGATAGATAGATAGATAGATAGATAGATAGATAGATAGATAGATAGATAGATAGATAGATAGATAGATAGATAGATAGATAGATAGATAAGATTTTCAGGAGAAATGAGTTTGAAGTAAGGGAAGCGTGATTGAGTTGTCTCTCATTTAAAAATAGAGTAGTACATTTTGTAGAAATGATAATTGCGAAAGTCTGTAGAGACGTTGCATTTACCATGATCATCATCTGCACATCTGCTGCGCATAAATTCATTCTTGTACTCGTTTGTTCTCCCATTGGCTCAAGCCGCTCTGGTCTCAGATAACATAATGTATCCTTGTGTTATGTGAACAACACTTCATTGCTACCATCACCTCATCTCTCATCGCATTGTTATGTATTAATGGCAGTAAATAAATAAATAAATAATTCCTGACACCCACTCCCAATACCTTTTTTATTACACTTAAATTAATGTCACTGGCCCAAGGGAAGGCGTTACCTTCTGCGGCCCATCCATCCATCGATCGGAATAAAACAAGGCTATAGAGACTATATGTACTTATCGGAAGAGGACATAAGAGAATATGAATACAGTGATGTAAGTAGTTATTATAACCTAACCTAATCTAATATTAACAGAAATTAGCGAAATGGTAACTTTTTTTTTTCGGAAAAAAGAAGGCTGGCCCCCTTCAACAAAACATTGTCCACGTTTTCGCCCATTTTCTTGGAATGTAACAAAGATGAGAATTCACTCCCCAAACAATGTTGTTCACCCTCATGAGATATATGGATTAATATATTTAATATTTATCTCATTTACCTTATACACTAAAAATACTATAGATTAATTTATTTACTAGAAAAGCGGGACTCCTAGAATCGGAAACATCATTTTACATTCTCTTACAAAATAAGAGCTACATACTCTAATGTGTTCGGTTTGTGTAAAGATTCATCTGACAGAATAAACAATAATAATAATAATAATAATAATAATAATAATAATAATAATAATAATAATAATAATAATAATAATAGTGATAGTAAAAAAAATCTGGATCTGGTATTGATCCATGAACCTAAATTCTTGTGGATCACTGAATTAACTAGACTAAATAATGCAGAACATCACATGGATTGTTAAGAGCACACAGTGAGTGGTATCTTGAGTGTTTGCCATGGTCTTTCCAACCTTCCAAAAGAAGGATTTTCCCTATTATTTACCTTCACAAAACTACTATCGCCCCGCAAGAATAGTGTGATTTATCAAACTGTCAGAAGTGCTAGATATTTTTTTAAAAAAATAAAAAAGCAATAGATGTATTTGAAATGTGTCAGAAAGGAAAACAATTTTATTTTTTTTTCTTTTAACGTAAAAGAAACGTATTGAATAGAATAGGGTACTTTTCTTTCGGTAGATCTCCCGTCAAAAACACGGAGTAGGCAAATCTCCCATTTTCTTTCACCCTACAAAAATCATCTTCTTCTATACAATGTTGTGTTTTTATGATGTTATTCTCTGTGTCTCGGCCGCTATTTTATGGGTGAAAAAAGAAAATAAGAATGGATTTGCCTCCATGCAACATCAATCACTGTGAAAGTCCACAACTTAAAAAACAAAAACAAAAAAAAAAAACAAACAAACAAACAAAAAAAAAAGCTTTAGAAAATCCTTGACTTGAATTCTAATCAGCAAGCGTTTCTCTCACTTTCTTGCATCTTTTTGTTTGGTAAGAAACAAACAACTCTTCTGTTCCTATGAACATTTGGTTATCATATTAACGAAAACACTAAAGATTTCTGTTAATTAATAATTGCTACACTAACTATAATTATTTAATGATAATGCAATAAAGAAAATTTTACACAAACTTTGTGTTATTATTATTATCATTATTATTATTATTAGTAGTAGTATCATTATTATTACAGCACTGATATGGTATATCTAACGACAGACTTAGAACAGCGGAGGAAGAGGAAATCACAAAGCGAGTGAACTTGGTCAAACTGGGTTGTCGCCATTGAATTCCATTTCCTAAGGGGAAGAAGGAAGAGAGTTTATATGCACGTTTCAAATATTTCTCATAGACGTATTGCCTCTGTGTAGAGAACGAGCAGTCAGCTTGCCTGTTCTTAACCCCTTCTGTCCCTGTGTCCACATTTGTGCACAGAAATTGATGCTTTTTTCCTGATCGTTTCGTTAAATCTACTCGATTGATTCCTGGCGTACATACGCGTGACGTCTGAACACCAAATATTTTTTTTTTTTTTTTTTGGTAAGCTCGAGTGCAAGCTACAGCAGCCTGCCAATTCTTTGAAATGGCAGGTGCTGGTGAAACACAGGCTTTTCTAATCGGAAAAGTAAGTATCATTTTCGTCCACATATATTATTGCTACAATCAAGGGTTTTCTGTGATAAACAATTTAAGCTTCAGAGACTTGTTTGCGATTATTAGCTTTGCTCTCTCTGTGACGAACAAAAAATAATTAGAAGTTATTTTTTGATGTCCACAGTTGTGTACACTGGTTTTATAATTGATAGTTCTTTCTCTATATTTTTTAATATAATTTTTAGGTTTGTTTTGCTGGAAAATCGTACATGATAGACACAAAACACGATATAAATGCATTGAAAGAAGTAAAATATATATTATTAACGACAGCATTATTTTATTTTCATTATTAAAAAGTATAGTAAAATTCGTAACTACACAAATTTCTACTATTTGTGTTAATCATTGATGTAAGAAGTATTGCAAACATATTGAAAATGGTTTCGTTGTTTACATTCTTAGGAAATCTAACCACAGAAAATATTGTAAATTTGCTTCAAATATCGACCATTCAAATAATGATCCAGATTTTATGGATAATGATTCCAATAATTCTAGCAGTGAAGACAGCGATGGCATAGTTGGAACAGACCAAAATGGTAAACAATAAATTGCTTTACTTGTTATGTATTGTGAAGAACTGAATTATCTAAACAAGGTTATTTGGCCAATTACTAGAGGTGATCGAAATGGCCAAATATTGAATTGATCGCCACTCGTTTATTTGAATAGTACAAATTCTTCTTTTGGTTGCACAAAAATGCACAAAAATTGGACAAAATTCTGAGCTAATTAAATTTCAAATTTGAAGACATCCCATTACATTTAAATGGATCCGTCTTTGATTGACCAAATAATCTTGTTTATATAATTCAGTTCGTTAGAATAGATAACGCGCACAATTTATTGATTACCATTTTCGTCTCTTGCAACACCGCCAGCTCTATCTTCACTCCTAGAACTACCGGAGTCATAATCCATAAAAGTATGGATCATTATCTGAATCGTAGATATCTGAAGCAAATTTAGAACATCTTCTGTGGTTAACTTTCCAAAGAATGAAACGAACGAAACCATAGACTATATGCTTGTTTCTGAAAACTGGACATGAAAATTGCTTTTATTTGCTATAGTCTATATATTACTAATTAAAAAGTATTATATTTAATAATAAATTATTAAGTATATGCTATTTTAAGTGTATAAACATAGCCGTTGCTTATTTTGTCACAACAATGTCATAATATGTCAGAAGAAAAGTGTAGTATAACAAGAAACGGAATAAAATATATTACAATTATTCACAAATGTATAGATATGCAATTACTTGTTATTGAACCAATGTCCACAAATGTGGACATGGTGTTTTTTTTGTAAAACAGTAAAAAAAAAGTTCAAATTCTGAAAAGTAAATTGAAAAATACGTTGTTAAATGATGTAGTATTCACAAGATTGAAAGATGTTTTTTTAAAACGATTGGAAGTCTGGGACCGAAGGTGTTAAACGTATTTAGTTTATTTTTTAAGTGTGTAGTTGCTTATTTTATAACGATAACATTTAAAAAAATATATATATATATATATATATATATATATATATATATATATATATATATATAATTATGGACAACAGTCCGTAGCGAATGATATCATTTTCTTCTATGACCACACCTGAACATTCAACTTGCTAAGTTTTGTGGCCAGACATGTATAAACATGTTTTTCTATACAGTTCAAATATAATACGCAGAGAAGTCAGTAATAGTGGATATATTCTCAATTATAGGATAGGAATTTTGTATTTTTTTTTAAAAAAAATAGAAAGATAAATGCAGAGAATCTTCGGAAAATACATGTTTAAATATATTCTATTTGTGTGTTATCATTGAAGCGTGTGTGTGTGTTATTATTGTGTGTTATCAGTGAGTAAATTACGTTTTAATTAGTTCCAGAAATTCTGATATAACGAACTTAGGGCAAAATAGATGTTATAATTTATTTAGTTTAAGCTCCAACTATTCGCCCAAATTTTCGGTACCATAACTGTAGACCAATATATAATTTACATTAATTCACTTAGATCATCCATACAAGTGTTAAATGAAAAAAGGAATTCTTATTCCAGCTCTGTTAAAAAAAAGGCTGTACCTTGTTGTACTGATTAGGATTGGATAATGTAAAATATTTTAAAAAAATGAAATTAGGTAATAAAAAAAATAATATAAAAATATTAGCCAATCCGATTAACCTTTAGGATAAATAATAAAATACAGAAATCTATTACCTAGGTACATAGCGTAAATTATATATATGAGTTTCTGTCATGTATGTGTGTGTGTGTAACTCTACTGGTCCGTACAGAATATTATAGTTGTTTTGATGTTCTAAAACAAAATCCTTGTTAAAAGAGAGGGGGAAAAAACTCTGCATTTAGGAAAGACGCTGCATATTTCATGGGGAGAAAATCCTTGACATTCGAAGTTCCTTAAATCCAGGCTTTCTGTGCTGACCCTAATACTTGCTGAAGTTTAAAGGTCTTTTCCCACATCATGTGCTATGCGGTACTGCATAGGCTACATGTATATAATATGTGTGTGTGTTTGTGTAAGATGTTCTTGTGTAGAGTAGCACGATGTTTGTTCATGTGTTTGTATTGATCAAAATGCCAAGCATTCCGAGTCCTTTCTTTGGGTCTTCCTGTTGGTCTAAAATCACATTTTCTGAAAACCATATATTTTTTCTCTCTTTTTCTATTTCTCCTTCTTTATATCTCTTGTTGCATTCCTTCACAACTTTGTAATGAAACTAGAAACGAGATGTGTTTTCTGGCTGCACATGCGAAAGGTGAGATCTCATAGTTTTCCTCCTAGCTATGGCGTACGTAGAATATAAACCTTTGTGTTGGATACTATGATCGTGATATGACGTGTTTCGAATTAATAGTCATCAAGGTACAAAGGTTGAAAAGTTTGGATTTTTTCGAAATACTTTATTTCTAAATTATATCTATGTATTTTCAACTGACGAACAAATCATTTTCCCATTTACAGTACGTCTATATCTCTAACTGTACCGGAGATATGATTAACATTGCTAGTTTTGCAACACTGCTTAAATTGTGTAATTGCGAGAACTTGTATTTGGTCTAGGAATTAATTCGTGCGGGTGGACAAGAGAGGGCGCAACGAACGGAGCGTCCCACAGTTCCGTGTATCCACACATGTGTTGCAAACCCCTGTCATCGCGTATCGTTCGTAGTATAGGGCAGTGGATTAAAGCGTCAACAACACCAGTTTGTAGTTAAGTGAACATGGCGCAATTTGTGCCTGATAAAGTGTTTTTGCGGGGTGTCCTGCTGCATTACTTTAACATGCAGAAAAGTGCGACTGAAAGTCATCGTATTTTGGTGGAAGTGTATGGTGACCATGCTCTAGCTGAGCGAACGTGTCAGAAGTGGTTTGCACGGTTTAGAAGTGGTGATTTCGGCTTGGCAGACTAAGAGCGAGCTGGACAGCCAAAAAAATTTCAAGACGAAGAATTGACAGCATTGCTCGAGCAGGATTCGTGTCAAACGCAGGAACAACTTGCAGCAGCATTAGGCGTTGATCAAACAACAGTCTCCAAACGCTTGAAAGCCATGGGAATGATTCAAAAGATGTCACATTGGGTTCCACATGAATTGAAAGACAGAGACGTTGAAAGACGAAAAACCATTTGCGAATTGCTGCTTCAACGACAGAGCAGAAAGGGGTTTCTGCATCGAATTATTACGGGTGATGAGAAGTGGATCCATTACGAGAACCCTAAACGAAAAAAGGCCTGGGTGAAACCAGGTGAACCAGGTCCATCACAACCAAAACGAGATATTCACTGTGCAAAGGTTATGCTGTGCATATGGTGGGATATGAAAGGTGTGGTGTACTATGAGCTGCTGCAACCGGGTGAAACTATGAATGGAGAACGTTATCGACGACAATTAATGCGTTTGAAGCAAGCTCTGGCCAGAACACGACCAGAATGGGAGAACAGACATGACAAACTTATTGTTCAACATGATAACGCTCGCCCACATGTCGCAAAACCGGTCAAAACCTATTTAGAAAATGTCGGATGGGAAGTTTTACCCCACCCGCCGTATTCACCAGACGTTGCTCCTTCGGACTACTACTTGTTCGATTGCATGAACAACGATTTGATTGGACAGCGGTTTACTTCTTCAGAAGATATCGAAACATGGGTCTCTGACTGGATCGCTTCCAAGGATGAGGACTTCTTTCGCCACGGAATCCGTACATTGCCTGACAGATGGGCGAAAGTGGTGGCTAGCGATGGACAATATTTTTCTTAAGGTATTTATGTATTTTGTGTTTGTACTACAGCTTCAATGTGTGCGTACCAACCGCACGAATTAATTCCTAGACCAAATAACTACAGCTACCACAAGTTATTGCTGTATGTTACAAAATCAAAGGTAAACAGCAATTATTTTAAATATTTTCAACAAATACGTCGGAAAATTAATCATTATTTATCACATCTCCGGAACGGTTTCAGATATCGAAGTGTTGGAAACGACAAAATAATTTGCTCATTCTTTTGCAACCATATAAGTGCTTTATTTAGAAATAAAGCCTTTCAAAAAAATTCATATTTTTCACTCCTTATAACTTAGTTTCTATTTATTTGATACACGCCATATCAAGCAAATAGAAGGTATTTTCGATGTTCAATGCCCCGTTCGTGTCAAGTGTGCTAGACTCTTTCTAAATTTGGATGTATGTAATACTATACCATCCTTAGGTTGCAACAAAGGTTGCAGCAATGATTCATAAACATAGTATTTTGAGTTTTCGCTTAACATATAGATTTGAAATTTATAATAACATGATGTAGTGCCATTTGAAAAAAATATAACTTCATGTTGAGTTGACAACACTGTTAATGTGGTACTATTACAGAGTGTCAAACAATGTCCTCTGCCGATATTTGCATGATACAAAATTACATATCTCCATCTGCCTTGGTCTCTATGGTATGACAGGTGTAAACCCTTTGGTGGAACGTATTATAGACAGACAGACAGACAGACAGATAGATAGATAGATAGATAGATAGATAGATAGATAGATAGATAGATAGATAGATAGATAGATAGATAGATAGATGTAGATATCCTATAACTATTCTATCAGGCCTTGTTTCCATTTTGTACTAAAACACAACAACACACTGAGCAAGGCTATGTGATATATGTAACAAAACACACAATCACGTAACAGTTTCAACACAATAACTGTGTCTTCATCAGACTTCCACTCCTTCTGGCTGCTTGGGAGTTGGTCATCACTTATATATACTCTCCGGAGATCAACTTTTAATTAGGCTCCGCCCCTTCATTAAAAAGTAACACTTGTGTGGCTTTCACTTTCACTTTTTAGCAGCACACGTGTCCAATTAAAAGTTTACTTTTTTTCGCTGGATACATTCTGTCCTCTAATTATCCTTATTTTCTTTGTTATTTTTCTCTTTCTTTCTTCTTCCTTTTAATTTCTTCTTCTTTAAGCAGAATCTTCTCTCACTCTTTATTTATCGAGAATTCTGCATTCTAAGAGGAGTTTCATACAGAGAAGATAAAGAGAATGCTTCGGAAAGCAGGAATTAGGACGTACAGGAAAGGAGGAAGCAAAATAATTGAACTAGTCAGAAGAATCAAGAGAAAAGCAGTAGCGCACAAATATCAAAGGGGAGTAATATATAGAGTAGGATGCGCGGAGTGTAAGAAAAATTTACATAGGGGAAACAAAAAAGAAAATGCAAGAAAGGATTAAACAGCACCAGGATGATGTAAGATTGAAAAGGGACAACAATGCGATATACAAGCATCAGAAAGAGACAAACCACAGGATAGGGTGGGAAGGAGCAGAGGTCATAGAAGTAGAGAACAGAACTTTGGTGAGAAAATGGAAGGAAGCCAGGGAGATTATGAAGCCAGGAGACAAGATTATGAATTGGAATGCAGGATTGTCGATAAATAAAGAGTGGGAGAAGATTCTGCTTAAAGAAGAAGAAATTAAAAGGAAGAAGAAAGAAAGAGAAAAAATTAACAAGGAAAATAAGGATAATTAGAGGACAGAATGTATCCAACGAAAAAACTAAACTTTTAATTGGACACATGTGCTGCTAAAAAGTGAAAGTGAAAGCCACACAAGTGTTACTTTTTAATGAAGGGGCGGAGCCTAATTAAAAGTTGATCTCCGGAGACTATATAAGTGATGACCAACTCCCAAGCAGCCAGAAGGAGTGGAAGTCTGATGAAGATACAGTTATTGTGTTGAAACTGTTACGTGATACTGTTTTTTCCATATTATCACATAGCCTTGCTCAGTGTGTTTCTGTGTATTAGATATCCTATATAGTTTATTTTCCTATTTCTTATGCATGCGAAACAAGGAAACAAATAATAATAATTGCACCCAATGATAGCTCAAATTCAGATAGAATTTGAGCTATCTGAGACTAGAGTTCACTAACTACATTTTAGCCGATTTCAGAGTTTAAACATGAAATCTATGTGTTTCGCGTATTTCACACTGAACATTATGCCACAACAAATTAAGTGTAGAAAGTTGGCGCAACAATCACTTTAAGCTCATTTCCCAATTAGTCACACACATACACACACTTCCCAATTCCATTCGTGCTAAATGGTCACTTTTTCCATAAAGGATAGTTTCGCACAGCATGAAAGAAAAAGTTAGTTCGATGTTGTTTCAGACGGCTCATATATCACATACAATATATAAAGACGTAAAGGTGACGAAAATCGACTGGAAGTCTTCGAAATGTGGGTGTGGAGAAGAATGGAAAGAATTAGTTGGGTAGAGCGGAAAACGAATTAGAGAGTGTTAGAAATGGTGGGTGAGAAAAGAACACTTTTAGATATTACAGTATGTCACATTCTTATTCGTACACACATTAATTTGAAAGAAAACCACTATGTATTAAACATACTGGTGGTAAAATTGACAGCAGATTGCTGGAGGAGTGAGGTAGGACAATGATAGACAAACCCAGTACAGAAAGGGGCCAAAACAAGGACACCATAGAAAGGCAGAAAAGAAAACATATGAGAACTCACGAATTTACGCCACATTGTTATTCGTACACTTGTACACAGGTTTACCTTTCATATACTAAAAAGGAAAGAAAACAGCATTAGAACAAGAGCATAACTAGTGTGGCGTACAGGAAAAGGACATATTAACTGCTGGTGTTAATCGCGATGTACACAGATAAATAAACCTTCAAGAATGGGGAACAGTAAAGAGCTAGGAGAGAAAGTCAAAGAGACAATCGTAACGCTAGCATTACGGGGGTGGTCGTTAAGAAAATAGGACAATTAATAGTAAAATGGCACACAACAGTTCAATGTGTAGTAAATAAGTTTAAGTATAGTGGTTCAATGAGAAATAAACCAAGAAATTCGATGAATAAGAAATTAAGTGACAAGGACGAGAGAGTGATTGTGAGACAGATGAAAACAAATTCCTGACTAAGTGCTCCAAAAGTCCAAAAGATAATAGAATGTGCTACAGGGAACAAAGTAAGCACTGAGGCGATTCGTCGAGTGCTACACAAATACGGTTATCATGGTCGGATATCTCGGAAGAGGCCATTCATAAGTCGTAAGAATCCTAAGTTACGACTTCAGTTTGCAAAAGAACATGTTAACAAGAGTCAGAAATTTTGAAACAATGTCTTTTGGTTAGATGAGACTAAAATTAATCTCTTTGGGTCTGATGGGGCCCACAGGGTGATGCGAAAACCCGATTTGGACAACAATATTGTCAATACCATACCCACGTAAAACATGGAGATGGTTCTATTATGTTTTGGGGGTGCATATCGGCAAAACGGGTTGCTAAAATGTAGTTTATTGATGGTACAATGGACAAGGTTACGTACCTTGACATTGTGAGGAAGAATGTTAAGCAAAGTGCGGAAAAATTGGGCATGCTACCAACTTTTATGTTCCAACATGATCACGATTCCAAATGTACAGCAGGTATAAATAGGGACTGGTTAATTTGGAATGTAAGCAAACAATTGCACACCCCTCACCAATCCGCTTACCTTAACCCTATTGAACAGTTATGGGCTTATCTGAAACCTAGGGCTCACAATAAAAACGTTAAGTCAAAAGAAGACTTAAAACGGGTGGTGACGGAAGAATGGGACCAATATCAGTCCTGCCACGTGTACTACTTTTCTTATTCTATACAGCAGCGATGTATGGCAGTTATTAAAGCCAAAGGCTACGCTACAAAGTATTAGTTATTTTGTTCTTTCATAAAATTGTTTCTTACGTTAATGTTTATATCTAACTGTACGAATAACAATGTGGCGAAATATTGCATATCTTAATTTAGTTACGCATGCATTTTATATTATATCGATTTGTAGATTGTTTCTTTGTATTTGTAACAACAAAGAAGTGTTTCAGAAGTATTTATGTTCAAGCAGAAATAAATGTCCTTCATTTGTTTACGCGCGTCTCTCTATTTTCTTTATGATCACCATGTGTACGAATATAATTGTGACATACTGTATTAGGAAGAGGAAGAGAAACTGGTTGGGACATTGCCTAAAAAGAGATTGTATCATGAGGGACGTCCTAGAGGGTATGGTGGCGGAAAAGAGAGGGAGGGGCGAAGGAGACTACAATTAATGGATGATATTAAAACAGAAAGATCATACGTGAAGACGAAAAGGTTAGCGGAGGACCGTGGAGCATGGAAGCTTCTCAGCTGCGGCAAGTGACCTGCCAACAAAGGCAGAATACCTATTATGATGATGATGATATAAAGAGAGATTGAGAGAAAGATAATTTACTAAATTAGGTGACAATTTACTTTCTTACCTTTGACCAATTTTAACCTCGGATTTTAAGAATCGATCTTAATTCTAATTCTCAAAAGAATACACCTCTATTTGTCTTATTTAAAGTTTGGGATCAATTCCCTAGATTAATTACAACCTCAACCAATTTCCCTTAAGTTAAAGGCCAGATAGAAGCGTACACTCCATATTTCATAAATATCAGATAATTTTGAGAAAACCTATCGTTATATACTTGAGAGAGAATGAACTCCCTATTGAAAATTGTATTGAAAAGTTATAAACAATTTTCAACGGGAATGACTTCCCCCATATATATACCATATATATATATATATATATATATATATATATATATATATATATATATATATATATAACCACGGCGTTACTCCTCGTGCTCTTCTGCCTCATTATAGGTTTTAAACCATACAGCACTAGTGACCTTTTCCGAGTTATTGTATCTCTTCCAAACTCAATTTCTCTCTTCTGTTGATAGCAACACTGTTCTGTTGATGGCAACACTTCTAGACTTAGAATCAACGCAAACAATTCTTGTCAATATCTAATTTAAGGTGTACAAAACGTTAGTACCTCACTCCCTGTGTGCGCCAACACATATTACACGTTATTTCTCGAAAGGTTTGCAACGCTGATCTGCCTTTACTATCTCTTTTATCTTTATTTTTATTGTTGCTTCCAATGATGATATTCAATTTAAGTCGTTCCATTTACAAAAACACAACTTTGTCTTGAGTTGGCAGCACTGTTCATACGTTGCTGTTTGTCAATACACGAACAGATGTCGCCCTTTGTCTAGTTGCTTCGTGCAAAGTTTCGTTTCTCTGTCTCTTTTAGTTTCTCCGTTATTACGGTTGAAAATTCTAAATTATATTATAATGTGGTACCATTTCATGACTTTGTCGTGAAGTCGGCACGGGTTAACGTTCTCGTAGAGAGCTGTTATTTCACTAATGAATGCTTATGGTCACATAGAATATATTTGGGGGAGGTGCGTATCGCAACACGAAATTACCAAAAATAAGGGACACCCTAATATTTATATATATATATATATGGATGGTCGGATCCAGGATTTTCTGAGGGGGGTGCACCATAACTACCAAAATAACCTGTCTCGTTGAAACTCTTCAAAGTGATGTGTATCAATATTCTTTACATCTGACAATGCTGATACATTGAACGGAGGAAATGGGGGAGTACTTATTTTAAAGAGAATCACAAGTGATATGCAGGAAAAAATGTCTTTCTCTCTTCCTGGCTTCTTTTTATTTCCTACTTGACAAACGTTATATTGCTTTCCTTGGTGAATCCTTTTCCTCGGACCTTCAGAAAATCGACTTATGGATAGTGTATATTTACAACGTAGGAGGGGGAGGGGGTGCACGTGCACCGGTGCAACCCCTAAATCCGGATGAATTTACACCTTACCCTGACTGAGTTCGGCCTTAAGCAATAAATGTAATTCTTAAATATCAATGAAAATCGAGTGTTAGGAAATTTATTGTTGAACTTTTATTTATTTATTTATTTATTTATTTATTTATTTATTTAATATAATCACCCTTTGCTTCAGTATGATTTCTACTCTAAACAATAACAATGACAAGGAAACCATCTAAAATTTGTATTTAGTCATTAAAAAAAATAATAGAAAAGTACTTTGATGCCACATTCTGTATATCTTCGCTGAATTTCCCAATTTTGCCACATGTTTTTAAACTGATTTAACCCAAATACATCACATTAAATAGTAATAATAGATAGCTTTGACTAGAAAATATGGTATTTTGATAAAAGTTAAATGTAGATGGTACGGATCATATTGCGGACTTGAAAATTAACACAGAAAAGTTGAAAAAAATGTGTAAAAAAACTTGAGATTAAGATAAATGCTTTTTAAAAAATAAGACGAAAGAATGGTTACTAGATTTAAGAGAATTATGGGTAAGGGTTCGGCTCTTGGGTCTAGCCTAGAAGGAGCTGAGCTATTGGAACGAAACTTGCAGAATTAATAGCCCATTGGACAACAACCAAACGGCGAAAAAAAGAAATTTTCAATTTGCAAATACAAAGGGGGGACGGGGGGCAAAACCCCCAAAAAAATTCTCCAAAAGGCACAAAACTCACAAATATTATTCAGAGTAACGTACTGAAGACAAAAATAATTTTTAAAAAATTTATACTGCTATTTGAAGGGAGCAGTGGGGGCATATTCCTCCATAAAATCCTATGGTTCGGCTCTTGGGTCTAGCCTAGAAGGAGCTGAGCTATTGGAACGAAACTTGCAGGATAAATAGCCCATTGGACAACAACCAAACGGGGAAAAAAAGAAATTTTCAATTTGCAAATACAAAGGGGGGACGGGGGGAAAACCGTAAAAAATTGTCCAAAAGGCACAAAACTCACAAATATTATTCAGAGTAACGTACTGAAGACAAAAATAATTTTTAAAAAATTTATACTGCTATTTGAAGGGAGCAGTGGGGGCATATTCCTCCATAAAATCCTATGGTTCGGCTCTTGGGTCTAGCCTAGAAGGAGCTGAGCTATTGGAACGAAACTTGCAGGATTAATAGCCCATTGGACAACAACCAAACCGCGAAAAAAAGAAATTTTCAATTTGCAAATACAAAGGGGGGACGGGGGGAAAACCCTAAAAAATTGTCCAAAAGGCACAAAACTCACAAATATTAATAAGAGTAACGTACTGAAGACAAAAATAATTTTTTAAAAAATTTCTACTGCTATTTGAAGGGAGCAGAGGGGGCATATTCCTCCATAAAATCCTATGGTTCGGCTCTTGGGTCTAGCCTAGAAGGAGCTGAGCTATTGGAACGAAACTTGCAGGATAAATAGCCCATTGGACAACAACCAAACCGCGAAAAAAAGAAATTTTCAATTTGCAAATACAAAGGGGGGACGGGGGGAAAACCCTAAAAAATTGTCCAAAAGGCACAAAACTCATAAATATTAATAAGAGTAACGTACTGAAGACAAAAATAATTTTAAAAAAAAATTCTACTGCTATTTGAAGGGAGCAGAGATGGCATATTCCTCCATAAGATCCTATGGTTCGGCTCTTGGGTCTAGCCTAGAAGGAGCTGAGCTATTGGAACGAAACTTGCAGAATTAATAGCCCATTGGACAACAACCAAACGGCGAAAAAAAGAAATTGTCAATTTGCAAATACAAAGGGGGGACGGGGGGCAAAACCCTAAAAAATTGTCCAAAAGGCACAAAACTCACAAATATTATTCAGAGTAACGTACTGAAGACAAAAATAATTTTAAAAAAATTTATACTGCTATTTGAAGGGAGCAGTGGGGGCATATTCCTCCATAAAATCCTATGGATCGGCTCTTGGGTCTAGCCTAGAAGGAGCTGAGCTATTGGAACGAAACTTGCAGGATAAATAGCCCATTGGACAACAACCAAACGGGGAAAAAAAGAAATTTTCAATTTGCAAATACAAAAGGGGGACGGGGGGAAAACCGTAAAAAATTGTCCAAAAGGCACAAAACTCACAAACATTATTCAGGGTAACGTACTGAAGACAAAAATAATTTTTAGAAAATTTATACTGCTATTTAAAGGGAGCAGTGGGGGCATATTCCTCCATAAAATCCTATGATTCGGCTCTTGGGTCTAGCCTAGAAGCAGCTGAGCTATTGGAACGAAACTTGCAGGATTAATAGCCCATTGGACAACAACCAAACGGCGAAAAAAAGAAATTGTCAATTTGCAAATACAAAGGGGGGACGGGGGGCAAAACCCTAAAAAATTGTCCAAAAGGCACAAAACTCACAAATATTATTCAGAGTAACGTACTGAAGACAAAAATAATTTTAAAAAAATTTATACTGCTATTTGAAGGGAGCAGTGGGGGCATATTCCTCCATAAAATCCTATGGTTCGGCTCTTGGGTCTAGCCTAGAAGGAGCTGAGCTATTGGAACGAAACTTGCAGGATAAATAGCCCATTGGACAACAACCAAACCGCGAAAAAAACAAATTTTCAATTTGCAAATACAAAGGGGGGACGGGGGGAAAACCCTAAAAAATTGTCCAAAAGGCACAAAACTCATAAATATTAATAAGAGTAACGTACTGAAGACAAAAATATTTTTTTAAAAAATTTCTACTGCTATTTGAAGGGAGGATAGGGGGCATATTCCTCCATAATATCCTATGGTTCGGCTGTGGGTCTAGTCTAGAAGGAGCTGAGCTATTAGAACGAAACTTGCAGGATTAATAGCCCATTGGACAACAACCAAACGGCGAAAAAAAGAAATTTTCAATTTGCAAATACAAAGGGGGGACGGGTGGCAAAACCCTAAAAAATTGTCCAAAAGGCACAAAACTCACAAATATTATTTAGAGTAACGTACTGAAGACAAAAAAAATTTTTTAAAAAATTCTACTGCTATTTGAAGGGAGCAGAGGGGGCATATTCATCCATAAAATCCTATGGTTCGGCTCTTGGGTCTAGCCTAGAAGGAGCTAAGCTATTGGAACGAAACTTGCAGGATAAATAGCCCATTGGACAACAACCAAACGGGGAAAAAAAGAAATTTTCAATTTGCAAATACAAAGGGGGGACGGGGGGAAAACCCTAAAAAATTGTCCAAAAGGCACAAAACTCATAAATATTAATAAGAGTAACGTACTGAAGACAAAAATAATTTTTTTAAAAAATTCTACTGCTATTTGAAGGGAGCAGAGGGGGCATATTCATCCATAAAATCCTATGGTTCGGCTCTTGGGTCTAGCCTAGAAGGAGCTGAGCTATTGGAACGAAACTTGCAGGATACATAGCCCATTGGACAACAACCAAACGGGGAAAAAAAGAAATTTTCAATTTGCAAATACAAAGGGGGGACGGGGGAAAACCCTAAAAAATTGTCCAAAAGGCACAAAACTCATAAATATTAATAAGAGTAACGTACTGAAGACAAAAATAATTTTTTAAAAAAATTCTACTGCTATTTGAAGGGAGCAGAGGGGGCATATTCCTCCATAAGATCCTATGGTTCGGCTCTTGGGTCTAGCCTAGAAGGAGCTGAGCTATTGGAACGAAACTTGCAGGATTAATAGCCCATTGGACAGCAACCAAACTGCGAAAAAAAGAAATTTTCAATTTGCAAACACAAAGGGGGGACGGGGGCAAAACCCTAAAAAATTGTCCAAAAGGCACAAAACTCATAAATATTAATCAGAGTAAAGTACTGAAGACAAAAATAATTTTTTTTTTAAAAATTCTACCTATATTTGAAGGGAGCAGAGGGGGCATATTCCTCCATAAAATCCTATGGTTCGGCTCTTGGGTCTAGCCTAAAAGCAGCTGAGCTATTGGAACAAAACTTGCAGGATTAATAGCCCATTGGGCAACAACCAAACCGCGAAAAAAAGAAATTTTCAATTTGCAAACACAAAGTGGGGACGGGGGCAAAACTTTTAAAAATTGTCCAAAAGGCACAAAACTCATAAATATTAATCAGAGTAAAGTACTGAAGACAAAAATAATTTTTAAAAAATTCTACCCCTATTTGAAGGGAGCAGAGGGGGCATATTCCTCCATAAAATCCTATGGTTCGGCTCTTGGATCTAGCCTAGAAGGAGCTGAGCTATTGGAACGAAACTTGCAGGATTAATAGCCTATTGGGCAACAACCAAACCGCGAAAAAAAGAAATTTTCAATTTGCAAAGACAAAGGGGGGACGGGGCAAAACCCTAAAAAATTGTCCAAAAGGCACAAAACTCATAAATATTAATCAGAATAACGTACTGAAGACAAAAAAAAAAAAAATGAAAAATTTTCTACTGCTATTTGAAGGGAGCAGAGAGGGCATATTCCTGCATAAAATCCTATGGTTCTTCTCTTGATTCTAGCCTAGAAGGTGTTGAGCGATTGAAACGAAACCTGCAGGATTCATACCCCATCAGACTGGAATAAACAGTGAAAAAATTAAATTTTGCATTTTAAGTACAAAGGTGTGACGGGGGGCAAAACCCAAAAAAATTTACAAATGGCACTAAACTCATAAATATTAATCAGAGTGTCGTGGTGAAGACATAAGTATTTTTTTAAATTTTTTCTACTGCTATTTGGAGTGAGAAAAGGGATCATATTCTTCCAAAAAATCGTATGGTTTGGCTCTTGTTTCTAGGCTAGAAGGTGTGGGGCGATTGGAACGAAACTTGCAGGATTCATATCCCATCAGACAGCAATGAAACCGCGAAGAAATTAAATTTTCCATTTGCAAATTCAAAGAGGGAATGTGGGGCAAAACCCCCCAAAAATTTTAAATTGCATAAAACTCATAAATATTAGTCAGAGTGACGTACTGAAGAGAGAAATGTTTTTTTTTTTTTTTTTTTTGAAATTTCTTCTCTTGTATTTTGGAGGAGCAGAGGGTGTATATCCTTTTATAAAATCCTGTTGTTCGTTCTTTCTTTTACTCTAGAAGAATTTGCGCGAATGAATAAAGCTTGTTTAATTTTAAGTTTTTGACCTGTGAGTAGTTGAATAATAAAACTGGACTTTCATTTTCTTTTTGCACATTTGAGATTGGGACGAGGCTTATCTTTAAAAATATTTGTTAATGGTATAAAACTTCAAAATTTAATGAGGGCTGAAAATCAAATGAAATAATTCTTTTAATCCTTGAGAAATAAACTCAAAATATCAATGTCTTTATTTTTATGATTGAAGAAAGAAGAATGACATTTTCTATTACTCTTACGAGTAGATTTATTATGTATATTGTTTAGAAATTATCAGAATTTGATAAAATTTTGCAAAATTTAACTCCTTGAAGTCCTAAAACTAAAAATTATTTGTACCTTCTTTTGCTTCTCTTTTTGCGGGAGGGGAGCTTGTTTTTTTTTTTTTTTTCAGAGTAACAGAAGATGACCTTACTTGCTTACTTTTGTACTTTTTTTTGTGAGATGAGGAGGAATGTTTCCACTCCTTGCTCTTTAGTTTCAGGATAATATACATAGGTCTCTTATCGTCTATTCGTTCAATGTTACCACATGAGCAAAAAGTTTTCTTCATCTTGCTCCAAAATTTTCAAGGAATGACTCGATATGTCACTGCGGAGTATGTTATCGCTTTACCCAATGTGCTGTTACGTTGGACATGTGTAATTTTCCATTAATTATTTTCAATACACTACCATAACTGAGTCCATTGTGCTGTATAGTGTTATGGATGGATGGTCATTAGTTGATCGTCCAGGATCAGCTCTTCCATTTTCCTCAATGCAGCGGCTGTGCCGGTTGTTGATTGACATCGAGTCCTTGGTTCATTTGTAAGGGACCTATGGCCTGTTCTGAAATTCTTGCTCCTCTCATGACAGTCTCAGAGGATCATTACCGTAGATAAGATTAATTCATCATGAATTTTCCGGGCGCTACAATCCTTAAAATTCACAAAGTTAATCAAGCTACAAGTTTCTGTCTTCCTTTGTTGCACTTCACTGACAACTAGCATTAGGTATAGAGAAAGTAAATATCATACGTGAATAATTTTCACTTAATGATACATGCAAGATTTAATGTCTACACAGGCCGAGTTACATCAAAATCTCTCAATAATTTCTGGGAGATAATTAAAATTTTCTCACACTGTGGATCAACGTAAGTCGCTCAACGCAAGGTGAATGATAATGGATTTAGTAACAAACTGGAATGACCCGAATGTGTATGGAATTTATTGTGAGATATTGGAGCAAAGGTAAAAGAATCTCTAATACAACAACATTTGCAAACTTTTTTCTTAAGTTGCTTTTTTTTTCTTTTCCGTCCGTCTTAGAATAATTGTCATTTATCCATATTTAAACTGAATTTATATGATACATATATGTAGAAAACTGCGAATAAAATTCAAGAAATAAAACCTCTTTTTTGTAATGAAGAAGGGGTCAGAAAATTAATGTAACGAACAAATTTTAAAGCAAAAAATGTTTGTAAGAAACTTATGTGTGCATATACGTATGATTTTTATAAGTGTGTATATGTGTGAAGAGGAAACTCGAAAACTTTGTAAGTTTTGATCTTGTTATAGTTTCGTTTTCACTTTCTATAAATAGTTGATTTGGAGTTTAGCATCCCCTTCAACACTTAGGCTATATGAGATGTGGATCTACAGTTTAGGGTGGAACCCGGACCAACGTAATGCGTTCAAATTTCAAAATTCTATCGCCGGAAATTAAACCCGAGATCCTATGTACCAAAGCCGCACGTGATAACTACTAGTCTAGTGGGGAGAGTGTTTTTTTTAAATTTTTATTTGTATTTATTATCATACACTACGACTAAAAGTAGAATTTATTTATTTTAGAAATCCATGCGAGAAGTACGGAAGTGAACAATTGAGTGTTCATTTCGCAAGATAGCAAAAGATAAATAAGAATGGATATGAAATCTTGTTTCTAAGTACATAGACGACACGATACATGAACTAAACAAACTTAAGAGTAAAATAGTTACTCAATGACTTCTCGAGGGTGATGACAGGAATTATGTATTTCATTGAAATGGGAATGATTTCAGTTTTCTTAAAATTTTGAACTGCAGCAATCTATGTGTGTAACGGAGGGTTAATTTATACGTACTTCCTACACCGTAACTTGGAACTTTCCCTGGTAGGGCAAGCATTAATATTTGGGCCCCTAGACAAATGTAAAGTTGGACCTCTGCTGAAAAATATGAAATGAGAAGTTATTGTGCCATAAGAATTTAACACGTTAATATTAATTTTTAGCACTTTTTTGAATTCCAGTTGATTTGTTTTTTTTTTTAATAGTACGTAGATTACATTTGTGGTTTGTCGTAGGTTTGTTTAGATAGTGACCCAGTAGTAGCTGAAATTATTTTAATTTCTTTTGGAATGGTAAGGTGCGTACATTCCATGCTCCACTTGTTGAGTGTATGATGTCACACCTGAGTATACTATAGATTTTTCTGAAATCAACCCAGATCACATGTTCGTTTGATTTAAGAGCTTTTTCAGCAGCGAAGCTATATGAAACTTATTTGTTGGATCTACAGCTTAATATGAGATCCTACTCAAATTAGCACCCACCGGGAATCGAACCTGGGTCTCCTGCCATCACGTGAAGAAAATGCACACACGGTTGTTCGAAGTACGGATTATAATTTTATTATGCATACGTAGGACGATGCAAAAGGGGACAAGGGGCAAACGCTACCTCAAGAGATGTTGTATTCTAATGTAAGTCAAGCAGTAAGCAGTCTAATATAGTATTTTTTTCGGTGTGCAAAAAGTACATAACCCCCAAAATATCATTGGCCTTCCGTGGCCCCTTCTGTTAAGAATTTGAAATTAGCGTCGTCATTGCGTGTACGGGAGGTAGGGGTGAGCTCGTAATGCACACATTTTTTGAGTTACCTAAAGATAAAAGATATTATGTTTCTCACAGGACCACAATTTTTTTAAGTAGAGCAGGAGAATTAAAAGTGAAAATATATTATTCATTTTATATAAAGAAGGAAGACTAAATAATTCTTGTGAAATGGACAAATAATGTGGGAACGTAATATGGAAATCTTGCATTTAGAATGTGAACATGAAGGAGGGGACATGTTTATGTGAAAAGTGACATTGTTAGAGAAAGAATTGAACGAAACGCAATAGAAAACCTAAGATCACCATTATTAATGTATTACTAAACTCAATATTTTTAACATATCTCCTAGTCGAAACTGGCATTGACAATAACAGAAAATAACATTACCAGTACTCTAAACTGATTAAGAATAATCACATTTTAAATATAGAATTGAGCCTGACTAAAATATAAGCAGTTGGACAACCCTGCATTAATCGAACATTTGTGTCTATGGTTATGTACTTACGGCAGATAAGGAAACAACAGAAGATATAATATTGTTTAGAAAGTATTATTGTTGTTCATGAAAGACTAAGATTTAGGGAGACTTAGTTCATAAAGAGTTTAAATAATACATTGTTTCAACAATTGCAAGTTTCTTGTTAGTTATTGTTTTAATAATTGAAGGCGCGGTATCACTTACTGCGTTTGTGTCTCTAACGCCGAGATTTACCCAGTATTTTCACCTTTGTTATTTTTTCTTTCTGGCAAGCTGTAACTGTATTGTTGTTAATTTAGTATTAACTCTTGAAAGAGTAAGAAGTCAGACAATTGGGCTCGATAAATTCGTAAGCAAATGGATCCTATGGATATAATGCAGCCTGGAAGGCTGAATACGTTTAATTTAGGTGCATATCTTGGGACAAGATTTAATGAGAATCAGGCTGCTGTAGCTAACTCCCAAGGGCTTCGTTTATTTCAATTGTATGGCATCGTTCCTTCTGAGGAAAGACTGAATGTCGACCCTGTGCTGTGTCCACGCTGTGGCAACGATCTTGGAATTGTGAGGCAAAGGTTTCGAGGTATTGGATGGAGATTTTCTTGTACGAACTGCGCCTTAAAAGTGGAACCAACCAAGAACACTTTTCTACAGAACGTACGCATCAATAAAGAATTAGGGTGTGATGTTCTAGTAAAATTTGCCTATTTATGGATGGTAAAAAGACCCTTGTGTAATATTCAGGAAGAGTGTGACATTGGAAGGGAAACAGCTGTAGCCTGGTCATCATATTTTAGGGATGTCACACAAAAGATTGCTTGGCACGATTTTTTACCAATCGGAGGTGGAGATGATGTTGTTGAAGTTGATGAGACACACCTTTTCAAGAGGAAGAATAACGTGGGAAGGAGACAAATGTGGCAGCATTTTTGGCTATTTGGTGGAATAAGTAGAACTTCAAAGTTCGTCTTTGGAGTCCTCGTTCCTGATAGGTCAGCTGAAACCCTAATGCCAATAATGCAGAATTATATAGATAATGACACTTTAATTGTATCGGATCAATGGCCAGCATATAATAATTGTGGCGCTGCATTTGGAGGGCATCTCACAGTGAACCACACTACAAATTTTGTTGATCCACCTAGAGATGAAGATCCACTATGGGTTCCAGCTGGACGATTCAATGATGCTTGCTTGGACAATAGTTGGAATGGTCCTTTCCCAAGGCAAGGGGTCCAACCATTCCGGGCCCATACTCAAAATATAGAACGAGTTTGGAGAGAGCTGAAGACCATCCTTCGTACTTGCAACCAAATTGCCGTTGTGGAATCGTACATAGGGGAATGGATGTACAGGCAAAACATTCTGAATAGAATAGATACTCTTGAAGGGAAGTTTTCCAGATTACTGCGTGACATTGGTAGAGCCTATCCTGGTGTAGGGAAGAATCCTATGTCTTCGAATATACTTCAATGTGATTGTCACGAATGTATGTAATGTATAGTATAGCCTATGTTAATAGCTTTTCTCTTCCGCTTATTATAATTAAATATTTTTGTTGTTTTCATTATCATCATCATACATAATTTACTATTATCTTTTAATTGTTCAATATTTATTTATTTTTGCTATTGCTATTTTGTGTGTTACTGATTTACACAGGCTAATTCATATCTTATGGTTTGTTTATTTCAATTTGTTCTAAAAGTTTTTTTATTGCATTATAGTATTAATTATATACATAAATATTTTGTATAGCTATTTTGGTCTGTAGTTCTTCATATTTATTCTAATATTATATTTAGTTAGTTCACAAGATTTTTTTTGTATATTTCTGGAGAGATTCCTTTTTCTTCCTTCAAATTATAATTTGGGTATATTAATTTTGCTAACTTATGATGTATAACTAACTCTTTGTTTGTGTGTGATTATTGAGATTATTAAGCTGTCCTTTAATTTACAGTCCCTTAAGATTATTTGGAATTTACTTGCTTGTTCTTTCGTAGGTGTAGTAGAAAGTATTTCATACCGTATTTCCAGTTTTGTGTATTCATGAGATATTTCTCTCCTTTGGCATTCAGAAGATAAGCAGACCTTTACTAATGTGGATTACTTAATGTTTCCGAGTCAGAAAAAAAAACTTTCATAGTATTATCGTCCCCAAAACGAGTATTTATTTACTTCTACAATAATTCAAGTACCCACGATTTTGTCTTTTGAGCTAAAGGAGACAGATCAAAAGGGTCATTGTCCGCGTCGGCCCCAGTATTGCCAGCCTTCCAATATCAGGAAATAATAAATAGGGAAAATTGAATGTATTAAAGGGGAAGTTTACATCTATTCCTGTCATAGAAACTACTCCAATGTAATGTACACCATTTTATTTTGCACTACATTATTCTTGACACATGATATGAACTACATCCTTACACAATGTTCTATAAATAGTTTAAAGTTTTCGAATTTAAACTAAGTAAAATTCGAATATCTATAGGAGCATTTCCTCAGAATCAAATTCTCTATCAACTTGTATGGTTATAAACATTTTCTCCTGAATCACCTTGTATAAAATTCCTAAGAAACTTTTTCTTTAAATGTACAAAATTAATAATTACAGAGGTTCAACGTATTTAAATTATAGTTCTTTAAATAAAATGTTCAGATCGTAATTTAGTTTTGATGAAGAGCTAACTCCGACTAAAGAGGAAAAGAGTGGTAGCACCAAACAAAAGATTAAACACAATCAAGCTAAGAAGTGATAAAAACACGAAAAGGGAATATGCAAAAGGTAGCTTTAGCAGGTGATGACATCGACTCGAAATGAGAAGTCATGAAAGCAGGGATTACAAAAGCTGCCGACGAGCACATAGGCAGAGAAACAAGAACCCAATATAAACCCTGGATAACAGCTGAGATATTGGAAATGATGGAGCAAAGAAGACAGTTCAAGATAACAAAGAAGAGGAATACAGAAGGTGCAGAGATCACATCAACAGAGAAGTAAAGAAGGCCAGAGAAAACTGGATCAACTTGTGCCAAGAAATTGAAGAAAATATAGTTAAAGGCAATACAGAAACGGCATATACAAAGGTTAGAAAACAGTTCGTTGAGAAAAGAAATACACAGACAAAGACGGGACAATGCTAATAGAAGAGAAGCAGATAACAAGAAGATGGAAGGAATACATTGAAGAAATCTACAAAAGAGAGAGAGTGAACGAAGAAGAGATAGAGAAGGAAGAAGACGTCAATGAAAATGAATTAAGACCATCAATTTTAAAGTGCGAATTTGACAATGCTTTGGCGAAAATGGAACATGGTAAAGCCCAGGAATAGATCAAATACCAACGGAACTAATTAAGAATCTCGGAATAGCAACAAAGAAGAAACTATTTAATCTTATTAATGAAACGTACATCTCGGGAAAATACCAAGAGAGTTCAAGAAAAGCATATTGGTACTTATCCCGAAGCGAAAAGGCGCAAGGAAATGCGAAGAACACAGAACGTTAGGTTTGCTTTCCCATGCCTCAAAAATACTGTGTAAAATTATCGCACAATGAATAGAAGTGAAAATCGAAGAACGGCTATCGCATGACCAGTTTGGATTCAGGAGGAAAAGGGGAACAAGGGAAGCAATACTGAGTCTACGGTTGATCATGGAATAGCACATCAGAATAAACAATCCAATTGTGATAGCATTTGTAGATACAGAGAAAGCTTTTGACAATGTAGATTGGAATATCATGTTCAGAGAGTTAAAGAATCTGAAAGTGGATTACAGAGACAGAAGAACAATATACCATCTTTGTAGGAACCAGACAAGGGAACCAGCTGTTATAGGAAGAGATCAAAAACAAGCAAGAATAAGTAAAGGAGTAGGGCAAGGATGTGGACTTTCACCTCTCCTGTTCAATGTCTATAATAGAAGAGGCTATAAAAGAATTCTTTGATAAAAAACGAGAAAGGCTAAAAGTAAATGGTCAGGTTTTCAGCACAATAAGGTTTGCTGATGACACAGCATTGATAGGTGAGAACGAAAATGACTTGCAGGAAGCACTTTCAAACTTAAACGACCAAGAGGAAAAACATGCAAAATGAAGATAAATAAGAAGAAAACCAAAGTGATAAAGATCACAAGAGCAGGACAGGAAGAGGCAAACGTATGGCTAGATAGTGAGAAAATCGAAGACTCTAAGACGTTTCCCTATTTAGGAAGTCTAATATCCTCGGACGGAAGAAGTGGAAAAGACGTAATTTCTAGAATAGCGCAGGCTAAACAAACATTCAATAGGAAACGAGGACTACTAACAAAAAAATGTATCGCTGGACGTTCGTAAAGGATTTATTAAGACACAGGTATGGAGCGTGGCACTTTACAGTTCAGAGGCGTGAACATTGAGAAAAACTGAAATGTCCAAGCTGAAAGCATTTGAAATGCGAAGAATGCTGCGCATATGATGGACCGAAAAGAAAAGGAACGAAGACGTACTAAAGGAAGCTAATGAAGGACGACAGATTATTAAGATAATAAAAAAAGAAGAAACAGCATGCTTGGCCATCTTATTCGCACTCCGATTGGATCATTGTGTTGATAGAGGGAAAGGTAGAAGGAAAACCAGGAAGAGGAAGACCAACGATAGAATACTTAGATGCATAGAATAACGCCCATAGATCAAAAATTGCAACGATGGAACTAAGAAGATATGCAGAAATAAATAATATACTAGTAATTCAAGAACCTTACTTAATAAAGAACAAATTGGCAGCTTTCCCAGCGAATGCAAGAATTATTTATGGAGGAGAGGAGCCAAAGGCTGTCATTCCTATCATGAGTAGAGAACTCGAAATCCTAAAAATATCACAACACTGTGACGTTTGGAACGTTTGTATAGAAATTTCATATGGACATGTTAGCTTCTGGCTCATAAATTCTTATTTTCAATATAGCATAGAAACTTAAGTATTTTTACAAAAACTACAAGACTTAATCTGGAAACATCCTAAGAAAAAGTTTATTTTATTGGCAGATGTAAACGCTAAATCCACAGCCTGGGGTTCACCTATCCGAGATATAAGAGGTGAGGCCGTTGAAGATTTTATACAGCAAAATGGATTATTACTACTAAACAGGGGAAATAAACCAACATTTGTGGGCCCCAGATTGGAATCATTCATAGATGTTACGTTATGTACTCTGGACTTAGAAAATAAGATAAGTAATTGGACAGTCCACGACAGAATAACTTTAAGTGACCATGAAGTAATATCTTTTGATTTGAAAATAGGCGAAATAGAAGCCCATAATGAAACAACAAACATTCAGAAAACAGACTGGGAATTATTCGAGAGAAAGCTCATCTTACCTCAGATAGAAGATTCAGAAAATGTGAATGGACTTGCGTTACAAATTGAAAAGGAAACTAAGCTAGCTTTACAGGAATCGACACCAAAATGTAATCCAAAACCTGAACACAGCGAATTCTGGACTCCTAAATTAGAGAGCCTAAAGAAAATTCTAAAAGCCAAAAGAAAAAGTTATCAATCAGCTTTATCACCAATAATCAAATAGAGAAGATTAATCATATATAGAACTGCGAAACAAGAATATACTGAAGAATTGCTTGAATCTAAGAAAAGAAGCTGGGAGAGATTTCTAAGAAAAAACATAGAACTGGATCCATGGGGCCTTCCATATAAACTAATAATGCAAAAAATAAACCCAACGACATTATCAACTATACAAAATAATGACGGTTCTTACACCCAAACTTGGGAAGAAACCATACAGAAACCATCTAGCAATTTTTTCCAAGGGACTTACAAGATAATGAAAATGACAATCAACGTAAAATAAGAAGAGAATTTGAGAGCATTCAACCCGTAGAAGTCTAACACAATATTCAGGGGATAACAAATACCGAAGTAGAAAAAAATATAAGAATACTAAAAACAGGCATAAAAAATAAAATTTATAAAAATAAGAAAAGTATTTGGATTCCCTATTTTACAAGACTGTTTAATTTTTTACTCAGAAAACAGGAATTCCCAACCATTTGGAAAGAAGCTAAATTAATAATATTGTTAAAAGGACAAGATAAAGACCCAACCGATGTAAGTTCGTACCGTCCTATCTGTCTACTCAGAAACATTGCGAAAATTTTTGAAAAAGTCATAGCTAATAGAATTAATAATGTTATAGCACGGCTAACAAGAGATGGTCTCTGACGTTTCTTACCACATGCGGTGGGACATTGCAGCCCCTACCTTGATACCAGTGTTACCAACCACGATCACTCTGTCTTATACCATTAATTAAATTGCCACTGCAGTTTCACCGAAAAAAAACCTTGACACGCGAGTAGTGGCAATGTCACTGCGAGCTGTCAGAGACGTTCTCTTATTGGACGCACTAT
Source organism: Thermobia domestica (assembly GCF_964235325.1). Classification (NCBI taxonomy): domain Eukaryota; kingdom Metazoa; phylum Arthropoda; class Insecta; order Zygentoma; family Lepismatidae; genus Thermobia; species Thermobia domestica. The sequence goes on along the minus strand of NC_137466.1, from coordinate 143,830,785 downwards.
AGGAACATTGAAAATGATAAACTTCAATTTGGCTTTAGGCCCGGCAAATCGACAGAAGATGCTCTCAACACCTTTGTAGAACAAATTAGAAGAAGCTTTTCAGTAAATAAATACGCGTTGGCATTATTTGTGGATATCGAAGGCGCGTTCGACAATCTTTCGATTCCTTCATTAATTCAAAATCTCATCAAAATAAATGTACCGGAGTACTTATAAAACATTATTAAGAATTACTTTACAGATAGAGAAATATTAATTAAGGGTGAAAAAGGGAATACTGTAGTTAAGACAGAGAAAGGATGCCCCCAAGGATCGATCTTGGGACCGTTGTTGTGGGACATAGAATTGCAGCCCGGTTTGGAAATTCTAAATAGTAAAGAAGAAATAGACCGAGTAGTCGCTTTTGCTGACGATATCATCTAAGCTAATTCACGAAGAGAATTAGAAATTAAAGCAGAATTAGTCATTAATATCTTACAAAATTGGAGTAACAAAAGTAAGTTAAGGTTATCTGCGAAGAAAACAAAGTATATGTTGTTCGGTACACAACTGCGTAGGAATCCAACAATCAAATTAGGAACTAATACGGTAAAAAAGGGAAGCAGAATTCATATACTTATGTATACAAATTGACGAAAAACTAAATTTTGGCCCACATATAAGATATATAGTAGATAGGGGTCATAAAGTTGCAAACAAGGTAATATCGATAGCAAATACCACGTACAAACTACCAAGGAAAATAATTAAATTATATCAAGAAACTTTATTAAGTGCAACAATGGCATATGCTTCAAGCGTGTGGGCCCACAGATTGTTGGAAAATAATACCTTAAAACAAAATGTCGATAAACCTCAAAAGAATTTATTAATCAGATTAAGTGGAGCATTCAGTACGACACCGCTTATTACGTTAAATGTCTTGTTAGGAGTCAAACCAATACGTTTAATTATCAGGAAAAGAGCTGCAATTTATTGATTAAAAAAATCAAACATGGGGAAAGTACAAGAATTACTAAGTATTCAAAGTAAAGCGGTCGAAGATATAGAAAACGAACTAATAAAAATTTGGAACAAAAATTGGCAAGAAACCAATGTCTCACGTAGGTTGTATAATATAATACCAAAAATTGATATTCGTCTCAAATGGCAGCACTTTGACCCCAATCTAGGACTAATACATTATCTCTCATGACACGGGCCATATGAACAATACTTGTACAGAATGGGTTTGAAAGAACATCCCAGATGCCAATGTCAAGAACTAGGCACGCCAGAACACCATATTCTAGGGTGTCCCCTCTTGGAAGATCAATTACAGGGAAGAGATGTCATCAGAACAAAAGAAAGTGGGGAAATCTTAGCTAAGGAAGAGGACTACAAAATATTAAGAAGAATAGCAAAGGAATATTCCGATCTAAGAAAACAATTATATAAAAGGCAACAAGAATAAGACAAAGACGTTTTGGAAATGTGATACAGGAAAAAACAAAATGTAAAAGAAAACAACAGTAAGGAATGAAAATGAATGTGTCGGAGTGCAAATGAGTATCTTCCAGGACTGGAGTTTTTGCTCCAGAAACGCTGGATTTCCGCGTGCCCCGGAAGAATAGTGTGAATGAGTGCTCGACGCATCCCCGGCATCCAGCCGGATTGGAACTCCGGATGTGTTGAGCGGGTGTGCACGGAAATAGGTGGTGGGAAATAGCGTGAACTTCAAAACAAAGCAAAAATAGCATATATACATAACATACACTAAAGATACTATGCACAACAAAAGCCAATTACTCGGTAAATGTCATACAGTGTTCATCTCGAACCTTGTTCGTGTAGGTGTCAACATCGGTCCCAGCGCTCACGGCGGCAGGACACAACTGACCAGGGCCTGCACTAAGTGCTCCGAGTGGGTCCTGGACCTCAAACCGTTGCACTGAGGATCAGAACTATAGAAGTCAATTGTGGAAAACTGAAATGACTAACTCCGCTTAGGATCAATAATAAAATCAAAGTTTGCGCGATCGCAGAAAAGTGAATGGGTGTTGTAGTGTGCAGTGGGGTGATAGTGATATGTTCTTTTTATTACGGAAAAGTTGTGTTTTCACACACAGGAGTGTGTAGTGCCTATTTAAGCGTGCAATATTTAAATGTAAGTGTGCAATAATGATGCTGAGTTCAGTGGTGCAAATATTATCATCCTCTATTAGAAGAATGTAGTAAAAATTTGTTTAGAAAAAAATCACACAGGAGGAAACCTAAATTTTAAAAAATGTCAAAAAATAAAAAGAACAAAATAAAATAGGTGGAAAGCCTATAATACAGGTGAAACCTAAATCCAATGAAGATGATAATACAAAAAATAGGTGGTAAGGTTATATAGGTGGAAAGCCTATCATACAGGTGGAAGGCCATCACAGGTGAAATCTAAATCTATTGAAGATAATGATAATACAAAAATAGGTGGAAAGGATATTATATAGGTGGAAAGCTAATCATACAGGAGAAACTTGACTCAATGAGGAAGATGATCATAAAAACTAGGTGGAAAGCCTATCATACAGGTGAAACCTAGAGCAATGAAGATGATGTTAAACATACGAGAAAGGCTAAATATGATAAAAGGAACGAGAATGAAACAATTGAAGACTAGAGTAAGCTAAACTTGAGTCGAGAATAGAATAGAATAGGAAAATTAGAAGATGAACTAATATTAGGTAGTTAGGAGTTTATATAAAAAGAATCTCTCTTTTTTTTTCTTTTGTTGATTTTGTGTAAATTTATCTTTTGCTGTTTCTAAGTGTTGCGGTTTCGTTCATTTTTCCTATCCCTCGTCTCTGTCCACCCTTGTCCAAATAGAAAACAAATGAATGATGAAAAAATAATAAAGCAAAGAAGATTGCAATGATGACAGCTCTGTTTCGGTTAAACTTTCAGGTGCCGAAACTGAAAGGCGCGATCTGAGAAAAAAAAACTTAGATGCAGTTGCGAAGAAGAGACATTATCAAAGTATAAAACAGAGAAAAGTTTTAAAATTTCCATGTTGCCCACTAATCTATGGTTGAGGTGAAAAATAAGAAGGAATAAAATGTAAAAATATCATTACGTTAAATGCTTACTTTAGAACATGCTTTCTTGCCAGTCAGTCTTTGATGACGTACCCAAGTGAATGTCAGTACAATAAAATCTGTAATTATTTATTAGTTGTAGATGTTAGCAAACAAGTTACTATTTAAAGGGAGCTCATGACTTTTTAAGGGAAACGGTCTATTTAGATACTAAAACCAAACCCAAAATATTCTTCCGCAATATGAATCTTTTCGTCACGAGACAGCGTTAGTGTTCCAAAACTCAGGGTATATGAGTCGTAGCGGGTTATCTCTGATAGTTGATCCTACTGGATGAATACTGAGTTATTGCAAAATGTAATAGAATTATTATGATCAGATAAAATAATTGCGTCTTTGAGTGGAATTTTCACAAAACTGCGCTATTCTACAGTTGTATTTTGATAAAGGCATTAATATTGCGCAAGGTAGTGAAGAAATATGCTCCTCGAAGTGAGTGACCAATCGCAGAAAAAATGGATGATATTCCGGCAAGAATCTAGCAAGACCAGCATGTAAGGAGTCATGACATCGCTAATTATCTAACATCCATAATGAAACAGTGTTAAACCATTTGGTGTAAGTTGGCTACAAAATTAAGCTTGACTACTGGAAGCTTCATGATCTGCCTTACTCAGCGAACCTCTACGGAATCAAGCTATTCCTGAAGCGGATAACCTTAGATAAGAATGTGTGAAAATGGGCGTTGCCAAAGCGAGTGAAAACTATACAGTCCGTGGCGAAGCCTATGCTGTGAGTTTGATGGGATTTCAAGGGCATCGTGAACATAGGCTGGGACTTGTATTGTCGAAAATCAGCGCGATTGTACCTAGCAGTTTATTAGAAACAGCCGGAATTGGTCAACAGAAAGGATACCGTGTACCACGCTGACCGTGTACCATCTTTAATGACCCGTCTTATTACGAGAACTTGCTGGGAAGTTTTAATGTATTCACCTTATAGCCCTTACTTGGCACCGTCAGATTATCATTTGTTTCGGTCTCTGCCAAACTCATTGAATAGTTTTAAGTAGTGTTAACTTAGTTTCAAAAGAGGCCTGTAAAAACCACGTGTCACAATTGCTTAACCAGATACAACAAAAGATCTATACCAAGTTGATTATGGTGTTGCTGGAAAATGATAGAAGGTAATCAAAGAAAATAGATTATATATGATTTCATAGCGTTAATTTCAAATTACAATAACTATCTTCTTAATATTGATCATGAAAAGCTCAATAATTTTTAGACAACCTGATATTGTTATTGTATTTTGAATGTGTCACATGTTTGACAGCTCGGTATCGACAATAGGTGACATTAGAATCATAGTTTGTAAGGAACGTACAGTTAAGCTCGTAGGTGACCTTATGATGTGTTGGGCTCAATTGGGAACAATTTTGTTCGCACCCAGCTACCTCATCAACTTGCATCAAGATCTATAAAATACAAAAATCGCACCGCACTAATGGTTCGGATCACTGCACTATACACTTTCGCTTCAGTTTAGCAAATTGACTCAAGGCATGATGTAGTTATCACTGGAATGCTTATTTATGAAATGTTAATAGACATTATTGGAAAACTGAATGAAACTCATAGAGTACACTGTCAATTGTAGACTTCGTTAGGAAATATTACTTACACCATCTTATAAGACAGATAACGAAATATTTATTTATGAAATATGAACACAATACTTCAGCAATTTTCAAAGATTGTCCGAAAAATGAAATAAACTCACCCCAAGAATAATCCACCTCTTGTTGAACTTTTTAGGACAAATTATATACGGTACATTATAGGATTCTTAATGATATATTTATTCATGAAATATGAATAGAATAGCCTGCGTCGTATTTCATAAAATTCTCCGAAAAAATCCCATCCACAAGAGTAAGTTAGCTTACCTTTTCCGAATTAGTGTTAATCATTAGTTACTCACCATTATCTAATCATATGTTCTCTTACTGTTAGTAGTGTTTTGTTCCCCCTTCTTTAGTATTCATACCCAATCGCCGACACTAGTACTATCGATTACAAGCAAATAGATCTATACTCTTGCACAACAGCAACTGACCGCGGGAAGTAAGGTAGTTTTTGACGCTTTCATAAAATTGTTGTAGTTATTACACTAAATATTAAATTTTTATGTCAAACTATATTTGCAAGTATATGTTACATGGGAACATAAGAAAATGCAAATAATCAAACATAGGGTTGTTACAAATGATTGAAGGTGTTTCGTGAATTTGCTGTAGTTGTGATATTTGGCATAATATCACGAAGCTTTACAATAATATTGTGCAGTCGCCCCTTGTCAGTCTGAAAACTCAGATAACGAGCTAATGGATAATGTAATTGGGAATGTCAGAACTGACAAGTTGCGCCAAGATTTTTGTAAACATAGAACTTGATAGAGCGTAAAGTACAGGATCTGACCTGGGTTGTATATAAATAAAATCAAACATATACAAAAGAAACAGATTGTGATGTCAATGGGGTTGAAAAGGGTGTGGAAGGGAGTAAGTGTTAGGACTGGTTAATCTACTTGCACTTACTAGTGAATCTCAGTGTTTCCTTCTCGATGATTCTCCCAGTGGATTGATGTCTGTCCATCCTTCTCTCTGGCCAGCTGGTCGTCCAAGTAGTTGTGAGTTAAGGGATGGCGAAACCCGGGCAGGAAAACTAACGTTGCGAATACAGTAAATCTAATCAAAGTCAAAATTGCTCTTTAACGGATTATCCATCGCAACTTATAACTACAACGCTAACTAAGGCGAAGTGCTCTCTAAGTTAGAGCAAGGTAAACTTCTTGTAAAGTCGCAATTGTGGTTCGTGCTCCTACATGTTGACTCATCTCTCATACGATCCGGACTACCTTTTCCAAAAGTCTCTCAATGGTTTTTGTTCCATGTCCTCTCCGGGTTAATATCCTGGGTCGTTGACTATTTCTTCAGTTTCGATGAAAAGTGCGTGCTCATACATTAACCAAAGGTGAGGTGATGATAGGAATGTGGACAGGGGAACAATCTGTCGTTTTTATTGATTAAGAAATTACATGTGTCGAAGAAATTAACAAACAGCAAGAAAACTACCTTGTAAGAAAAATTAATGAACTTAGAAAAAAAACGGAAAGTGATTTAACTTTAAATAAACGATTATGCTTTTTACTGCATTGAATTTTGAGATGAAATGTCCCAAAGTCCGAAATAAAACGATTCATTATGTGTCCAAATACACATATCTTCACAACATATACCTTAATTTATTTAATTTCGAACAAATAGTAGTCAAATTTCATCCAAACATTGGCTATTCACAACCCTCTATTCTCAAATTCGACAAAGTTTGGGTTGAAAGATTTCGAACAAAATTAAACTATTTAGAACGACTGGTTTGCTTAAATTTGACCACATGTTGGTACAAATCCAATTGCATATTAAAATCAATTGAGAACTACCCAATGTTGGTTTAGATTTTTAACAAATTAAATTTAAACTGTTAACCCATTAAATACGTTTTGAGCCAAATCCATTCATTGCTTTAAATTTATTTATTTTTACTACATTTGGTTCACAAATTATGAACCAATGATCTAAATGAATCTAGGTCGGAACGATTTAGGTTTCCTGATTCAAAAAATAAATTTGTTTTATTTTAAATTTTCATTTTTCTCAGTGTAAAGGTTTCGTCAAATTGTATGGTTTTTATGTTCGCAGTTCTTGTATTTAATGGATAAGGTATATTTCTCTGTATGAAGCATAGTTATAAAGAATTAAGGCGAAAATAAAGTAAAGTAAAAAAAATGAAACAAACATATATGTTATTCTTGAGATACGAAACTGAAAACAATCAAATTACAAATTAATTTCAAAGCTATAGTAGTCGAATTGAACCACACACACACACACACACACACACACACACACACCACACACACACACACACACACACACACACATATATATATATATATATATATATATATATATATATATATATATATATATATATATATATATATATATATATATAACGGAAAATTGTCCGAGATTTTATTTCTTACTTTGCGTCCAAGTGAGATTGGCTGGTAGATGGACCGAAATAATTTTATGTCGTTTAGCTATTTTTTCCATCAAAGATTGTGATTTGTTACTTTGTTTACGAATTGTGAATTAACACACATTCTGCCTGCGAAGTTCTTCAACAGTGTCTGCCATTAGAAAACTCTTTCATCTGAGCCGTTTTTAGGGACCCTATCTACCCCCGAAATTAAATGCAACCAGACTTTTCCAGCGTATAATAATTCGGTACGTAACCTTACGATAGGTCCCACATACAAACGTATTGCCAGATGCTAACAAGCCTACTGTATGAAATTTTATGGTAACGGCTGAAAAATACGCTAGTGTAGGGGGTCTATGGGCCACCTAACAGAAAATGTCCTTCTCCTCTTTTCAATCGTAAGCACAAAGACATTGATATTTTGAGTGTATTTATTGTCATCACAGTCATTCTACCCTAACCCATGAGCCGAATAATAAATTTATATGAACGATTATGCCACATCTGCACAAAACAAACAGAAATAGAAAAAAAATATTTTGGTCCTCAGAACCTCATTAATTATTGGAAATTTTAGCCCATTCACAAATTCATATAAAGGCAACCTCATCACTCCTTCGAATGTGCAAACAGAAATTCTTTAATCTGGTTTATATATCTCTGCTCACGGGCAATGGAGTTATTAATCCTACAAGTATCGCTCCAATCTCTCCACTCCTTCTAGGCTAGACTCAAAAGTCGAACCATAGGATTTTATGGAGGAATATGAAGCCTCTCTTTCCTGCAAACACCAACAGAAAATTTTCAAACATTGTTTCTGTTCTCAGAACGTTACTCGGATTAATATTTATAAGTTTTGTCAAATTTCGACTATTTTTTTACGGTCTTTACCCGGTTCCTACTTTGTATGCGCTACTAAAAATATTTGTTTCCTCGCGGTTTTATTGCGGTCTGACCAGCTATGAATTCGGCAAGTTTCGTTCCAATCGCTCAACTACTTCTGGCGTAGACCCAAGAGCCAAACCAAAGATTTCATGGAGGAATATGCCCCATCCGCTATCTCCAAATAGCAGTAGAAATTTTTTAAAATTATTTCTGATCTCAGGGCATTACTCGGATTAAAATTTTGAAGACCTGTTCCATTTTGACTAATTTTTGGGGTCTTGTACCCCGTCCCCATTTATAATGTGCACATAGAAAATTTGATTTTTTTGCGGTTTTATTGTTTGTTTCATGAGCTATGAATATTGCAAGTTCCGTAACAATTGCTGAAATTCTTCTCGGCTAGATCTAAGAAAAAAACAATAGGATTTTGGGGAGGAATATGCCCCCTCTGCTCCATCCAAAAAGCAGTAGAAGAATTTTAAAAATTATTTCTGTCTTCAATACGTAACTGTGATTAATATTTTTGAGTTTTGATCCATTTGGATAAATTGATGGGGTTTTTCCTCCAGTTTCCCCTTTGTATTTCCAAATGGAAAATTTAATTTTTTCGCGGTTCGGTTGCTCCCGAATGGGCTATTAATCCTGCCAGTTTTGTTCCAAACGCTCAGCACCTTCTAGGCTAGACCCAAGAGCCGAACCATAGAATTTTATGGAGGAATATGCCCCCTCTGCTCCCTTCAAATAGCAGTAGAAAATTTTTTTAAAATTATTTTTGTCTTCAGTACGTTACTCTGATTAACATTTATGAGTTTTGTGCCTTTTGGACAAATTTTTATTGTGTTGCCCCCCGTCCCCCCTTTGTATTTGCAAATTGAAAATTTCTTTTTTTCGCGGTTTGGTTGTTGCCCAATGGGCTATTTATCCTGCAAGTTTCGTAACAATAGCTCCGCTCCTTCTAGGCTAGACCCAAGAGCCGAACCATAGGATTTTATGGATGAATATGCCCCCTCTGCTCCCTTCAAATAGCAGTAGACATTTTAAAAAAAATTTTTTTTTGTCTTCAGTACGTTACTCTGATTAATATTTATGAGCTTTTTGTTTTTCGGACAATTTTTTAGGGTTTTGCCAACCGCCCCCCCCTTTGTATTTGCAAATTGAAAATTTCTTTTTTTCGCCGTTTGGTTGTTGTCCAATGGGCTATTAACCCTGCAAGTTTCGTTCCAATAGCTCAGCTCCTTCTAGGCTAGACCCAAGAGCCGAACCATAGGATTTTATGGAGGAATGTGCCCCCTCTGCTCCCTTCAAATAGCAGTAGAAATTTTTTAAAATTATTTTTGTCTTCAGTACGTTACTCTGAATAATATTTGTGAGTTTTGTGCCTTTTGGACAATTTTTTAGGGTTTTGCCCCCCGTCCCCCCTTTGTATTTGCAAATTGAAAATTTCTTTTTTTTTGCGGTTTGGTTGTTGTCCAATGGGCTATTAATCCTGCAAGTTTCGTTCCAATAGCTCAGCTCCTTCTAGGCTAGACCCAAGAGCCGAACCATAGGATTTTATGGAGGAATATGACCCCACTGCTCCCTTCAAATAGCAGTATAAATTTTTTAAAAATTATTTTTGTCTTCACTACGTTACTCTGAATAATATTTGTGAGTTTTGTGCCTTTTGGACAATTTTTTAGGGTTTTGCCCCCCGTCCCCCCTTTGTATTTGCAAATTGAAAATTTCTTTTTTTCGCCGTTTGGTTGTTGTCCAATGGGCTATTAATCCTGCAAGTTTCGTTCCAATAGCTCAGCTCCTTCTAGGCTAGACCCAAGAGCCGAACCATAGGATTTTATGGAGGAATATGCCCCCTCTGCTCCCTTCAAATAGCAGTAGAATTTTTTTTAAAAATTATTTTTGTCTTCAGTACGTTACTCTTATTAATATTTATGAGTTTTGTGCCTTTTGGACAATTTTTTAGGGTTTTGCCCCCCGTCCCCCCTTTGTATTTGCAAATTGAAAATTTCTTTTTTTCGCGGTTTGGTTGTTGTCCAATGGGCTATTAATCCTGCAAGTTTCGTTCCAATAGCTCAGCTCCTTCTAGGCTAGACCCAAGAGCCGAACCATAGGATTTTATGGAGGAATATGCCCCCACTGCTCCCTTCAAATAGCAGTATAAATTTCTTTTAAATTATTTTTGTCTTCAGTACGTTACTCTAAATAATATTTGTGAGTTTTGTGCCTTTTGGACAATTTTTTAGGGTTTTGCCCCCCGTCCCCCCTTTGTATTTGCAAATTGAAAATTTCTTTTTTTCGCCGTTTGGTTGTTGTCCAATGGGCTATTAATCCTGCAAGTTTCGTTCCAATAGCTTAGCTCCTTCTAGGCTAGACCCAAGAGCCGAACCATAGGATTTTATGGAGGAATATGCCCCCACTGCTCAATTCAAATAGCAGTATAAATTTTTTAAAAATTATTTTTGTCTTCAGTACGTTACTCTGAATAATATTTGTGAGTTTTGTGCCTTTTGGACAATTTTTTAGGGTTTTGCCCCCCGTCCCCCGTTTGTATTTGCAAATTGAAAATTTCTTTTTTTCGCCGTTTGGTTGCTGTCCAATGGGCTATTAATCCTGCAAGTTTCGTTCCAATAGCTCAGCTCCTTCTAGGCTAGACCCAAGAGCCGAACCATAGGATTTTATGGAGGAATATGCCCCCTCTGCTCCCTTCAAATAGCAGTAGAATTTTTTTAAAAAAATTATTTTTGTCTTCAGTACGTTACTCTTATTAATATTTATGAGTTTTGTGCCTTTTGGACAATTTTTTGGGGGGTTTTGCCCCCCCGTCCCCCCTTTGTATTTGCAAATTGAAAATTTCTTTTTTTGCGGTTATGTTGTTGTCCAATGGGCTATTAATCCTGCAAGTTTCGTTCCAATAGCTTAGCTCCTTCTAGGCTAGACCCAAGAGCCGAACCATAGGATTTTATGGAGGAATATGCCCCCACTGCTCCCTTCAAATAGCAGTATAAATTTTTTAAAAATTATTTTTGTCTTCACTACGTTACTCTGAATAATATTTGTGAGTTTTGTGCCTTTTGGACAATTTTTTAGGGTTTTGCCCCCCGTCCCCCCTTTGTATTTGCAAATTGAAAATTTCTTTTTTTCGCGGTTTGGTTGTTGTCCAATGGGCTATTAATCCTGCAAGTTTCGTTCCAATAGCTCAGCTCCTTCTAGGCTAGACCCAAGAGCCGAACCATAGGATTTTATGGAGGAATATGCCCCCACTGCTCCCTTCAAATAGCAGTATAAATTTTTTAAAAATTATTTTTGTCTTCAGTACGTTACTCTGAATAATATTTGTGAGTTTTGTGCCTTTTGGACAATTTTTTAGGGTTTTGCCCCCCGTCCCCCCTTTGTATTTGCAAATTGAAAATTTCTTTTTTTCGCCGTTTGGTTGTTGTCCAATGGGCTATTAATCCTGTAAGTTTCGTTCCAATAGCTCAGCTCCTTCTAGGCTAGACCCAAGAGCCGAACCATAGGATTGTATGGAGGAATATGCCCGCTCTGCTCCCTTCAAATAGCAGTAGAATTTTTTTTAAAAAGTTATTTTTGTCTTCAGTACGTTACTCTTATTAATATTTTTGAGTTTTGTGCCTTTTGGACAATTTTAAGGGGTTTTCCCCCCCGTCCCCCCTTTGTATTTGCAAATTGAAAATTTCTTTTTTTCGCCGTTTGGTTGTTGTCCAATGGGCTATTAATCCTGCAAGTTTCGTTCCAATAGCTCAGCTCCTTCTAGGCTAGACCCAAGAGCCGAACCATAGGATTTTATGGAGGAATATGCCCCCACTGCTCAATTCAAATAGCAGTATAAATTTTTTAAAAATTATTTTTGTCTTCAGTACGTTACTCTGAATAATATTTGTGAGTTTTGTGCCTTTTGGACAATTTTTTAGGGTTTTGCCCCCCGTCCCCCGTTTGTATTTGCAAATTGAAAATTTCTTTTTTTCGCCGTTTGGTTGTTGTCCAATGGGCTATTAATCCTGCAAGTTTCGTTCCAATAGCTCAGCTCCTTCTAGGCTAGACCCAAGAGCCGAACCATAGGATTTTATGGAGGAATATGCCCCCTCTGCTCCCTTCAAATAGCAGTAGAATTTTTTTAAAAAAATTATTTTTGTCTTCAGTACGTTACTCTTATTAATATTTATGAGTTTTGTGCCTTTTGGACAATTTTTTAGGGTTTTGCCCCCCCCCCCGTCCCCCCTTTGTATTTGCAAATTGAAAATTTCTTTTTTTTTGCGGTTATGTTGTTGTCCAATGGGCTATTAATCCTGCAAGTTTCGTTCCAATAGCTTAGCTCCTTCTAGGCTAGACCCAAGAGCCGAACCATAGGATTTTATGGAGGAATATGCCCCCACTGCTCCCTTCAAATAGCAGTATAAATTTTTTAAAAATTATTTTTGTCTTCAGTACGTTACTCTGAATAATATTTGTGAGTTTTGTGCCTTTTGGACAATTTTTTAGGGTTTTGCCCCCGTCCCCCCTTTGTATTTGCAAATTGAAAATTTCTTTTTTTCGCCGTTTGGTTGTTGTCCAATGGGCTATTAATCCTGCAAGTTTCGTTCCAATAGCTCATCTCCTTCTAGGCTAGACCCAAGAGCCGAACCCTTACCGAATTATGGGTTATAAGGAAATTGGAAGGTAAAAATGGGACTGGTGATTAATTTCCTGTATGTAGATAATTACTCTTAAGAATATAAATAGCAATAAGAAGCAAATTAACCAGGAAACGTTATTTGTTTTCAAACACAACACATTCTCTTGGTTGGGAATGGAACTGCACTTTTAAATAACGATAGCCAAGTTTCTGTATAAGCGTTCCGTTCTCGTATAAGTAAATTAGGCACAATCCCATCACTTCATCGTACAGGTCTGACTTCCTCAAGGTTCTGTTTTGTCACCAGCTGATATGCCACGACCAGAACCACCAATTTATGCATTTGCTAATGATACAGGATATCTCGCTTTATGTTGTTCAGTTGATCCAATAAACGCAACATTACAACCAGCAATTGGTAAACTCGTCAGTTGGTGTCTCCAGTGGAAACTTAAGTCCATCTAAAATATCATTCTGACATTATTTGGACTTAAACAAGTACTGCTTAACACGAAATCCAGAACGATTACACGTTACGTTGCTAGGTTCGCCTTTACCATTACAAAATAGCGTGAAGTACGCTGGTGTCATTTTCGACAAACATCTCTCTTGGAACGCCTACCTCTCGAATTTGCAAGCTAATATTCATTTTCGAATCAACTTGTTACGTTGTTTAAAAGGCACTAACTGGGGTCTTGATACCAAACTCCTTCTCCATACATATAAAGTTTTTGTTCGTCCTGCTTTTACGCATGAACATATTGCCTGGTTATCGGCTCCACAGAAGTTTTATGATAAACTACAAGTCCTGGAACCAGGGGTAAAAGTGAGGGGAATGCGGGAGACATCGTTCCCCCGTCTTCCAGGAAAAAAAATGAGGTTATATTATTATATCTCATTAACCATAAGCCCTCTAGTTAAGTTTCACAATGAAAATGTTCCATAGAATATACCAGTTTCAAATAGTGGTGTCACTTGAGGGAAACTACAACTGTAAAAACTAAACTTTTATCACTGTAAATTAAGTGAATAAAACTTAGCTAAAGTTCTGAGGTATGTATAGAGGAACTATTAGATTAGGTAAGCTTTGTTTCCTCAGTTTGAAGCTACAAAAACTGTATTTTTTTTAATCAATGAGACTCCTCTGAAAAGCCGCCACTGGTTTCAGCTTTAAAAGTAGCGAGTTGTCGAGCACGCTCGTGGCTAAACGGTTAGCGTGCGCGCCTTTGGTGTAGGAGACCTAGGTTCGATTGCCTGCGGGAGTTCATGTGGTTCGGATTCCACGTTAAGCTGTAGGTCCACGTCACATATAGCCTCACTGCGGTTTGGGTCCAAAACCTCGCGGCCAGAATATCGCGGCGACAACCTCGCGGATCAAAACCTCACCTGGCCAAAACCTCGCCTCCCAAAACCTCACCTGGCCAAAACCTCGCCTCCCAAAACCTCGCGGCCCAAAATCTCGCCGGACCGAAACCTCGCCTGGCCAAAACCTCGCCGCCCAAAACATCGCGGGCCTTGAATGAATTTTGCCGTTCTCCAGATCTAAAAAACTACTAAGCATAGACTTTATGTTTTGGTACAAATCTTCTCCTTGCACCATAAGAAGGTATGTTGCAAAATGCTTCTCGTAAGAGAGTGTTGAAGTTTGGATAATTCTTGAGCGTTGGCTTGATCTCAGGACCCACGAGGTTTTGGCGGCGAGGTTTTGGCAGCGAGATGTTTTGGGTGGCGGGGTTTTGGCCCGGCGAGATTTTGGGCGGCGAGGTTTCGGCAACGCGAGGTTTTGGGCGGCGAGGTTTAGGCCATGCGAGGTTTTGTCCGTATCCCCCTCACTGCTAAAAGGGATGTTAAGCTAAAAATCAAATAAAAAATGGGGAGTTATTAAGCGTGTTATTATTGGTTACGAATAACTTGTTTTTAGCACCGTAATAAATAGTTTATTGTCGATTTTCTCAGAACATTACGCACCTATGGTGCATGGAGTCCCGGGTTCGATCCCAGCTTGCGTCAAGTGGACTTTGTGTTCGACAAACACTGTGTTCGTGGGTTTTCTCGGGGGTTCTCCCGTTTCCTCCTACTTTCTTCATTCCACCAATGCATTCATTACTCAACATCACTGTCTTCTTTAGCCTAGCCGGCATAACCGTGGGACGTAAAACTCAAAAGATTTTATTCCATTTTCAAAAACATTATGCTTGAGAATTTATCCTCAAGAATCCATCATTTTATTCACCTCGATTTGGTCTATCGATTTGTTGGATTTCATCTTTAGAACTTTCTTTTTAAATACTGTAATAATATTGTAAATATTTTTACAGAGAATTTAATGGCATCAATAAGAATTTCGACATTGTGTTTTTACATAAAAGTTCAGTAGCTTAACTTGACTTGTGCGTCAGTGTGCTTTGAGTAATCACTGGAAAGGTTAGTGTGTCGTGAAGAAGGAAAAAAAATGAAATCCACTGACCTATACTCACGAATCACTACAATTCAGGACTAATTAGACAAACTGTAAGGCAGTTGCTTAATATGATGATGAATACAATGTTGTCACTGTCAGAATAAACCAAATACCTTTGACGTTGATGAAGAGTAATTAATGTTGTGACATAAACGTAGATAACATCGAAATAACGTATAGTTTGAAAACAGAGAAAAAAATAAAAATATATTTTGAGAGTTGTTCTATTCTATATGAAATAATAATAATAATAATAATAATAATAATAATAATAATAATAATAATAATAATAATAATAATAATAAATTTTTCCGTATCACATGTAGGGCCTATGTAAGACAATATGTTGACTAGTTTCATGTGCATTTTATTCAGTAAGAATTGCTCACCCCATGGAAGGAGCGCACTAAATCACGGAGACAATGCTCTCTAAAACTATAACCTTTAAAAGGAACCAATCATTTCATCATTATTTTGCTAGATTTATAATTATGAACGTGTATTGTTACTGATGAAATAGAATAAAGAGCTGCTAGTTGGTGCAGGGACAACTTGATTCATGCTAGTTTATTAAAAGTTAACTAGGGACATCTTGTGCCAACGTTACCGTTACTTCTCCTATACTAGTTGACTATTCATGTCTTTCTGTAGTATGGGTAGGTATACAGTGGGAAAGATGATTATTTTCTAATTTTTGTGTTTTTAACGATTGAAAATGAAATGATATTTTTACTTTGATATTCCTTTAGGCTAAAGGAAACGGACCATTAATGAAAGTGAATAATTGTGAAAGAATTGGTGGAATAAGAAATTTGGAGGAAACAAAACTCCGGAAAGACACACGGAAACAATGTTGACCACGATAAAATCGCATGATTTCTGATCGAATATCATCCGTATACGTTCGATTCCAGATCATATGAGTAAAAGTAGTTAGTATGGAAAATATATTTAAGCTTGTTCATGCTTATGAATAAACAAAATAGAAGTGATTTGATTTGATTTTTAGTTTTGCGCCCCTTTCAGCAGCGAGGCTTTATGAATCCTGGATCCACATTTTAACGTTGAATCCGAATCACATGAACGTCCACCGGCAATCGAATCTGGGTCTCCCACGCCAAAGGCGCGTCCGCTGACCGCTTAGCCACAAGGGAGCTCGTAAATACAAGTGAAATACACTGTGATTGAAGTTGAAAATAAACTCTGCTAAAGACATTAAAAATTATCACACCTGAAAGTTTCAATTTCGTACCGTAGATGTCAACAGCGTCAGGATGTTCGCTGCTATCTAACGGTGCGATCTGTAAATTCTTCCATCCTAGAATTATATACCTTCGTTCGAATAGTAGAAAATGGGGTATGAAGAGCCACTGTTACCCGTAAGGATGTTGACTCCATTAACGAGCTCGACCGAGATAGTGGCTTTAGCTATCTATTACGAAAAAAAAAAAAAATGAAGAGTTATGATGCAAAGTAACCGTCGGACGTACTAACACAAGAATCTTTTAAGACTCACAAACATAATCCTAATAAACAGTAAACATGGACGTACGCAGGGTGGGTCATGGGAGTCCACTGCCTCGAAATCCCTACTTTTCTATATTTTTTTTCTAATTTTAGGGATAATTTTTTATAAATCTTAATATAATGTATCCTCATATTGAATTTGGAGCTCCATCAAAAATTAAATATAAGCGCTCCCTCGTAGCTATACATAGGCACAGTTAGCGTGTCACGGGAAATCTAGGGTCAATTTCCGGAGGGAACCCATTTGGTTCGGATCTGACATTAATCTACTTATTTATTTTATTTATTTAGAAAACAACACAACAGGCTTAATGTCTAATTATAGTGTCGTATAATACATACATAGACATATATACATTTATCCGTACAATTAATAAATTCACTTCGAGTGTCAGGTACTCGGTAATAATCCTGTTTCTAAATACATATTCTGACATACTGAATATATCTAAAACATCAGTTTTATGACTTAATTCATTGTAGGAGTCACACTTCTCCACAGCGGAGATTTACTGAGAATATTTGTTCGTGCTCTTTCACAGAAAAATATACCAGTATTCCCTGGTCTTGTTCTGCCTGTTGGAACGCTCAGATATACTTTCATGAGTAGCTCTGGACAGTCAATTTTATTATTTAATATTTTATATAAAAATAGTAAATCAAACATCTTTCGACGATTCGTCAACGTTAGGAAATTCAAACTCTTTACTAAGTCCACGTAGGAAATCTGTTTGGGATAGGAAGCTGTTTTCTTGTACTTAAGCATTTTTAGAAATTTAAATTGTATGTTTTCTATTGCTAAATATTTATTTACATTCGGTGTGCAAATAACGCACGCATATTCTAATCGGGACCTTACGTACAAATTATAAAGTTTAATAAATGTTGACTCGTTTCTAAACTCTTTACCCATTCTATAGATAAAACTGATGTTTCTGAATGCAGCGTTGGAGATTGCATCGATATGATGAGAGAAGGTCAATTTTGAATCAAAAATTACTCCTAAATCGTTAACTGAATCTGGTTTACACAGAGATATGCCATTAATTATATACGGATAATTGACTGTAGGTCAGCGACTCATACAGCCTAGCTGCTGAAAGAGATTCTAAACCTCGAAACAAAAGAAATGAAATCTTTCAGTTTTACGTCTCACTTTTGTGCCATATAGCTAAATGAGAAGGTAAACTTCAAACCAAACTTCTAAAAATCAAGATAAAAAGACTTTGGGTTCATCTAAAATTCTGCGTTGTTGAAGTGTATTTCTTTATGCAAATCAATACTTTAAACCACTGGTTTCTAAACTGGGGGGCGCCCCTTGAGGAAGCGTGAAGATAAGGAAGGGCGCAAGCTATCACAGAATTAAAATGTGAAATTATGAGTATAAAGCACAACTTGTAATAAGTATTTACACTTTAGGAAACTTCAAAACGCTACATGTTTGACATTTTGTGTTTCGTATTCTTATTCAAAATTTCAACTTTACTAAAATATAAATTATTATGCAAATTGATTTTTTTACAAAATTATCAAAAACGAGTACAAAATCTATTTAAGTTTATAAGACGGAGTTCAAAAGAAAGGCAAAGAGAAAACTCAGTGTGATGGTTTACATTGCTTTTCCTTACAAAGTATCTTGATATTCGGTGATACTTTCGACAAAGCACATCTCACAAGGGAGTTAGCGCAAGTTACGATTGCAATTGCAGTTGAGTTGTGGTTTGTATGAATATGTTTGCAGTGTTGATTACAAACATGTGTAAACTAAGTGCCATCGACAATTACACTTTAAACTAGAAAATGCGATATTCCACTTACAGTGTCTCTTCTGGTTGACTCACTCGGTACATATTGTGACAGAAATCAGAACAATGCAATCCGACCACAAAACATGGTGCTTACTGTCAAGACCTTCTCTCCTAGGTGCATAACTTAACTTCAAAAACTTAATGTGCTATTCTTCCGACAGTTCATGACGGTGCAAAAGCGGATTGAAGATCACATTATCCTTCACGACTATCAGTTCACATCATCAGTTCGTTGTTCATGTGTATTCTACTTAATCAGTTCTGTTCTCCAGTCTTTGCAGACTTTGTTCGGTACTCTTGTACTGTAGCTGGATATGACGACTTCTGACGAGAAAGGTTTCGAGCACTGCCCGAAGGAACTTTTTAATGATCAAATGCGTGTGACTCAGAAGACTGCTTAATGCAAGCATTCATGAAGTGCTCCTACTTGTGATAAACAACTCTTTATAGTCTGTGGCCATGTTCATCCTCGTAATCTTTTGCCCAGAGCTACGAACAACCAATTTTTTGAACTCGGTGACTGAACATGCGCAGGATTGTAAAGTGCAGTGTAATTGTCGATGGTAAATATTGTGCTCATATTTGTATTGCACATGTAACCCTCTTTCATGCAAACCAAAGCTTTATTGCAATTGTGGTCGCAACTTGCGCTAACTCTCTTGTCAGATCACTTTCACACTTCCAGACGGTTGCGAGGCTTTGATCTTATTGTGATGGACGTTGAAAATCTTGATTCACAGAGGTAAGTTGTCGAAAATTGAACAAGAACTTTTAAGGTTTCTTTGCTACTCTTTCGTAAACAGGCAGGAAATAAACCAAAAAATTCTTCTAAAGATGTTGACTCAAACTGTTCTTTGGCACCTGAATCGCACTTCAATCAAATTGTTTCCTCTTGAGTTTCACGTGGAAGTCAATCCATGTCAATGTTGAAAGGTGTTCTTGCTAATTTGCATCTGCCAGTCTTCACACAAATCAGAAAAAATATCGCTTAAATTAATTATAGACTGAATCTAGGTGTGAGCTGATATTTTCACTCGATATGACTAAATCACACTCTTTATTGACAAGAAGTCAATTTAATCGAGGAAAAGATGAAAAGTTTGGCGTAGAAGCATTCAAATTGCGTTTCCATAGTAGTATCTCTTTCATGAAAGCCCGTATCGCATCCTAAGAAATTTGTATGTTCGTGTTTATATCTTGGAGTTTGAGATTCAGATTATTTAGTATTTTAGAAAAGTCATTAAGGTATGAAAGACAAACTACAAATAAGTCATCATTAAGAGAAGTATAAAATTTATCTTTTCTTACATTTAGGAGAAATACTTCCACATCTGACTTAAGCTTGTGCAGCCTACTTAAAGTATTACCTTTCGAAAACCAACGAACTTTAGCATGGAAAAGTAAAGTTTTATGTTAAGCACTGAGGTCGTCACACAAAGCCTCAAAGAGACAAGTATTCAGAACACTGGTCTTAAAAAAAAAAAAAAATAACAATTTTAATAGCCAATAATAACGCATGCTTCACTCTTTCTGGCAAAGTTTTTGCAGGTAAGGATTGGCTGTGAATTGAGCAGTGTGAACCAATAATTGTAGGATTCAATCCTTTGGCAGCTTTATAAATCCAGACCGTGAACCTAACATTGCCGGGGCTAAACCAGTTACTGATAACACAAAAAAGTTAAAACATTAGGATGATTCTTCAAACTTTGTGAAAACAATATTTCTTCTATCAACCTTTTTTTTTTCATTTACGAATTGACAGTGCAATGTTGGAGTTTTTTTTTTTTTTTTTTTAACCTTTTCAACTATCTGATCTTTCAAATCCAAGGCCATTTCATTAATTCTACGTTTCATAGCAATGTCTGAAAGCGATATTTTGTCAAAGTTTTTCGGGCTTTCTTCTACAAGTACAATTTTGGTTATCTTCAGTAAGGTTTGATATAGAAACTGATCCAGAGGGGCGATCGGGGCGATCACCCCCCAGAAGAGAAAATTTTCTTATTTTAGATATAAGTAAACCCGATCTCAAAGTTTGGAGCTCTTAAAAGTAGCTCTAAGTAGCAATATTGCAACAAACCGCCCCCCCCCCAGAAGTCCGTCCTGGATCCGCCCCGGGTTTGATAAGAGTTTCACTAAAAGTACGAAGTTTTTTTTTTCTTTCTTAATCTTTGCCTATTAGAAGAGAAAGTTCGTTCGAAACTTCCTCCACCTTCTCATTTTGCTCCTGAAAGGTTCCAGAGATCAACTTTATATATGTTTCAGCGAGTTGTTATCTCACTATAAACATTTTTGTGGATTTGTCTTTGATGGCTGGATCTACTGTTGACAAATGTCGTTCCAATCGGACGGGGCAGAGAGCATTATTGATAAGGACAGCATGGGACACAACACAAAATGGTAGTTGAGTACCATCTTTTTTCAATGAACGTAAAACCATGCCTGTTGTAATCTTCACTATACAACCTTCTTTTTCAACTGGAAGCTGTCATTTTACTTCACACACAGAAACACTGACATAAACCAGAAATTACAAAGTCAACACGACATTCATAACACAACAAAATAAACTTCTCAGATCAGAACATACGAACAATAGCTTGTGAATGGTTCCAATACTGTAGCTGCAGGCAAACTGTGTTATGTTTGTTATGCAGAAGCACAACAGCGACATTATTAAGACAAGAAAGAAAAAGCCCGTTATCAATCGATCAGTAATCAGCTTCAAAGTATGTAATGTAGGCTTTTCGTATATTAATTGTCACCAACAATGCCGAAAATAAATACTAAATATTGTTCTACTCTCGTCATTATCCGTAATTCTTCGTTTTTGAAGCTGTTAACAATTACATATTATCGTAAGGGTTGTTGATGTGTTTGAAAGTACTAAACAAAATTTAAAGTTATAATTTAAACAATTCATAACTGATTTACAAGGAGACATACTAAATTATGATTTTTCTTACGGTTATTTAACTTATTAAATATTGTAATAAATAGACGTTACATCCTGAAAACACAAATTGACTATTGAGTAAGAACTGTAGTTTCATATAGACCAAATTGTTTAATAATAATATAAATAATAACAATAATAATATTAATAATAATAATGCTCTACAATGATTTGCAGGTCTTACTGGAAACAAATATAAACTCGTAAGAATATGCTATTATTATTATTATTATTATTATTATTATTATTATTATTATTATTATTATTATTATTATTATTATTATTATTATTATTATTATTATTATTGAAGATATGAAAACTCAACGCTGTATCTGAAGTCCCAGAAGAGATCAGCCAAAAACCTTGTATGACCAACGACCAAAAAGAAGGGGGATGGAGTGTGAAGGCTTTACGAAAGGGGCGCCAGATAAACAAGAATGGATTGATTGTTGATTTTGAGTTTTACGTCCCGTTCAGCAGCGAGGCTATATGAGACGTGGATCTACTGATTAACGTGGAATCCGAACCACATGAACTCCCAGCGGGAATCGAACCCGGATCTCCCACGCCAAAGGCGCGTACGCTAACCGCTTAGCCACGAAGAAGCTCAAACAAGATTGGAAACCACTGCCTTAAACAGACAAATTGGTCTCTATGTTTCCCTATGCGAACCCCACATTGCAACGTTATTTAAGAGTACAACGGTTTAGAAATGTCACACATACAAGTAAGGCAACGATTTTCCAAAGAGACCAACTGGAAAATAAAACAATTTTTATTCCATGTTTGTTTGTTTGTTCAGCTAGATATATCGTATCATGTTGTACCCAAATGAAAAGGTTAAAGCTTAGCGTTCTTGCCTAATAGCTCCCAATGGAATTGCAACAGAATTTACAGTATCCATTGTGAAAGATAAACTACGGGCTCGTACAACACAATGGACCTTTAGCAGAACAATCAGGTAATTTTAAATAGTTGGGAAACCCTCGTAAAGCGACGCGGGTTATGAAACTTGCTCGCGTGACAATAGGAGGTTCTCCATTCGTACTTCATTTGTACAACAGACTTGTCTAAATATCCATTACATCTGGTGTTGCATATTGGCAATGAGCCTTCCATGCAGGCACGATTCCAAGCGACAAATTGAATTTTAATTCTCTTGTGTACACATCGGTGAAAGAGAACAATAAATCTTTAAAGACATATCTGCTCTTTAAAAAAATCTCAAAATTGTTTTTTCCTCTCTACAAAATTAGTGATTACGTATCGATCCAGTGCCCTTTTTCTCGAGATCCACATTTGCTAAAATGTTGCCAGACTTGGAGATTTATTGACTTCGAAATATAGGGAATAGTAAGTGATTGAATCATAATCATCCGAAAATTCCTCGATTTATGTTTGCAATTATCTCAAATATTACAAAACATAAAATAGGATCGGGTTAATTGAGAGCTTTAAGTCCTATTTTGATTGGTTACAACCAGGGGTAAAAGTAGATGGGGAGACATGACGTCATGCCGTGTCAAGTGTCTGTCTTTGCCCTTTCAAATTTTTTAAGCAACTGGGGGACGCCATAAACATTTTTAGAAGCGAGGGAACAGCGTCCCCCGCGTTCCCCCCTTACACCTGGTTACAAGTAGTATGTGCGTCACTGTTAGCAGTTCATATGTCATTGTTAGAAGCGAACAAATAAAAATAAATACAATACAATAGCAATAATAGGAGACAATTACTAGTGTATTTTTTATACATAAATGACACACGAGCAAATAAAAATATTTTCTACTATAACGAGTGAGTTTCGTTTCACAGTGTGTAGCTGCGGTAGGCTTCTAAACTTTGCGAATTCAATACTCAAACTTAAAAAAAAAAATGAAATGAAATCTTTAAGTTTAACGTACCACGGTTATGCCGGTTAGGATAAAGGAGACGGTGATAATGAGAAATGAGTGAAACGAAGAAAGTGGGAGGAAACGGGAGAACCCCGAGAAAACCCACGAGCACGGTGTTTGTCCACCACAAAGTCCACACGGCGCGAGCTGGGATCGAACCAGGGACCCCAAGCAACGGAGGTGAACGCTCTATCACTGAGCCACCGCGCCCCACTCAAATTTAAAGTATTCAACGGAACTCTATTCAACGGAAAGTACTACGGTACATCTATAATTACTTTTTCTAATAGAGTAATAAGATCAAATTTAGAACCTGTTCCTCAGACACTGAATTCATTTCTAAGAGTCCGTTACTCGCAAACCCTTACTGTCTTTGTTCTACAGCGATAATAGTTGAAACCGGAAATGATTATTTTAATGACTACTTCCGGTTGAATAGAGGGTTAACGGAAAGCATGGAACCTATTCTTGGCATGCTGAATCGATTGCAAAAAACGCATCTCGATATCTCTTATTGTTTTTGCTCTACGAAAATCAGTATTGAAATCGGGAGTAACGGTAAATTTCAACCACTTTCGGTTTTGGTAGAGTATTGCTAGTAGTAGTCATTGTATGTCGTCTTGAAGTGCTGATTCGTTTGTAAAAACTCATTTCTCACTATCTCTTATTGTTTACGTTCTATGACGATCAACGTTGATTCCGGAAATTGCTAATTTGTAGTACTTTCCGTTTGGATAGAGAGTTAACGGAAAACATATAATTTATTCTTTGCAAGCTGAATCGATTGAAAGAAATTGAATCTCGATATCTGTTACTGTTTTCGCTCTACGGAAATAAGTATTGAAAACAAGCTAATAGTAACTTTCAACCACTTCTAGTTCTTGTAGAGTGTTGCCTTTCTGAGATGATGTGCTCTCCTGTGACCGTGAATAAACTGCAGAAAACCTGTCTGTTACCATTTTTGTTCTATGATGATAAATGTTTAAACTGGAAATGGTTAATTTGAACCATTTCTAATTTAAATAGAGGGTTAATAGAAAAGGTGGAACACATTCTTGGCAAGTTGAATCGATTATAAAAAACCGCATCTCGATATTTCTTACCGTTTTTGCTGTATGGAAATTAATATTCAAACCGGAAGTAAACCACATGCGATTTTGGTAGAAGGTTGTGAATAATCATGTTATGTTTCCTCTAGATGCTGAATCGTTTGTAGAAAACTACTACTCGCTATATATTACCGTTTCTGTTTAAGGACGATGAATGTTGAAATCAGAAATGGATAGTCTGGTTTGAATAGAAGGTTAATAGAGGAAATGAAACCTGTCCTTGGGATGCTGATTCAATTGAAATAAAAAAAGAGAACGCATTACTATCTTTGATCTATAAAGGTAACGATGAAAGTTCTTACGCTTTTTGTGGAGGTCTGTGTTCAATTGGCCCACACACCGTGAGTTGAAAGCGAATGAAGGTGAGCGAAGGTCAGTTGTTGGTGTGGGTATATCCAACATAATACCTGATTGTGGCAGTTCAGTTACACCGTGAACTTGCGTAAGGACAGAGTGAACATGGGACCTCCACAGAGCGTCATAAGGGCGTGTATGCTGTACGAAATCAAATTGGGGTCAAACGAGGCTGCGTCGGGGAAGAAGATATGCCAGGCCTTTGGTGAGGGCGTCGTGACTCCGCGGACAGAGCAGAAGTTGTTAAATTAGTTTAATGACAGTGACGAAACACTCGAAGACTCATCATGTATCGGGAGCTCCTTCGTGGCTAAGCGGTTAGCGTACTCGCCTTTGGCGTGGGAGACCCAGGTTCGATTCCCGGCGGGAGCTCATGTGGTTCGGATTCCACGTTAATCAGTAGGTCCACGTCTCATATAGCCTCGCTGCTGAACGGGACGTTAAATTCAAAATCAACTCAACTCACCATGTATCGGAAGACCAACATGTACAAAATCAAGATCTTCAGGCAGCAATTGAGGCGAACAGTGGCCAGACATGTGAGGAACTGGGAGTACAATTTAGTGTGAGTGCAGAAACCATTCGGTAGCTCCTACATCAACTTGGGAAGCAGTTGTGTCGATGGGTCCCACGCGATTTGACTCCAGGCCAGAATGCAACGCGAGCAGACATTTGTGCTTCTTTGCTGTCTCGTCTGAGAAAGAAGCCATTTCTGAACAGGGTGTTAACATGTGATGAGAAGTGAGTCCTGTACGAAGCTCCACGACGCCGTCTTCATTGATTAGCACCCCACGAACCGGTTCCGAAACAGCCGAAACAAGCACTGCACCAGAAGAAGGTTCCCCTGTGGGGCCGCGGTGGCTCAGTGGTAGAGCGTTCACCTCTGGTGCTAGGGGTCTCGGGTTCAAACCCTGCTCCCGCCAAGTGAACTTTGTGGTGGACAAACACCATGTGCGTGGGTTTTCTCGGGGTTCTCCCGTTTCCTCCCACTTTCTTCATTCCACCATTTCATTCATTACTCATTATCACCGTCTCCTTTAGCCTAACCGACATAACCGTGGGACGTAAAACTCAAAATTTCATTTCATTTTCATTTCAAGGTTCTCCTGTGTGTTTGGTGAACTACTCGTGGCATCGTGCATCGGTAACTGCTACCAGCTTGTCAGACCATCAATGTAACTGTGCTATCAGCAGTTGAGCCATGTTCAAGACAAACTCAAAACTCTGGAGCCAGCACTTCTGAATCGCAAAGAGGTTCTCCTGTTACAGCACAGTGCTAAATCCCACATGGTTAGGATCACCAGGAACACCATTATACGCCTTGGATGGGAAATACTATTGTATCCGCCATACTTCCCGGACATTGCACCGTCCAATTATCAACTGTTCCATTCCTCGGACAATGACCTTAAGGGCGCCATTTCAATTGCCTAGTAGAGGTGCAAAATGCACTTGATACCTTCTTCACTTCACGGCCCTTTAAGTTCTACCATGATGGAATCCATGGCCTTCCATAACGTTGGCAGAAGATCGTCGATGCTGATGGGGACTATTTTTGATCTTCGAGGCATGCTTTATGTGACATAACGATGTTCGAAGGTGGTGGCTGAAAAAGCGACAGAACTTTCTTGGTTAACTTTGTAATACTTGTCGCAAGGCGGATGGACGGACAAAAGCCATTCTTCAGGGTGGCCCAAAAGTAGGTATACACCCCTGCATTGTTCAAGTATAACATTCTAGTTTATAGATTTATTTGCTTCGACTCTTCCGGGCTTAAGTTATAAGTAAAAAGACGTTAAGAACAATAATAAAGAAAATAGGTCTACCTGTTTGATAACAATAAGAAATGATATAAAATACAGTGAGCTGATCAGTATGGGACTGTACACCTACTTTTGGGCCTCCCTGTATAAGACTTCCAACGGTTATGGAAAACATAGTTCGTAAGTCTAATAAAAACTCTCGATTAGTATGGGAAACAAACGAAACACTTTTAAGCCCCACAAAAGTTTGTTTTTTTGAATAAAAATCACGAAAACTGTGTATGAGAATTTAAATACTAAAATGTCATTTTATTCGGCTTCATCTCATCAATGATTGATATTTCTACATTATTTAGTTATACTTAAAATAAATTTTTAAGAGTTAGCAATAGTTTTGGACTATTTCTTATTAATCACACTATGTACTGTTATCTTGGTAATGCCATAAATGAAGTGTTTGATGAAAATATACTTCAGTATCAGTTTTATCTTAATTGGTTGCGTGATTGTTGCACAGAATCAATTTTGAAGTTTACAAACAAATCCATTTTCCTTGATTTTCTCAAAAACAACGCATGAGGTTTCACACTCATCCATATTCACTTTGTTCAGTTGAATGGTTTGTATCCAGGGGCGTACCCACAGCGAAGTCCATCGGATCCGGACCCCTCCACACTAAGAAAAATCCGTTCTCCGGACAGCGGTACATTGCACACATTTACGGAATCCTCTTGCTTACTACAGAAATCAGTACAGAGCATACGTTATCCGTATGCTACATAGGCACTGCCCTTAGATGTTACATCATGCCGTTGCAGGATGTCTGACACCTAACAGTCTTCCGTATATTAATTCATATACATGTGTTACATTCGTAAGCTATAGGAGTATGTTATATACCTACGTCCATTTGTATGTAAGATCCTGACCGCCTACATTGTTTCCTCGAAAAGTACGTATATATGGAACATTTACACGGAAAGTATTATAAAACATGCGTTTTCAGTTATACGTTTTTGTACGTTAAGTCCAAAAACTACAGCATTTACGCATGTAACGCACGATTTTACGTCGTTACATATGATTTTTTTTTCTCAGTGCAAAATTTCGTAACTCAACAATACATTCTTTCAATCAAATTCTACTTGTTTAGCAGGGAAATGATTGATGTAGCATGAAAATTTGATCTTACACTTAATCTGTACTCTTTCTCTTATACTAAAAACAACCTATTCCTATCCTATTTTTTTTTCTGAAAATATAGATGAAAGTATTGTACAATTACTCACCGTCTTTTCGGGTGCAGAATAGTATCCGTTCAATAGTACATACGCCTGAGTTGAGAATCACACGTTCCTTAATAATTTGCATATGAGTATACTACTTAAAACGTGAAAACTTTTGTATCGGTGGACAAACTTGCTCCCCTTGGCAAAAATGTGAAATAATGCTACTGAATAAAACTTACGTATGAACGTAATGGAAAAACATTTAAATAAAAAAAAAAATCAAATAGCATGTAATCCTCATAATCCTCCGTGTAACCTTAAGAAATTATAAAATGAATTTCTGGGAAATTCTCTTACCAATTAGTTTGTAATACTGATTTGCTGAAATGAACGTTGAAATTGTGTGGGTGTCGTTCACAAATTTGAAAACGCAGTGACAGCTCGTGCTTGACACTAATACGTTAATTATTCTTATGTGCTGCTAATTAAACTGTTTAAAATTGTTCGCGAGAAATCGATTTTTCAATTATTAATTGTTACGACACAAGCGTCATTCTACTAACGTTATGCAATTGACGAATATTAAAGGGGAACACGTCTGTCCGACAGGCAAATGTTTTGTCACGATTACTGGGAGAATTGTACCTAGGTATTCAATTTTTGCTATCTCCTATATTCGTAATCCGCAGGAAAATCTATTTTGAAATATTTGGGAATACGTATCTTAGAATACCCCTGCAGAAAAATCCTAGTAGGAGGGGGGCGGGTCAAATTTAAGATGGGGAATTTGCCCTTTTAGCATTCCGTTTTGTCGAGTGTTTCTTTGTTTGGTAGAAATTTTATGTTGCATTGTATTAATAGACTTGCGAGGAAAGATGGAAATAATGTGGGAGGAACGTGAATGCAGTGCTTAAAAAAAAAGTAACAAGAAAACGTGTTGATATCCAAAAAGGAGCAGTATTAACTGTATAAGCTGGAGGTGAAAAAGTAAAACTGGTAGCTCTAATATACAGCAACCGAATTAACATTAGACTTGAAATAATGTACCTGAGATGCGCTATTATCAAACTTTCTCCGTAAGTTCTCGTCTCACTAAGAACGTATAGCATAGCAGCCGAATCACGTTCCCAGATCACAGCTGTGACAACGTCGCTGGAGACGATTGGTCAACGCTAGAGGAGTGTTCAGGGTCAAATGCCAATTTGGCTGCCGTGCATAATCATTTTCTTTAACTATAGGTAATGTTATTAATGCTGGCATAAATAATAACAAGAGAATTTCTCTTCCTTTTCTTGTTAAGATTGGGGAAATCACCTCTTACCATTAAGCGATTTCAACTTAACCTTAAGCAAAGAAAAAAAAAGAAAGAACGAAACAACTATTATGTTTCATGAAAATCGGAAAATTATAATAAGAAAGTTAGATTTCAACTCTAATAATGGAGACATACATTTAAAAGAAAAGTAATGATTGAATAGGTACGTAGGCTATGTTGTGTCGATTGATAGAAGTAGTGTTCAGAGACTCTCGTTTAGATATGAACTCTGAACGGGAAACAACTCAAGGATGGGAATTGCAGGAAGTAAATCTGTATGGAAAAACAGTGTAGTTTCTGAGGTACAGGATAAAGAATTACAAAACCAGTTTCATGAAATATGTCATGTGAGAATACTATATCTTACCGACTGAAAAGTGTAGAGATTACATTCAAGTAACAAAGATTAAGTAAAAATTTTCATAATGTAGATATAGAGAAACATATTGAATATTAGGTGAGTTGAATGGACAAATTTTAGCAAAGAATGTCGTTTGATACTGTAATTGGGCAAAAATATATTAAGTTACCTTTTTTTCGATGATGTTTTCAAGGGCTGTCAGTAGCGTATTTAGGAGGCTACCGGGCTCAAGTCAATCCCCACTCCCTCCAAATATATTTGTTGTTTTTCTCATTCCACGTTCAACAATAATCCTTACCATTTGTAAGAATTTCATTGGCTTTCCATTTTCTTATGCTCTTTGTTCAAAAATAATACTGTATTTATCAAATTTCATTCCATGTAAGAACTGCGTTCTTGTTTTCTTTCTTTCGTCCATCCTACTCTTCTGTTTCTTTTTCTTAGTTGTTACTTTCTTTCGTTTCTCCTATCGTATTTTCAACTGTTATTAGTTGTGATTCATGTCGGCCGTCGTCAGTAACACCAAAGACAAGGAAGTATGTATCTTAATATAGCCCCTAATCATCATACTGTTCACAAGGAGCTGTTTTAAAAAAAATGTGAAGTTATTAAATTAGTTGTGAAGAATTATATAAGAACAAAATGTTTGTTATTTAATATAGTGTAATAATATTAATATCCTTGTATTGTTCATATCTGTTTTATTCTTTGATTATTTCATTCAAATTTCGTTCTTTCCTTTAAATGACTTACATTATTTTCCTTATTGCGGATCTGTATTTAATTTTTAAAATAGGTGAGTTATTTATTTAAAATGTCCCGCGCATTTCCTTCTTGATAATTTCGGTATTATCTTAACTTTCGGTCATTTGTGCCCCTCCCCATTTTCACTCAATGTTTTCATTCCTCATACCTGGAAGTGTCATAATACAAATACATATTAAAGGAAGAAAAATTAGCTCCATTCAAATTTGTCCGCACTCAAAAGGAAAAATATAAGTGCTTATTCACATGTTTTGCAACCCCCCCTTAACAAAATCCTAAATACGTCACTGCCCTATGTGTTGAAATTCCTTAGTCTCTCGGTGAAAATCATTAGAAATCGCCTTGTACCGCATATATGTATGTTAATGTGCGATACTTGGATAATGCTATTTTTAACACTTTAAATGCTAGGGATGCACACAAGACAAGATCTGTGATTGTCTCGTCTCGAAAATGTCCTGTAAAAGTGATGTCTCGACTCGAAAAATGTATATTTTCTATTGGAAGAGCTATGTCAGGAAAATCCTGTCTCGACTCGTCTCGTGCGCATCAATATTAAATGCATAATTACATTAATTTATTATTATTATTATTATTATTGTACAAATTGACATTTTCTTATTGTATTAAATACACACACACACACACACACACACACACACACACACATATATATATATATATATATATGTAAAGTAAATTATTTTGAAATTAAACATGTTTCCCAAACTTAAAAAAAAAAGTAGCAAATTAAAAACTATTTCTCATTACACTAACAGAAAGCAAAACAAGGTAGCAGTTTAAATTCTGCGAATCAGTATCCACAGAAAGAGTGTGAAACACAAACCTAATAATAAAAAAGAGAAAGAATATAAAAAGAAAAAATCAACGTCTGTTCATAGCTCGGTATTCCATATATATATATATATATATATATATATATATATATATATATAAAAATTTTTTTAAAAAAATAGGTTGTTCCTGCAACCATTGGATTTAATTGATGTACAGTGATTATCGGATCCTATTCTATAGCTATTCAAAATCTGTTTAAATTGAAGTTCGAGTGACAAAATGAGAAACAAAGCAAACATTTGTTTGAGAAGTAAAAGAGAAAAAGATTGAAGGAAGTGCTACGTATGTTCACAGTTTATTGTAAGGATTTTTTTTTAAACAAAAAAAGAACACAGAAAGAATGCTGGCTCTCAACTACAGATTTTAAGCACACAATACCGATGACAAGGCCACCTGTTTGCTATTTAACAATAGTTAGAAGATAAGATTGATAGGGGTGCTATCGTATCGACAGCTCAATAACAATACATCTGCAAACTAAACGCTTATATCATTTTTTTTTTCTATCTTCAAAACAATGAACACAGAAAACACGATCACAGGTGTTTGAGTGCGGACAAAAACAATACAAGGCAATTCTTTTGTTCAATTAAAACGCAAGCAATATAATAAGCATACACTAAGATAAGTACTTCTTTGAGATGCTATTAAAGCTTAGGCTGAATTGTCATGAAGTGTACAAACTTGTTTACAACAAATTGGTTCTCTCTCAAGTGGCCTACTGGCTAGTGTGCGAGAGCCTTGAGTGTAAGGACCCAGTTCGATTCCTGGTGGGGGGAAATTTGAAGGCTTGGTTCGAATTTTATGTTAAGCTGTAAGTTCATGTCTTGCTTAGCCTCGGTACTGAAAAATAATGCTAAAGTGTAACCAGAGGCGTACCTACGAGGGTTCCACCGGGTTTGGACCCCCTACAAAACTTCCTAACTTAACATGTACACTTTCTCAACGAAACTATACTTGTTTAACAGGGAAAGAATTGTTGTAACGTGAAAATTTGATTTTACAATTCATCTGTACTCTTTCCGTTATAAAAACAACGTTGTTCTGTCATTTTTTCTATAAAAAAATAGGGATTTGACAATTACTTATCGTCTTTTCGGATGCAGAGTAATACCTACATAGACGTAATAGCTTATAGTATTGGACCCCATATCCAAAGCTTGAACCTTTCTCAACAAGACATTTCTGGGTGTGCGCCTGTCTGCAACCAACAAACTGGTAACGCATATCTCTTTGTAAATAATGCCCTGTTCTTACAACTATAGCTAGTAACAGCCACAGAGAGTCTGTTGCATTTATATCTATTTTATTTACATTCAGAAAGTTTTGATAAAGAGGTTAGAGAGTACTTGAACAAGTTTGTATATACGTTGAGAACTCACTGATAGATTGGCGAAGTTTCAAGTGCAGTATTCATTTGCTCTTGCTAATGATAGTGATTAATATCTCTTTTATGCATGTAATAGGATATCAGTAATTAGGCATAAGTGCAAATTCTTCATTGACAATGAGAAACATAGAGTCTGCTACTTCCCTCCCTCCCGATACATAGTAATGATTAGAGAAGAAGAAGCCTACAAGAACGGACATATGAATCGATAATAAACTCTTCTAACGAC
Organism: Thermobia domestica; assembly: GCF_964235325.1. Classification (NCBI taxonomy): domain Eukaryota; kingdom Metazoa; phylum Arthropoda; class Insecta; order Zygentoma; family Lepismatidae; genus Thermobia; species Thermobia domestica. The sequence continues at coordinate 143,798,091 of NC_137466.1, read as the reverse complement.
AACGCGAAGTTTCAATTTTGTACGGTAGGTGGCAACCACTGAAGAATAGTTGGTACAATCTAACAGCGAAATGTGTAACTCCTAGCAATCTATAATAATTATTATACATCTTTGTTTCAAAGTTACAAAATTGGATAGGGATTGCAATCGTTAATCGCACCGTTACCTGTGTAGACGTTAACGACTTGACTTCAGGAGCGTCATTTCAGATTTTGCTTGGGGGGGAGCAAGACCCCTTGATATAAGTAAAATTTCGCGTTTTTCACTAATTTACTTCTATTTTATTGGCAAAATCTATATAAATCTCAAACTCAGGGGGGGGACAATTACCCCTCCCTGCCCCCCCTAAATGACGCCCCTGCTTGACTTCATTAACGAATTCGGCACAGAAAATCGCTCTCGCTATCTATTGCAAAAATAAAATATCACTTTTGTTCAAAAGTTATCGTGTAGAGGAACGGATCGACGTTTAAGTCCCGTTTGTATGATCCTAATAAGACAATATAAGCTATGTACGGCGTGGGAGACCTAGGTTCGATTCCTGGTAGAAGCTCATGTGTTTCGGATCCCGCGTTAAGGTGTAGGTCCACGACTCATATATCCTCGCTGGTGAAAGGTACCGTACGCTATCAAATCAATTAAAAAAATAACTATGAATAAAAGAAAGAAACTTTTTTTTCGTCTTACGTTGAATATTCAAATTTCACGTGGCCTTGACGGTAACCTCCAATAACACAAAGAATTGAACCGTTTCGAACATTCATCGATTTGTCGTCAAACTAGAGACAGAAGGACAATATTTCTTTTTAAATGTGAATATTGTCAAGTTCAAAAGAAAATACGGGTCACGATGGCTCAATGCTAGAACGTTCAGCTCTGGTACGTGGGAGCCTCTGATTCGATCCCAACTTTATGGTGGACACACACCGTGTGGCTGGGTTTTTCTCAGGGTTCTCCCGCTTACTTCATTCATAACCGTAGGATCTAAAACCGAAATATTTCATTTTTTTCAAAAGAAGGTAAATACAAACAATTTAATTCGGGATGTTTTAATGTATGCCTTATGACGAGAAACCGTGGCTCCACCGTGGCTAAGTGGTTAGGGTACGCGCCTTTGGCGTGGGAGACCCGGATTCGATTCCCAGCGGGAGTTCACGTGCTTTGGATTCCACGTTAATCATATAGTCTTGCTCCTGAAAGGGACGTTAAACTAATAATAATAATAATAATAATAATAATAATAATAATAATAATAATAATAATAATAATAATAATAATAATGTTAAAATGGTTAAACTTGTGCGCCACTAGCTGAATGACGTGTTTTACAGCTGCTATATTGGGAGAAGGGGCTCTGTCACATATTATCCTGGTGAACTAACCGGTTAAGCTTACCAAAACAAGATTTGTAAAACCCGTGATTTTCACCATCTATAGTAGAGGATAACTAGTGTAAAGGGCAGTGCCGTAATAAATCTCCGTGCAAAAGTATATTTATGGAACCTCCAATCAGTGAGTTAATTTCAAGATGGATCAATTGATATATATAGGGTTATAGCCCCCCCCCTCCCTTGAACCTCAGGTATACACAGGATAAAATGGACTTCAATCCTGTTTTACACTAGATAAAGCGTCAAACTATGGTTTAGCCATCCCTTGATCATATCCGCCACTGCATGTATATATATTGTCAAGGGATTTTAATAATTCATTTTATTAATTTAAAACATTGTTCATTTTAATCTTAAATTGTAATAATTCTCGAAGATTATTTGTTTTGGTTATGGTATGTATAATGTTTGAAAACATAGTCTGCGAATGTAAATGATGTAAATTGTCTATGTGATTGTAAGCATTTTTGTAATTTTATGTTTCACAGCAACACATTGCATGGGACAGCGTTATGTAAGTTATGTAAATGCAAAGTGGTGACATGACGCTACATTTTAAGAGGAATTGGTTAACGCAAATTTCTTCAGAAAAATCTCTCACGTGTATGATTTTTGACCCGAATTTTGAAAACCATCTGCTGTGATGCACGCATCTTTGGTTGTATAAATCATCCAGCCTTATTGGTCAAGAGTCAGTGAAGGAGTGAGACGTGAGGAGTTCGTTGGCAGTCAACAGTCAGAATACTGAACAGCGATAACAGTTGTTGTCGAGCATTAGCAAGATATTGAAACTCCAAGTATAACTTAACAATTGTGTCGCTGACCATTAGTAAGCTGGAGTTGGTGCCGAAATACTCCAAAGACTGAAGCATTACACAGAGTGAATCTTTCGTAAATTGGAGGTCAGAAGTCATCAAATTGCAGGTATGAACCAGTTAACCTTTCCTACTTACACATTAAAAATTAATCACCCACCTAAATTTACATAACTTATATTTCGCTACAGAAACACACACTTCACACACTAAAATTTTAAACAACATACATGTCATCTCTTATGATAATAAGTCTCTTTTATTTAACTCTACTGTTCTGTTTATACGGTTTACCCAACATTGTTAGGGTCGTCAAGTCTAGGAGGCTTAGGTGGGCAGGTCATGTAGCTAGAATGGAAGAAAGTAGAAACGCTTTCAAAGTCTTGACTGGTAGACCCATAGGAAAACGACCATTAGGAAGACCTAGGCGCAGATTGGAGTATAATATTAAGATGGATCTCGCAGAGATTGGAATACAAAGTAGAAACTGGATGCAGTTAGCTAAGGATAGAAGTCAGTGGAGAGCTTTTGTGAACGCGGCACTGAACCTCCGGGTTCCATAGGCCATAGAGTTAGTTAGTTAGTTAGTTCTGTTTTACCGTCTCAAAACAGTGATGGAAAAAACTTCGAGCTCTATGCTAAAAGCACATTATAGGCGTATCCTTTAAAACATTAGCAAAATAAGGTAATTTAGAATGTACCTTAGACTGTCACCAATCTGAGTTCGCTCAAATTCGCTCTACTTAAATTAAGCTGGATCGCTAGTCACCTTTAGGGTAAAACTTTCTCACTAGATGGCAGAGCTCATTGCGATACATGCGATGTTGCCACATGAGTTACGGATAGAAAAGTGTTTAGACACGGCCGCATTTTATACATAATTTACAACAAAGAGAAATGAGAGCTTTTATTTCCATTGTACTCAATACTGCCTGCTTTAAAATATGAATTAATTATATTCTTTGATCAAAAGTGATTTTTAACTTATGAAACGTTATATATATCTCTCAAACTAGATGTCTTCACGGTGCAGATTAAGAATGCCTATACTAATACAAAATCATTACATAAATTTCATCTTTTGGACAAAACAGACTCTCAGTACGCTCAAAAATGGTGTTTTATAAGCCTAGTTGTAATCCTTGGTGTAAAACTTATCTCTATTTTAGAGATTTAATATATCATGGCTAAAATTCCCTTTTTTTTTTTTTTTTTTTTTTTGTCAAAGAGCAACTCAATTTGCATTTAGGGGCAAATCATATCATTTCTATGGTAATAGTTTCTTAGAAAACGGCAGTTAAACATTATACATTTATTTATAATTAAATGCCTCTACGGTGCAGATTAAGGATATGTGTACAAATACAAAATCATTACCTAGATAGATAGGACAAAACACATTCTTAGTACGTTCAAAAATGTAATTTTGTAAAGGAAGTTGCGATTCTTGGAGCAGCTTTAGGGGCTTAAATATCATGGCTAACATTCCAGCGTTTTCTGGGCAAAATTCGACTCAAACTGCAATTAGGGGTAACTAAAACTTCTTTTATGGTAAAATTTTCTCAGCAAATGACAGATATATTATACGTTTATGTATAACTACATGTCTCAAAGGTGTAAATTAAGAATAAGTATCCAAATACAAAACCATTAAACAAATCCGATCTTTTCAACAAAACAGACTTAGTTCCTTCAAGCGTGGTATTTTGTCAGTTGTATTCCCGTGCAGGTATTTTGTAAGTTATGTTCCCCAGTGCATATATTTTGTAAGTTGAATGTCTTAGTGTAACTTTACTTTAGATGGCATAATCATCAGGCCCGTATTCAGGGGGGTCTAGGCGAGCCGGGCCCCCCGAAAATTTTCACCGTAGGCTTGCAAATGAACTATAATATTGTTGGATCGAGAACCCTCTAACTTCAGCCGAGCCCCCCTACAATTTTGGAGTAGCTACCGGGATGATAATCATTATGGCTAAAATTCCAGCGTTTTCTGGAATACTAAAGGCGTGACTACTAGAGGAAACACATGTCAGTCGAACTCTTTAGTAATCACGCGACAGAATGACTGCGTAAGTTCTCGCAGCGAGTAAAACTACGCGATTAGCACGGGTGTTAGGGTGCCGAAGGCGCTATTTGAAATTTTCTAGTTTAATATTCCACGATTATAGTCTGAATCTAAAAGGAGCAGTGATGATGATTATCGAAATGGTGGACTGAAGGAAGTGGGAAAACACCGAGAAAATTCACACACACTATGGGTCCTACAGAAAGTCTTCCTGGCGAAAAGTGGGATCGAACCAGCGATCTCGTGCGCCAGAGGTGATCTACCTTCCAAGCTATTTACAGCTAATTTTATTAAAATCTACTAGTATATTTAACCTACTTCATTTCTCCATGTGTTTTGCAAGTATTTGCTTTTGAACCTTGATTGCTGTACATCATATATCACATGATCTTCAACAATAATAAGCTCAAGTATGAATTCTGTAATTCTTGTTTATAGTGGCATATATTCAAAACAATTTCACGCTATCTTTTAATACTGCTTCATACTTGATACTAAGCACACCTGAAGATAATAACAGTTCCGAATAAGAACACTTTTATCCAGAAACACCCGCAGGATTTTCCCAAGGCCGGGCAAAGGGCAAAAGCCCTACATACATTGATGCGCATAACGCATGATGCAAAGCAGTTATTATTCAGGCATATATCATATCTTTGTGGACTACATTAAATAGGTCTACAGAATATTCTAGTAGGTGTAACCAAATATAATGTTCCTTCATGTGTGTTTCTGGGTAAAAGCGTTTTGAAACAACCAAACACCTTTCGAAAATGCAGGGTAAAGCGATTGTCCCCTTGCCTCCACTGCGTACGCTCATTGTCTGATCGTTGACAGAGCATACGGGTCTATTGGTTTACTCAATGGTATCATTCACCTAGTTCGCCCGAACCGGTTATTAAAATTTCTCAGGTTCTTGGAACCGGTTGTTAAAATCGTATCTCCACTTCCACATCCGGTACTTACGGAAACAACAATTTTCTAGTGTTACGAGGTGTCAAAAAACCTTCAAAACTTAAAAAAAAGGACTACATTCCACTCAGGTTCTAAAGGAGTAACAACCCAGGTTGACTATATATATATATATATATATATATATATATATATATATATATATATATATATATATATATATATATATATATATATATCGATATATAGTACCCCAATTAATTATATGGATCCCTGAGACCCCTTCCTGCTGCGACCATGAATATGTAACACAATTAAAACATGTCGTCCTTCTAGATCTTAGATTTCAACAAAGACATTACAATTGACGTTTCGATAATTATTATAACACTAAGTGGATATTTTGTTTTCTGTATTCAAGGACCTAGTCTATGCTGACTATCTGCAATATATGGTATGTTGCACAACTCAAAATGTTTTAATTGTTTTAACATTTAAATGATTTTTTTTTCTTTTTGAACATAACTTCGATGTTAACATTGGGGGTCAAAAATTAGTTTGCTTCTAATCTGAACTTTTATAATTTATAAATTTCGCATTCACAAAATTAACAGATTAATTTAAGTAGCCTATTCAATAATAAATAACATGAGGTTCACAGTGAGTGCGGGATCCTTTCGCCCGGGGACCCCATTGTAGAACAACATTTGCACCATCGACTCTGATAAGGGTGACTCTGGTTCTTACTGCGACTTTTTCCGGTTCGGAGATATTATTTACTAGAATTCGCAAATCTATTGTTACTAATCTCCTTAGGGCAGCGTTTCCCGACCTTTTTCAACTTGCGGCTGTAATTTGAACTCTCGCGGCACACTCATAAATATTATTATTTGTAAATATAAAATACGTGTTTTTTTTTTTTAAGTGTTTACTGATCTCATCACAGAGAAGATACCTCGATCACTGGTTTTCCCCGTGGTAAATCAATATGTTATTTTTCGTTCTAATTTTAAAATAGAAAACAATTGCAATGAAATATTGCACTCAGGTTTTTAAAAATACGCTTTCTTTTTCGAAAACTGTATCCAACCTTTCACTAAGAAGGAAGATCACTAAATAACGAACGAAGAAACAAATCTCTTGTACTTTTAAAACAAATGTAGGTAATTTGTATGCATGTTTGGCATGTTTAGTACGTCGAAAGGATTAAATGATATTTTAAAATTTCAAGTTACGAAATATCTGCAACAATAAAGAAGCAATAATGGTCATAACAATGATAACAAATACTTTTTTCAACATTAAAAATGTACAGAAAAGTAACAAGGTATGAAACTTAAAATTGTAGATCCATAATAGAGGTTCATTGTAATGTGAAATACAATTATATATTTTCCCCCATGTCTTGCAATTTGATACCTATAGAATTTAAAAATTTTGTTTCGATTTCCTTGCGGCACACCAGCGGCCCATTCACGGCACACCGGTTGGGAAACGCTGCCTTAGGGTAATCCTGGTTACCACTTTTAGCAAATTATAACTTCAATATGTTATGTTTGGAATACAAATGGGTTTTGTCCAATACACATTGTATTGGGTTATATGATTAGTATACACGCTATGGGTGCGGGAGACCTGGGTTTGGTTCTCGGTACAAGCTCATGTGATTTGCATCCCACGTTAAGCTGTACATTTCATTTTAGGGGGCACAGTAACTTAGTGGTAGACCGCTACCCTCTTGTGCGGGGGTCCGTGGTATGATCCCCTATCTATTAAGTTTGTGGCGAACAACTGCGTGTCTGTGGGTTTTCCAGGGGTACTTCCGTTTCCCCCCACAATCACATTCCACCAATTCTTCCATTATCACTCACTTGCCTTAATCAATTGTCTCCATTAGCCTAAGGGTCTTAGCCTAATTGTGAGATGTTAGACTGAAAGATTTCATTTCATTTTCATTTTACATCTCAATTTGCATTTGTAATGAAAGGAACACCAAACTCCAATCCAACAACATAGTGACCTTATAGAGAATGCCACTGGATATCTTATTCACTTTAGCACTAAACTATAAACTTTCTAGCAAAAAAAAGAAAAGAAAAACTTTGGCAAATTATTTATTATCCATTCAGTCCTGGGGCGGATCCAGGACGGACTTCTTGGGGGACGATGGGTTGTAATACTGCTACTGAGAGTTACTTTTAAGAACTCCAAACTCTGGGAAGGGTTTTATTTATATATAAAATAAGAAAATTTTCTCTTCTGGGGGGAGGGGCGATTGTCCCGATCTCTCCCCCTGGATCCGCCCCTGATTCAGTCCTATTATGTCAAAAGATAAGAATCAAAATTGTTTGCGGCATTGTGTTTCTTGTGCAATTAAAGGGAACGTTAAAATGTAATGGAAGAAATATGACGTAGTGATGCAAAACGTGCGATGAGCATGGTGCGGAACATGTGGACTCCGTTCATATTAAGTTAGTATGTTGTTCAACGGTAGTTCTTACATGGACTCGAAACTTTATAGCCATCCTGTAATGTGAAAGACTTCAAGGTGTTATATGTGATAAGCGAATATCTAAAATAAATTACCAAGCGCTTAAACGAAAGCTTGGAAACAGAAACAATTTGCTGTTTCTGCATTAATTACAAGCTAAAGCTAGGATAGATGCAACGGAAACTGGATATCACTTGAATTACATTTAGCCATAATTTTACATCTCTGCGCCGTCAATGAGTTATGGTGCGCAGAGCTGCATTCAACTCATCGGGAGATAAAGCAACTCAATTAAAACTTTCCTGAATCAGACTCCTATATGTATATATCTTAATTATATTCTCTGAGACACAATATTGCGGAAATTGTATGTGTGGATTATGGAGTTTGAATTACGAAACACAAAAGCAGATTTACATGGCTTCCAATACTGAATAAATCTCAATATAACAGTAATTAATAGCGTCCTGAAAGTAAAGTGACTGAAGGGCTGTGGACGGACAGGCCTTCCAGACATAATAATAATAATAATAATAATAATAATAATAATAATAATAATAATAATAATAATAATAATAATAATAATAATAATAATAATAATAATAATAATAATAATAATAATAATCGGCCGATATTAGCAATTCGTTCTCGCTTTGAAATAAGAAGGTCCTGGGCTCCAATCTAATTACCAACTAGAGGTGCACCTACATGGAGGGTCTCTCAACAAATATTTGTACATTTTCTAAAAAAAAAAAAAAAAAAAAATCATTGTTTGACAGGGAAATAATTGTTGTAGCCTAAACATTTAATCTTACATTTCATTTGTACTCTTTCTTTTCTTATAAAATAATCTAGTTCTTATATTTTTTTCTGAGAATGTAGGTGGCTATACTTAACAATTACTTATTCTCTTTTCGGGTATAGAACAACACAAGTTCAATACTTCACAGACGTACTGTCTTTAATATTGGACCCTTCCCGACAAAAACTTTTAGGTGCGTGGCTGCGACAAACCATCCTTTCTAAAATCTTTGCATGGTTCTTCTCAGTCTCTGCAGGTGAACGCTAGAGTGTAAATTTTAAATAAACATAATCTATTTTGTAATATAATTTCTGAAACTTACAATTCTCATTATTTTGTTACAGAAATTAAGTTATATAATGGAACTTCGCTTTAACTAAACAACTCATGATTGTATGATTTAAGGTAGCCAAAGATACATCGCTGCAGAAACTAAAATTCGTTAAGGGAAGACGGTAGGTCAGTGGAAAAGCGCTCACTTGTGCTGTGTGTAGTCCCTGCCCTGAATCCATGTGAGTTTAAGGTGGACAACATCGTGCCCGTTGGCATTCTCGAGTTTCTCCTGTTTTCTCCCACATGCTCATTCTACCAATTATTTCATAATCATTCAATTACATTAATTATTTGTCTCCTCTTGGTCTAAGAGCATGAACACGGGAAAATAATTAAAGATGTTAGGCATATTTGTTTTTTTTAAAAAGGTATGATTACATTCTATCCTGAGACAATTTAATAGTGTAATCAGCTATGCAACATCTAAGAACATACATAATAATATTGTTATGCGTTCATTTCTGTGATGTTATTAGAGATGAAAACCATTAGTGGCTGTGGATCTGGACAGGAACTAAAGAGTAATGTCCTCTGCTGAACAAGTACCTGTACCAGCAAGACCAGAAAATATCGAAAAATAACTTTAAGAAAAATAGGCGAAAACTTCTCCATGAAGTGCAACATTCATCATAGTTGCCATTGATACAATCACTTCTGATCTACTGAGTTAGGGATGGACCAGATTAGACTCATTAATGGGGGTTTGTATGTTAACATGTGGGGAGATAATTCGTGTTTCGAGAAGGGGTTTCATACCCCCGAAATTCGAAAATGAAAAATAATTTTTTTAAGTTTTACGCCTTATGGTTATGCTGACTAGGCCTAAGGAGAAGGTAGTGATGAGAAATGAATGAAATGGTGGAATGGAGAAAATGTGAGGAAACGAGAGAACCCCGAGGAATTCCACGTGCACGGTATTTGCCCAACCGAAATTCGACATATTCTATAAAGGGATACTGTTCTTTCTTGCCAGGCAAGTGTGGCAATTTGTCCTCAGGTACGTATCATCCCTTGTAAAAAGAAATCCCTTTATGCACAAACTGATTGTACTTAAATTGAAATAAGAATATGTAACATCATTAGATTTTAAAAATATGCTATGCATAAGTGTCAAAGTTTTACAGAACAGCTTTGTCCGACTGAGTCAGTTGACAGGTATCAGAGCAAAAAACGGTAAAAGATATCGATTGTCAACAATCTATTCAGAGTCCCAACAATAGTTTTAATCTACTTCGTTAACCCGTTATTGAAACCGGAAAGTTGGATATTAACCATTTCCGGTATCAATGTTCATCGCCACACCAAAAACGGTCATAGATAACTAGAAGCAGTTACCTGCAATCAATTAAGTGTCTCAAGAATTTCCATACAATTGCTTCTACTAAAGCAGAAATAATATAAATACAGTATTACTTCCGGTTTCAATATTAATTTTCAGAACAAAATCGGGTAAGAGATAGCGAAGAGCTGCTTTTTTGCAAGCGATTTATCATTCCAACAATAGTTATTATCATCTCCCTTAACACTATATTCATCCCGGAAGTGGTGAAAAAAAAACTAATTCTATTTTTAACGTTGATCTAGAGCAAAATAGGTAATAGATAACTAGAATCAATCTCTTGGTATAGGTTCAATATTACAAGCCGTCGTTCTTTCAGAAAAAAATGTTCCGAGGGGGCTCACGTAGTATTTCGGGGAAGATGGCACTTCTGGTACTATTTTATTTATTATTTATTATAGACGTATTATTCTTGTCTCGTCCGGGGAGGCACTCTCAGAGCTCCGGAGGGCATGCCTTCTAAAAACATGTCTGGAAGAAACACTGATTACAACAATATGTTAGATCTCTATTACTCTAGTGTAACCAGAAGTTGTAGACATCTACTACCATTCCTAGTTTGAATATTAATCTTCATATAGCAAAAGCACTAAGAAATAGCAACTATTTTTATATGGCTTCAGCGTACAAAAAAAAAGTTCCAGCAGATAGTTTGGAAGTCTATCCTAGTTTTACAATATCAAATAAAAAATCATTAATCATATATTTTTAAAATGAATTAACTAGCTCTTTGGTCTATGGAACTTGGAGGTTCAATGCCACGTTCACAAAAGATCTCCATTGACTTCTATCCTTAGCCAACCGGATCATATTTCTATTTTGTATTCCTATTTCTGCGAGATCCATCTTAATATTGTCCTCTCATCTGCACCTAGGTCTCCCTACTGGACGTTTTCCGATAGGATTTCCGGTCAAAGCTTTGAAAGCGTTCCCACTTTTTCTCAGTCTGGCTTCGCATAAGTGGGAACGCTTTCACTGAACCTCCTAGATTTGATGACCCTAATAATGTTTGGTAAACCGTATTACTTCTTCCGAATGCAGTTCTTTGTTATGAAGTTCCCGCCATTCCCCATTCCCGTTCCTCTTGGGGCCAAATATTCGTCTCAGCATTTTATTTTCAAATATTTTCAGTCTGTGTTCTTCCCTCAGAGCAAGCGACCATGTGTCAAAACCACACAGTACAACAGGCATGATTATCGTTTTGTATATTTTAAGTTTTAAATTCCTCGACAGAATTCGTATTAACAAAAGATTTTGAACTGAATAATAACATGAATTCCCTGCTTTCATTTGATATTTAATTTCTTTCTGAATATGATTTCGGTCTGTTAATATTGATCCTAAATATTTGAAAGTATCCACTTTGTCGGAAGTATTATTTGATAACTTGACGCATCTATAATTTGAAGTATTATGTTCCTTTAAAATTAATTACTTAGGAAAAAGTCTGTAATAACTGTCTGCCGTGTACATTCTGCAGCCCTATTATTATTATTATTATTATTATTATTATTATTATTATTATTATTATTATTATTATTATTATTATTATTATTATTATTATTATTATTATTTTGCTTAGAACTGCTGGCTCAGTTAGAGGGCTTCACTGTCACAGGGATTAATGGCGAACTTCTTTAACTTTGGTAAATACTTATGTACAGAGATTCCTGTCTGTTATGAAGAGATTATTAAAACTTTTCTAGAAAAAGAAGACTCTCCATGTCCGTTAAAAATAGAGCTCTGTAATGTAATAATAGATTACATATATTATTGGCTACATATATTATAAAATAAGTATCTGTCAGCGTTATGGATATAGCCGTTATCAGAAGGTGTTCCATAAGGTGGATTTCATTGTGTAAAGTAATACTGTCCAGCTCTGCACAACCAACATTTCAATATTCTTATTTTCTTGATTTGTATATTAACATAAATGCAAGAGAAAAAAAGAAACGTGTTCTGCGCGTACGTAATGTATCGAGTGAAAATTTTCTCTAGTTCGAAAATGTGAAGGTTTACGAGAAGGCATTTCGAAAGCGAAAACCCACCTTTTAAATCAACCATTTAATATTGCCTGTCACCAGCACATCATGCAGCTAGCGTTTTCTGTATGTGACGTAACATAATGAATGACGTTCATTTGTCAGCGCCCTTTCCCAGTTCTACCAGCACTTAAACAGTTTGCTCTACACGCTTGTTGGACTCTCTTCTCTTCCCTCTTGTGATTTTACTAGGTCTATGTCTGCTCTTTTTCACTTGGCAGAACTAATAAGTCACGATGAAATTGTATACGGAGTACTCTTGCTCAGAAGAAAAGGAAAGGAAAAAAAGTGAACAACCTATGTTCCTTTCAGCAATCTTGGACTTCTATGTTTAGTGAGAATTCAGTTAATCAAAGTTATATTTTCTTCCTCTCTTTAAAATTTTGTGTAGGTGTTAAACCAATTTAGCTACTTTTTCCTCTTTGAATGTTGCTACTATAACGTTTACGTTTGATTGGATCGTTAAAGTATTTTGAGACAATGTTGATTAGCTAGTAATATTGTGATTTAGAAGACAAGTTTATTCCTCTGTTTGCAGGAAATATGTAATATGACATAAAATAATACATTTTATGGTATAAGAATATAAAATTGTTTTTGTTTGAGATTTAGCGTCCTTTTTTAGTACTGATCATTGAGAACCCAAGCTTTAATTCCTTGAAGCAGAAGCGGTGGCAGAGAAACTTTTGGGGGAGAACTATTTCTTTGTTTACCGCAAAGGTTAGTTCTATATTACATACTTGACCAAAATTATAATACAAAGTGTTTGGAGGATAGACGGTAGTGGAGCAGACGTAGACACCGAGGGGCGCTCGATCCCGTTGCAAGCTTCCGGCGTCGTTAGAGGAGCCAAGACTATATTTGAGACATAGATCTATAGTTTAATATGAAATCCTAATCAACTTCAATACTCTCCCATTGGGATTCGAACCTGGAGCTCCGTGTAACCAGAGTTACAGAGCACCAGCCACTAGACCAAAGGAGAAAACGCATAAAAAATACTCTATAGACCATAAAATGCTACGTATGGTGTACAAAAGTTCATTATTATGACAGGAAGATATAATCTGATGTATAAAAGGCACAGTCTATAATATTAGGATATTCAATATACTATTTTAAAAATTAAATTCATTTGGTATAACGTCCCATTGAGAGTGAATGGGTGTGAAATTTTTCTGCTCTCCCACCGGGAATCGAATCCGGCAACACGCACCTGAGCTAGCCACTAGACCAGCAGGGAGAACTATATTTTATATGATATAGAAGAAAGTAATCTAAAATGAAACAGCTTAAAGATTATCTTAAGATACGTTTTCAGGTATGGCAAGAAATAGTATGTAGTAATGTAATGGTTGAAGAATATACAGTACGATGTAGGATAGAACAATCTATCAATGTATGATATTATACGTATACAATATAACGTTAACATGACAAGAATACGTGAAACCTATAATATACGAAGATCTAAAGTGGAGTTGGAGGATCTAGATGAAGATGCGCATCTACGTATAATATAGCCAAATTTGATTTGGTATAAATCTGCAACACAGTTTAGAAAAGTATTTTCTATGGGAAGACGGCCTATCCGTAGCAACAATACGCAATTTATTCACAGGTCACACAAGAACTTAAGAACAAGTTTCCTTTATATTTACGCTATCTTTCTTGTAAAATGTCTCGTATTTCTTGTTGCCACTCGAGAAAATGTTCTTGTGCTATATGCATCTTTAAAATTTAGATCTAGATGAAGATGCGCATCTACGTATAATATAGCCAAATTTGATTTGGTATAAATCTGCAACATAGTTTAGAAAAGTATTTTCTATGGGAAGACGGCCTATCCGTAGCAACAATACGCAATTTATTCACAGGTCACACAAGAACTTAAGAACAAGTTTCCTTTATATTTACGCTATCTTTCTTGTAAAATGTCTCGTATTTCTTGTTGCCACTCGAGAAAATGTTCTTGTGCTATATGCATCTTTAAAATTTCAGTGACGTATTATGCTCATGATCTTCCTTTTTGGGTAACCTTGTCTCAGATATAGAAAAGTGAGAATGTGCAAGAAGTTACGATATGGTATGTTTTGAGAAGGTATAATCCATGGTCCTCAATTGTATAGTACTGGAAATATGAATTCCAAATCATGGAGCCATGAAATTGTACAGGAAAATAGAAACCTAAGGTGTTTACTCGTATATTTGAACGAAACTATGCACGGAATAACAAAATATGGATTTTTCTTTCTTAAAGTCTCTAGTTATAACGAGGAACTGCATAATTTACACCGTTTACCAAGCGTTAGGGAATCAAGTCTAGAAGGCTCAGGTGGGCAAATCATGTAGCCAGAATAGAAAAAATTAGGAACGCTTTCAAAGATTTAATTGGAAGTCCAATTGGAAAACGTCCATTAGGAAGACCAAGTTGCAGGTGGGAGGATAATATTGATAGATCTCGCAGAAATAAGAATACAAAGTAGAAACTAGATCCGGTTGGCAAAGGACAGAAGTCAATGGAGAGCTTTTGTGAACGTGGCATTGATCCTTCTTGTTCTACAGGCTATAGAGTTAGTTAGTTAGTTATAATCAAGTTAAGAAGACAAAAGTACATAATCAAACATTTAAAAATTTACTGTTTACTGTAACTGAATGAATGCTTGCTTGAGTTAACAAATTAGAAAACATAAGGCATACATTTTGTGTGTGTGTGTGTGTGTGTGTGCACAAAACCGTTGATCCTACACGAAAATATATTTTTGTTCTGCAACCCGGATTACAGTTCCGTCCTGTTAGGTCACATAACTGTCAGGGAACAAAGACAACCCCGCGGATGAGAAAATCTTATATGTTCTGTAATTGGCTCATTGTTTCTCCCTTTTTTTTTTCTATTGGTGCACCAGGATGGAACTAATGATTGTATGATGAGAAAAACGTTTTCCTTTTTTTTTTTTTAAAAAAAGAAATATTGAAAAGAAAAGTTCCGGTCTTTTTATGTTTAATCTCCCATCATTATTATATCTGGCGCAACGAGTCGCTAGTTTTATTTTATCATTGTTATTTTACTGATGTTATTTTATCATTCACATGAACTTTCCCGGTCTCCCTTAGCTTATAAGATATACTTGTGGTAAGTTAAACTAAAAAAATATTTACTTACCCACCAAGTGTCGTAAAACTTCTTAATTTGCGAACGATTTTCCGGATATGAGAAAAATATTGCAAGATTGTCTATTACTTCCTTCATTATCCCTGCGCTAAGAGGTATCATGAAAATCCAGCTGTGGATCTCGTAGAGGCAAACCTCCTTAATTCTAAAGATTTAATATTATACAGTTAGTATCTACTAAACTTTGATAAATGTGAGAAGTTTTCTTCTTAGCCCTTTCTTTCCTGAGACACACATTCTGGTTACGTTTTTCCTCATGCCAGGAAGCAGACTTAAGCTTTATTTGAGCTACAGGTGCTCTGGTTAGTTCTGAGCCTAATGGCTAAATTTCTGTTCACCTGACAACTGCTTTACCGAATTCAAGCCCAGGAGAGCCCGGTGGCTCAGTGGTAGAGCGTTCACCTCCAGTGTTGGGGATCCCTGGTTTGATCCCAGCTCGCACCGTGTGTACTTTGTGGTGGACAAACACCGTGCTCGTGGGCTTTTCGGGGTTATTCCGTTTCCTCCCACTTTCTTCATTCCACCATTTCATTCCTTTCTCATAATCACCGTCTCCTTTAGCCTAACCGGCATAATCGTGGGACGGAAAACAGAGATTTCATTTCATTTCATTTACGAAATCAAATGTGGTCCGATGTCTACGTTATTAGTAGGTCCTGTCTTTCATGAGTTTGGCGTTAAATAAGAACATAAAGCACAAAGTCTCAAACTTGTATCTAAGAAATAATAGCATAATTATTTCGTTAGTTTTAGTAGTTTTTTCTTCACATTTTTGCGAGAAAGCATATAATATCCGAGAACAAGTTTCTCAAAAAAAAAA
Organism: Thermobia domestica; assembly: GCF_964235325.1. Lineage (NCBI taxonomy): Eukaryota > Metazoa > Arthropoda > Insecta > Zygentoma > Lepismatidae > Thermobia > Thermobia domestica. Next base: position 143,781,906 of record NC_137466.1, on the reverse strand, counting down.
AAAAAATCCTAAATGAGAGGTAAAGAGTGAGGATCTATAGCCTTTTTGGCTACTGTATTGTCTACTGGTTGCAATAGACGAGTGGTCTTGAGCGTTTGGCTTAGCATCGGAAGGCGCAATCCATTGTGGGTTTGATGACTTGGATTTTTTTAAAGACTATAAAGAGTAATACAAAGGTAAAGAGCAATACAAATTCTGATGGTTAAAAGGAAGATGGCTAATGCGTGCTACCTTGGTGCACGTACTCCTAGGTTCGACACTCGGTAGGAAAATATCGAACTCATTACGATGGTTCGGATTCCACCTTAAACTGTTAAGTCCAAGCCTCATATAGCCTGATAAGGCTGCAGAAAAGGGAGTAAAACTTAAACAAACAAACAAAATGAGCATTTACGGATTAATTAGTCCAAAATCTCAGAAATATTATTTATATATACATCTCCTTATAATGCTTTATAGATTTTTCTTTACTTTATTGCTATTCATAAATTATAATTCCGCATAGTGTTAACAATTACTGCAATAATTTTCAACTTTAGCTTTTTTTTTTCGTTGTTGTTGTTGCTATTCATAAGTAATATAAGTCTTATACAAAAGGCTATTTCCGTCCGTCTGTCGACAGATATCACAGCAAAATAGTAAGAAGTAGCCAGAAACGTTTTTCTGATTTGGATTCAGTACCGTAAGAATAGCTTTCCGTTTTTAACATTAACCTGCTATTCAAACGGGAAGTGGTAGGAATCAATCATTTGTAGTTTCAATGTTAATCACCATTGAGCGAGAAAAACGGTAATCAATAGCGAAAAGCGGTTTTCTGGGATGGATTCAACGTTTCTAGAATAGGTCTCCCTTATCTCTGCATTGTAACCGAAAGTTGCAGTACCTATCTACTATTTCCGATTTCACTATTGATCTCCATAGATCGAAAACAGTATAGGAGATAGGGAGAAACGTTTCTCTGATTTGGATTCAGTGTCGTAATGATAACTTTCCGTTTCCTCCATTAACCCGATATTCAAAGCGGAAATGAGAGAAATCAATCATTTTCAGTTTCAACATTGATCAATGTAGAGTGAAAACGTTAATACGAACAAACGGTCTTTTGAAATGGATTCGCCGCTCAAAGGATAGCTCCATTTCCAATCGCTCCATTTCCATATCTAATCGCTCTAAGCAGTGGAAATCTATAATACTGATCGTTATATAGAGAAAAAAGTAGTAGATATCGAAAAACATTTTTTAAATGAATTTAGGATCTAAGCAATAGGTTCTTTCTTCACTAAAACCGAAATGGTAGAAATTTATCACTTCTTCCGGTTTCAACGTGTATTCCTATAGATAGAAAATAAAATAGTAATAGAAAACGGAAAGCGTTTTTCTTGATTAGGGTTTTAGATACGCATGAGTAGATTCTATCTCAGATTTGATCCTCCAATTAAAACCGGAAGTAGTAAAAACTAGACCAACCTCAATATTTCTTAACTTACATATTGTAATGTATTCATTATACTGTATACAGTATATCGCACAATCTATATTGGAGCACTATAATAATTCTGTGTTGTGTGTGTGTCAGTGACTGTCTGTTTCTTTAAAAAAAAATGAAATGAAATCTTTGAGTTTTACGTCCCACGGTTATGCCGGTTAGGCTAAAGGAGACGGTGATTATGAGAAATGAATGAAATGGTGGAATGAAGAAAGTGGGAGGAAACGGGAGAACCCCGAGAAAACCCACGCACACGGTGTTTGTCCACCACAAAGTTCACTTGGCGGGGGCTGGGATCTTTCTTTAAAACATACATAATAATTTTGTATTCTTTTTTACTAATTTTTCATATCGTAAAATATTGTCTTAAAATTTTGTATCATGTTTAGGTAGTAGCTAGGGCTTCTTATAGCCTTAACCTTGACACGTAAAACAAGTCGAAATAAATAAAAATATTGATTCCTGTGGAATGTCATCTCTCGTCCACATTATTTAATATGTATCTAGAAGTGATAGTGAAAAAGAGTCTACAAAATGAAGACGGCATTTCAATAGGATGAAGAATGATTAGGTGTATACAGTTTACAGATGATATGGTGCTTGTTGCAGAATCTGAAGAGAAAATTAATAAGATGTTAGAGAACTCAAGAAAGGGCTCTGAAGAATATGGAATGAAAACAAATATTAGAAAGACAAAAGCCATTGTGATTGAAACCTGGACATTGTGCAAAAATGACTGGAAGCTTTTGAAATGTGGGTGTGCAGAAGAACAGAGAGAATCATCTGGCTCGAGCGGAAAACGAATAAGAGGGTGTTAGAAATGGTATCTCGTGACGGTGGGAAATAAAAAAATAGATAGTATTTAGAAGAGGAAAAGAAACTGGTTGGGTCATTGGCTTAGAAGAAAGAATTGTATTATGAAGGACGTTTTAGAGGGTATGGTGGAAGAAAAGAGAAGGAGGGGCGAAGTAGACTACAATTAATGGACGATATCAAAACAGAGTGATCGTACGTGAAGGCGAAGAAGTTAGCGGAAGACCGTGGAACGTGAAAGCTTCTCAGGTACAACAAGGACCTGCCAATAATGACAGAATGATAAATTTTATGATGATAATGATTTGTTTGGAGCAAAAACTGTTTTTGATCAGAAAACGAGAAACTATTTTTGATATGGATTCTCCGTCCCGAGAATAGATTTTATATTCGACCTTTTCTTGTATTGCAAACGGAACTGACAGATCTAATAAAATAATTTCTATATTCTGCAATATTGAATCTCCACAACTTGGAAGTCTACTGCAAGTTTTTCAGTATGAATACATTTGTCGACCTATTGTAGACACTTAATAGAGATATGTATAATACGTTCATCGTAATTTCCTAGTAAATTGTAGGCTTCTTATTCAGTCTTCTCCTATCTAAGAAAAATTTCCGAACACAAACCAGAGAATTCCATTGGAGATCATCAGACAGACAGAAAGAGCGAGAAGAGAGAGAGAGAGAACTGAAGAGCGCCAGAGAGAAGAACACCAGAGACGAACACTTGTTTTGATGGATTGTCAGTTTTGTTTTTCGGTATCTTTGGTCATGAGTTTGAAAACAACAACGCGGTTTATGTTTGTATGTCACATCTGGCACTAGAGAAGGGTGAATGTTGAATATTCATACAAAAGCAGGTTACGAAATGAGATTCATGTTGAATTTAGAGGATAATATTTAAAACAAAGGAAAAGAAAACATTACATTTCTAGTTTGGAGTCAAAAATTCAAGACATTGCTTTAAAACCATTTTATATCCATTACTGAATTGTATTTTATGCTTTCTGCCCTTATGGAACACCAAGATTATAAAAGAGAAAAGAGCTAGTATTAACATGGATTCCGAACTACAACTGGGGCTTGAATCGGTTGAAGTTGGCGGGTACACATTTTATCAAACGAAATCAACTTTCACAGTATAGGCCTCCAAGAGAATCTACAAGGAAAGTTCGGGAGAAGGTACTTGTCTGCAGCGAACTAAGCATGCCATTTGAAGGGCCAATTTATGCTGATTAAAACGAGTAAATAAAATTCCTGTACGGTTGAGAACTGTACAAGAGATTCAACTTGGAAGTTTATGTGAAAAAATTAGAATATGCGCATTTAAACGCATCAAGTACAACATTATTAGTAACGAATGTTGACATGCAAATTGAAATCTATCGGAAGTAACAGAAAAAAAACTGCTTTGCAATAACAAACGGGTTTGTTAGTTAAAATTAGTCATTATACTATTCAAAATAATGATAGGTTAGAGATGGAAATTGATCATTGTTGTTCTTCTGTTCTATAAAGAAATGACGCAGGCAAAAGACTTCCTTCCACCATGAACATTTTATATGTGCAATTGCGTCAAGGGAACAGTTTGCATAACCAAAGCGAAAAGCAATTTCGTCAGGTGATTCAAAAGGTACATAATGTGTTCGGTTACCTGCCTTGTGGAAAGAAAACTGAAACAATCCAATGTATCGCGGTGATCCGAACTGATTCATTAACGTAGACACGAACTTTATTTGATTCTTTCGTTGGTACATCATAACGTCCAGATGAAGAAGTTTCATACTATGTACAAATCTCCTGACATTATCTTTGATTGGTCGGAATCCAAACGTCAAATGGTTGTACAAATCGTGTGCAGTTCTTTGGTATATTCTCAACCATTACGTCTTTGCCATACGTCATCCAATTTGCAATGGACAATTTGTCTGTGAATGGACCTCAGTATCAAGCAGTGGCAAGTTCAAACCATCAACACTATATAATAACGATAGGTCGCTAAGAGACGCAATTGTGCATTTAACGTTAAATCTCTTGAAAAGTTCTCAACCGTACAGGAATTTTATTAGCAGCATGAATTGGTCTTTCACATGGCATGCTTAGTTTATGCGCAGGCGAGTGCTTTCTCCCGAACTTACCTTTTACAGGTGCATGCCACCGACCGCAGCTTATAACGTTAAGCAAAGGAAGTCATTGTGCGCTATATTTGAAAATTGTACGTTCTCGGTTTTTGAATTTTGGAGAATAGTAAATTATTGGGAATATCAAGTCAATATTTTTGACCTTGTGTTCAAGCTCAGCTATACTTACTATAACTAAATAGAATTGCATTATTTTGACGATCACGAAAGAAAACTAATCAAATAGTTTCTTGATCGATCTCTTGATTTGTAATTATGTCTTTATCATCAGCAAGGCTAAGGACGAGGTCCATTCTTGAAAGTGAAATTTGAACTACTCTAGTGCGTTCGAGGATATTCGGCGAATCAAACAAAGACACACGCGCTAATCATAAAAAAAATTGTTGGTCAGGTTGTTTTTTTGAACTTCGCATCTTTTTTTTTTTTAACAGATAGGTTATAGGGGTAGAAATACAGTATACTGTGCGTTTTACACGATACGAATTTCTCTGAGAACAGCACCATGATTGGCAATGAAAACAGTAAGTAAATCGTTTAGCCACGAGGTAAACCTCAGTAGCTATTTCGAACAAATCCTTTCTTCCTCATTAACTATATATTAGTAGCCATAATAAAGGATTATGTTTTCACAGAGGCGACTAGTGGGAAACTATCACTACTGAAGTGATCACAGGGAGTCGTGAAGCTTTGCCTAGATCTATCGAGTTTTCATCACTCAATAGAACGCGAGGATGTGTTCCGGTTGTCAACCCTCATCCGTGAAATGTTGCCACTCTTGTCTCTCATGCTTACGGAGAACGCCTGAAATTATAATGTTGACAGATTGTCGCTAAGTTTCATTTTGTTTACTTTTGGTTTTATTGTTGTTTCATATATTTGCAGTTATCATTGTTATCATTTGTTACAAAAAAATTGTACCGTTTCTGTTGCTGTTAGTGCTTTTGTTGTTGGGGTTGCTCGTTCACCATATTTTCAAAACTTGGCAGCATTATTGGTGCACTTCTGATATGTGACGTTTTCTCAATTGCGCGTTCGGAAGGCAGCCCTTCAAATCGTACCGAAGTCTCCCTATGTACCCCACGTAAAGGAAAAATAGTTCTGTGATTGATGTAGAGTCCAGATTTGACAAGTCTTTGCGGTCACTATAATATGAGGGTGGATCTTGCATTACGTGCATTACATTCATTATAATACGTGCATTACATTCAAACCCCGATCATACTTTAAAACCCACTTTAATAGGAAACCGCTCTATTCATAACCTTGTTGCTGGATAAGTATGTGAAACACATACATGCACAAGAAACAAACTTAAACTAACATTTTGATAAAGAAAATCAATAAATTGCACCGGGCGAACTAAAAGAGAACAACAAACAAACCATAATCAAAATATTTCCCATATAAACAATGGTTTAAGTTGTAAGATTACTTTATTTTTTCAATACAGTGGAGTTTCCCCCTAACTGCACTCTCTTTAACTGTCTGTTGGCCTAACCGCCTATCGTTCAAGAAATGTCATTGTCGTTCGGACACTAAAACTCAAAACTCCAACCATTTTCAGCTGTACTCGGAACTCCACAAGCTACCATACAACACTAAATAAACTAATCTCTACGACTTTGATATTGTTTCGACACCACAAATACGCATACGCCGTAAATAAGGATGTGGTTTATGTGATAGTTCAGTGTACGTAGTTTAAGGAAAATTTCCCTAATCTAGGGAAATTTTGTAGGTAACTTTAATAAAAAGGCAAAAAGAGAATTTGTCGATACAACGCTGAAAATCCAGGGAAATTCTCACGCTGACTGAATAAATGTAATTTTTTCTTTGTTTTTCAGAAGCATACCTATACAATAGCAATATTTTATCTGTGTGTGTCTCTTCAAAGTAGCGTAATTTGCACCCATTGTTAATTGGGTGTGTTTATGTGTATTTATTGCAGAAGCAAGTGAAGGATAAAATTAGAAGCAAAAAGCAAATGAATAAATCAAATGTGGTTGGCGATTCCTTTAATATAGGAAAATTAATCTTACCACATAAATTATGTCGTAGGAAGTGGATACTCAACAAACTAAGGAAAATTTTGAATAATTTAAGCTAAATTTTCTTACGGGAACTTATGGATACTATGATAGTTTAATCTGTGCATTTTTTAAGATACAGTATTAGTGCCATAGCACCAGATTATGAACTAAACTTCTGATTTTGGAATTAAAGTTTATTGCATTATAATACTACAAACTATTATGGAAATGCTATGCAATTTAAGGGCCATGTAATGATGATTTACGCTTTGACCGATTTTTTAAAATCCGAGCAGGCTTAGTCCCATGCTAATCAGTTAACAGGGAGTCTTTTGTAATTGGTTTTATTGGTAGATTGGTTTGAATTTACGTCCTATCTGAGCAGACAGGCTATATAGAACAAAGACTACAGTTTAAAGTGCATTCTGAACCACTGCTTTCCAACTGGGAAAGAATTCTTGACGTCACGTACCTAAACTATTCGAACTAGCCATTAGACCAGCAAAGAAGGACTAAATTTCCTTTTATGATTAAATGGTAAAGTGGTAATAGAACTCATTGCGTCGTCGGAAACTAAACGATGTTGAAAAGAATGAAAGAAAGAAAAAAAATGTGTTCTGAAAATAAAGAAAATGAAGAAAACGGGAAACTGTGAATTTTCGTTAATCAGAGAGTGTCTGAACCAACCAAGGAAACTTTTCTCATTATGGGCCTTTTATATTAAGACCATTTCATTTGTGCTATTCTCAAAAAAACGGAAAATATATTTTCCCATTTCCCATGGCTGAAAAGCTTTTAAATTTAAACGGAAAGTTAATATCGAACGGAAAATACATTCGAGATTATGAGCACTGGTTCTGACTAAATAAGATTCTCCCCGTCTTCCCTCCTTCCTACAATCCCACTATTACAAAATGGAAAAGATGCGGAGAAAAGAAAGAGATAACACTGTGCGGACTTCATATCTAGGCTAAGCTCATACAGAAGATTATGTCGTCGCTCCTAACGTTTATAAGATTTTTTTCTTTATCATCTTCCAGAAGTAAAACATAAGGTTGTTTTCAATAATTAAGCAGTTCTTAATGTCTAAACTCAAATAGAAAATTAAAAAAAAAAAAAGAAAGCATTTCTGTTTATCTTAATTAACAGGACTAAATCCTATTCAAAAGGGTTTCAGTGTTTTAGTGAAGTTAATTAGTGGTTAACTAACTAGCTAGTTCTATGGTATCCATAAGATATATCTGTGTTCAACAACGCAGAAGAAAAAAAAAAGCTTTGTTTGTGAATCGCACCCTTTATGCCAATTTTGTCTAATAAAGACTTATTTGTATTAGCCAGGTAATGAAAATGCTACTGCTTCGTATTTTCCTAAGGTAATTAGACAGATTTTAACAGTACTGTTCTTTCCTATTTGGTCAGTTTTATCGTTGTCCCCACAATTGTTAATCGGACCCCAAATGTCCTTTTTTCTTCCTTGTTTTTTGTACTTGCTCAGTGTACTATTTTTTAATTGCGTAGTTGAGTACTGTATTTTGTTGTAATTGTTCAGTTGAGTATTGTATTTTATTGCAATTGCATGGTTGAGTACTGTATTTTATTGTAATGGCTCACTTAAATACGATATTTTATTGTAATTGCGTAGTTGAGTACTGTATTTTGTTGTAATTGCTCAGTTGGGTATTGTATTTTATTGTAATTGCATGGTTGAGTACTGTATTTTATTGTAATGGCTTACTTGAGTACGATACTTTATTGTAATTGCGTAGTTGAGTACTGTATTGTAAGTGCGTTGTTGAGTACTGTATTTTATTGTAATTGCATAGTTGAGTACGATATTTTTATTGTAATTGCGTAGTTAAGTACTGTATTTTATTGTAATTGCTCAGTTGAGTACTGTATTTTATTGTAATTGCAGTTAAATACTTTATTTTATTAATTTTTAAGATCGTTTTTAAGATGTGATATTTTTTAAAAAATCTCTCACTTATAGTAATCGATATTCAACTAATAGCAATAATGTACCCTTTATTCCTCACTTTTGGTGTGTTTTAACCTAGTAATTAATTCTGATATTTGAGAAATAAGGAAGTGTGTAACTATCACTATCGCGTAGTTGAGTACTGTGTTTTATTATAATTGCTTAGTTGAGTGATGTTCATATTGTGTCCTGGCGTATTAGTCGGAAAATCTGGAACATCTACACTGTTTTAAAGTTCTATCGCGAACTTTGCGTAAATAAATTCGAAAGGAAAAAGAGAATTGAAATGTTTATTTGTGGAACGAATAAGTGTTTGACTAAAAGAACTCAAAATTTCCGCTTGAGAACCTTCCAAGGGGAAGTAAGTAACATATTATTTTGAAGAACTCTTATGGTACTCCTCAACGTCAAGAGAATATATTTGCGTCAGAAGAAATTTTAGAATCTTTGCGGGTGAAAACAAGAAGCACACTAGACTTGGCTAAGTGACTTCCAAGGTTTAAGGCTATATACACGTTCTTGCTGCGAAATTGAACCAGGGTCCTGCTTAAAAACACACCAGTCTTATTCGATGTATAAGTTGTGACGACTAACAGTCAAATTTTTATAATTACATTTTTCAAAAAGTACCGTCCTTGGCTTCTTACGATGTGATAAAATATATTGACTACATAACAGACAAAAAGCTAAATGCCAATTACGTATTTTAATGATATGCCATCGAGTTAGTACATAAACCTCCTGTGCTTCAAAATTTAAGTTGTTTTAAGAAAAACTTTTAGTTTAATATCCCACAATTTTGTTCTTTTGGCTAAGGGAGACGATGATTAAAGCAAGTGAGTGATGATAGAAGAATTGATTGGATGAGAAAGTGAGAGGAAACGGGAGTACTCCTAGAAAACCCAGGGATAAAATGTAACCCACCACAAACTTCGCCGGGGATCGAACCAAGGACTCCACCCAGCAGAAGTAAGCGCTCTACCACTGAGCCACCGTGACCTCCACTTCATATCTCGAGCCTAGCAAAATTATCAGGAAAATTAAGTTAAAATTATCCATTAAGTCGGGGAGAAAAATAATGTTCTATGTTCATGAAATGTTCAAGCATAGCGAATAAAAGTTGCCACAACTCAAGCGTGCACACAATCTTCCTCACTTTTTGCTGAGACCTAACTACGTTATCACCACCATGCGATGGAATTAGGAACTTGAGGTTTTCCAACACTTAGTGTTTAAAAGCATTATAGTGTACTTAAGAAAATTGTTGCTGAAAATTCGAAAACAAATATTAAACATGTCTTATGTTTAGAGAATATTGTACTTTCTTCCTTGTGCTTCATTAGTACAATAAGCGCTTCAGCAATTTTAACAATTAACAATTAGATAAAAGAATGATCCACTAGATATATTTTAATAAATAAATTTGGTATTAGGTCTTTATTGTATAGTATACGTTTGGTAACTGATTATTTCGCAGTTCCTCAATATCTTCAAAATATTTTTATACAATAATTATTTCATATTTATTCCCTAGCATTTACCGTTACTTTTCTTTAGTCTTCCGGTCATAATCACAAGATGCTAAACTCATTTCATCATGAATAAATGAAGCTGCAAACTTAAGCATATTGTAAAACAATTATTTACCTAATCAGGAGTTTGCAAACAGGGTTATTCGAAGAGGTGAATCTTTTCCAAATTGTTGAGATTGCACCTGAAGAAGTCTGACTTAGGAGTAATTTGTTAGTATAAAATAGTACTTAGTTTTTCAATTAAAAGTTATATACAAAATTTTCCATCAACTTCCCTAGTGGTTAACTGGTTAGCTTTCCTGCATTTGGTACGAAACTTCCTGTTTCTATTTCCAGTTAGAGATTATACGCTTAATCAAAGCCGGATTCAGTTTTGTTGGGGAGCTAAGCTATTGAAAGTAATGGGGCCCTTTATATGTTCAGGTTAACATAGACACCTATGTTTAGAAATGAAGAAATTAGTGACATTTTATGAAGCAGGCTAGCATAAGGGGCCTCATTACTTACATCATAAAAGCCTATGCAACACGAAGCATTCTTCCTATATTTAGATTTTATTTTTTGTTTCTTTCTTATATTTTTGGAAAGGTATATCCAGTTTTCCTTTAAATATGGGGCTCCCAAGAGAGTGGGGTCCTAAATTGTAGTTTGTTTAGCTTATACGTAAATCCAGAACTGCGCTTCATATGTTATACTAACCTATGTGTTTATGAATCATAAGTGTAGGCATTTAAAAAGATATTACTCTCCAAACATGCAAACAAGATTTTTCTACGTATCTCAAAGACACAGTAAAAGAAATCATCTTGTGCTCACAACGAAGTGCATTATCATTAGTCCATTGTTTCTTAGTTATACAGGGTTTTCATAAAGTCTGAACGGATTTAATTTGCTTATAATTTTCATAAAAATGCTCATAATGAAATCAAATAGAGTGCAAACGGTAGTGGAAGGATTAAATTTTTACCTGTAATCTGCACCAGCTCAGTTCATTCACCGCCACACCTCCAACTGGGCGCCATTTACGTCCACACATTCGCGTAGGCGGCGCTGGAATCCACTCACAGCGTTCTGCCGTGTTTGATCCGAAATGCCAGCCACAGACGCCCTGATTTTGTCCTTTAAGTTCTCCAAACCATTTGGCTTCTTTGCATAAACTTCCGTTTTCACATTACCCCAAAGCCAGAAGTCGCAGGGGGTAAGGTCAGGGGGTAATCCTTCCGCTACCGTTTGTACTTTATTTGATTTCATTATGAGCATTTTTATGAAAATTATAAGCAAATTAAATCCGTCCAGACTTTATGAAAACCCTGTACACTGGGAACATGATGACTCAATGGGAGCGCTCTCATCTCTGGTGTAAGAGGTCCCTTATTTGATCTCAGGTCATGTGAGTTTGCGGTGGACAAAATCGTGCCCGTGAGTTTTTCTGTTTCTTCTGTTCCGTGTATGTGGGATCTTCTGTTTCCTCCCTCATTCTCATTTCACCGATTATATCATACTCATTCATTTTCGTTAATTACCAGGTGAGATTGTGGAATGAAGAAAGTGGGCGGAAACGGGAGAACCCCGAGAAAACCCACGAGCACGGTGTTTGTCCACCACAAAGTCCACACAGCTCAAAATTAGCCAAAAAATGGGCTGTTACCACTTTTTTGCTGTATCCTTCATAATAATTATGAAAGCATAATTCTTCTACAAAGACTTATTTCTACTTTCGAAAGAGATATGAAAAGTAGGGTTGATTACAAAACAAGAGTTGAGTCTGTCTTATCTCGAAAAAGTGTGGTGAATGTCATAACTCGTTTCGGAAGGTTTCTACTGGAAAAGTTCTGACTCATGAAATACTCAACCAAATCTTAGATTTCTTTGCATTCTTAAAGGACCTTCACTTATACGGTAAATTATAGTTCTAGAATAAGTGCTCAAAATGTATATGCATTTGCTAGACGTTGAACTATCGTAAATTTATAATAAATTAGCAGAATACCAATTGTTCGCAGGGGGTATTCCGCAGGGACATTGCATTCTGGACATAAATGACTGAATTTGGAGTTAAACGGCATCGAAAGTGTCACTGTTCGTCTCAGTGACCCCGAAAACTATGATTCGATACTAATATCGGCCATTTTCGATCATATATAATATACCCCTACCCCAAGTTACGGAACGGAATTTGGATTTTAAATTCATCGCGTCACTGTTCGTCTTAACGTCATCGAAAATTATGAATTCGGCACTAATATCGGTCATTTTTATATATCTCTTCTTGTTACAAGTTGCAGGGCTGAATTTGTATTTAAATGGCATCGGAAGTGTCACTGTTCATCTCAGCAAAACCGAAAACTATGAATTCGACACTAATATCGTTCGTTTCGATCATTTTCAAATATCTCCCCATCCGCTAAGTTGCACCATCAAAGTGAAATGATAGCAACCATCCCAGGCTCTAACTTCGTCTATGTGACAAATTTGATCTAGAGCTGTTTCGTGGTTCAAGAGTTATTAATTTTTATTTATATTTATATATCTCTCCACTCTCCCTCCCCTACATTATACCGTCAAAGTGAAACGATAAAACACTCCCAGGCCCGAACTTCATCCATGTTGAAAATTTGATCGAGACCGATCGAGTGGTTCAAGAGGTACGAAGTTACAAACATAGTCACTTTCAATTTTATATAGTCCTATATAGATAGATAGTCCATCTGCCAACTACACTTACAACATCTTCTAACCATTCCTTGCTGAAAAGATAACATGCTTGTCTGCGGAAAACTAGTTTTACAAACCCATCGATTTATTCTTAAGATATAAATCTGAGTGAAAAGATAACCTATTTAAAAAAATAATAAATTATGTCTTCATGTAATGTAATAAATTAAACTACTCTCTTTTCATTACAATTGTGTAACCTTATATGAATACCCAAACAACACAGAAATATTCATTGGACAACCTAGAGGTGTCAATTCCAACATATCAGGTTGTCTAAGGAACGTCACATTTTTCCTCTCCACTAAACGCCCAGAAGAAATTCAGATCACCACTATGACTTGGACTTCGTTAGAGATTCCCGTGGTACATTTCTCAGTTCTATGTAGAATAATTACAGAACGATTTTTGAACATACGAATATTGTTCCGTGACAGGCATATGGTATTACCTACGAGGTTTTAGTATTACATGATTCATCGTATAAAAAAACTATAAATTGAGAAAGCTGTTTTACGCACAATGAAGAGCGTTTAAAGATACGTAAGTTATTCAAGAATATACTACAATAGTAAATATTCTTTAAATGTTGCTATATCGTGAGTTTCTCGTGACACGGAACGATTCTGATAACTTCTAGATGAAATTTTAAAAAAAAATCGCATAAATTTTGTACATGCATTTACCAAACGGAACAAAAAAAATTGTGACGGGACGAGAAGAGACGTTTGCAAAACTTACGACACAAGACAAGAAAACTTAATCCTCTTCTCATGGGCAACACTACAGGCATATTCCACTGAAATCCAAGAGAAATCCCATAGATTTTAACCATTATTGTTAAATTTTACACTGCAAACTTGAATTTCATGAGACATGTATGAGATATCCTTAGAATGTCTTCTGGATATTTTGTACTATATGGCTAAGTAGCAAGTTATCATGAAAAGAAATTAAGTCTGTAACACCATGAAATAAGTTGAGGATATGCTAGTTTCGTATGAAATATTAGTTTAGTCGAGATTGCAAGAATATTTTATATCTCAGTTAAGTTAATGTTAAAGGAGGAAACAGTCATTCCCAGAAGTTCCACACTAACCACATTACATTTGATTCAATTAAACAAGAATCAGAAGGAAAAAAGTTATTTCACACGTTATATGCAAATGACCTTTATTTAACACGATTTATATTAATTCGTATCATATTTCAATCTGAAGTGTTTTTATATAACAAATTTTACCGGAAAAATCCAAGTTTTAGTAGGGTTTAGAAAATTGTGAATATCAGAATGCAATGTTATAAGGCATAAGAGACAGTCCAACTCATTTTTCAAATGCTATTCATTTTTTTTTTAATTTTAATTTTCCTGTATTAATGTTAGACATTTAGCATCACTTTTACTTTTTTGCTAGCAAGTTCAGTGATATACAATTATCTTTTAAAAGTTGTTTTCTTTGCTACAACATATAGTAATCTAAATAGAACTCACAATGTATCAAATTGTGTATAACTTTAGTTCTGAAGAATCTAAATAATCGGAGTTACAGATCATTAACATATTGTTATCTAAATATTGAATGACTAGAGACATACACACACTCAGAGCAAAGGAAATGAAATTTTAAGTTTTACGTCCCGTGTTTATGCCGGCTAGGCTAAAGGAGCCGGTGATGATGAGCAGTGAAGGAAACGGTGGAATGAAGAAAGTGTGAAGAAATGGGAGAGCCCCGAGAAATCTCATGCACACGGATACACACTCAGAGAATTTCAGGGGCACCCCACAGAAAAAAAAATCCTGTCTGGAGCTAGAATATTCATTCTTTCGCCATATCTCTTTTCATGTTAACCGTGAGTTACCAATATCTTTGCAGTTCTGCTATTCACCCAAGCGATGTACTGATACTCCCCTAAGGAAATTTTTTTTGTAATCATCACTGTACACAGTTGAAAGAGTTACCTTCCTATTCACTCTCATTATTTAAAATTGCCAGAAGTTGGTAAATGTTTATGCTTACACGATTTGGTAGTCCATTATGTATCGGACTAGAGTCACTCGTAAGCTTATGTAGAATTTCCAGGCCTCATATGTCGAATGTTACCAGATTTCGATTAGGATTAGGATTCAAAATTAGATTTCTGGACTTTCGGCCTATATTGCCATATTAGCCCGTCATGTATGAGGGATAACGTCCCTCGGCGGTCACATTGTCCGGAAAATTACGGAGAAAGAAACGAATGGGGAAGGAAAGAGGCGGACTGGGACCATTGCTAGAGGCACCATCCCGGCTTTTACCTGGTGTGAGTGAGGAAAATCTCATTCAGGTTGACTTGTCTGAGAAAGCTTTTACATTTTTCCGACCGAATGTCCTTACTGGAAATCGAACCTTGAGCCTCTCGTACGAAAGGCGAGAGCATTAACGTCTACGCTACGCATACCTACTATTAGATTTCGAGTTTCATTGCTTGAAAAATTGGTTTTAACAGATATTTTTAGAACAATTGTAAATCTGAATAGAATTTTCAGAAGCACACGTAAGAGATTGAACGAGATAATTATAAGTAATTAAAATTATATTAAAATTTTAGTACTAGAGACATTCTGTATTGGAATGCATTATTCACGTTAATTTTCCTACACTTTTACTTTGTTCGCGCAGTAAGACATGAAGAATGAGTGTTTGGTAAAAACACAACGTCGTTACTTGAATGTCATAATTAGAGGTATGTGAGTGAGAAATGTGCCTCAGGACAGCCATGTATGGCAAATTCATTGGTGTTTCCTATATTATATCATGTTGCACTCAGTTTAGCGACGTTACGTGAATGCTAAGATGTCTCGAGGCCTAATCGGAAAATCTGAAGCTCAAATTCTGTAGTTGACTTTTTTCATTGGAGCTTTCCAACGCTTTTTTCGTTCATCCCACTTACGTAATATCGGGTAAAGGTTGGAGGCTGCCCACACGAGGGCAAGGGCTGAGTGACAGCAAGGGACCATACTTACTCGACTTACGCACATACTCGTACAGAAAGGGGTGTGTAAGAGACAAGAGTTGAATCTGTCTCGTCTGGAAATGATGTCTCGATTCGAAAAAGTCTATTGGGAGAACTGTTACTTGTCTCGTCTTGCCTCACATTGAATAATAGATACAAGAGCTTATGTAGTCATCACTGGCCGTTTTTAATCCCCACGTAACCGTTTTTCAGAGGGACTGGGTGAATCTCTGGGCTACTTTGGAACAAGATTAGAAAGAAATAAATTTTACCCCCACCGAAAATTACCCAGGTGGCTGTACTACTGGATAGTACCACTCAATAAATACACGTTCGGCGACTCCCCCCCCCCGAAAAATAGGTTCTTAGTAGTGAAAACTTCATTATATTGGCTCAATCCGAAATGTTGTTAATAAACCAAATAATTACAGTAAAACTTCAATTATCCGAACTCTGTCATTTTGATAGCCAAATAAAATAAAATGATAGATATCACAAAATAAAATATTATATTTTCAATATATGCATATATACATACAAATATATATTGAAATGCGAACAGTATTCGTTCGTTAAAGATGACAGCACGCAAACAAGTGTCTACAGCAAAACAAATATTATTGAACATTTATATTATTTAGCCGCGGTGGCTAAATTGTAAAGCGCTCACCTCTGGTCGTATTTGTCCCTGGTTCGATTCTAGGCCTCGCCAAGTGAACTTTGTTTTAAACAAACACCATTCACGTGGATTTTCTCGAATTCTCTCATTTCCTCTTACTTTATTTATTCCATCACTTCATTCATTACAATCATCCCTGTCTCTCTTATCGTGCGACGGTAAACTAAAATTTTCATTTCATTCAATTTTGTTGAATATACTCAACTAACAACTCTAAACGTATGTAAGTACTGTATTTTAAAAATCGTTTGTAGTAAAAGTGATATTATTTTCAACGTACACACATTAGATCTATCTTTTCATCGGATTTTAGATTGATTTTAGAGAAATTTTTATTTCACAACATAACTTTTTTTTTTCAGACGATAGCCGGGTTTCTAAGTATGCAGATCGCGCCCTGAACTCATTAATTTGGGTAATTGATATTTCACTGTGCTAAAACACAGAACAAATTTGAAATATCTAATTAGACAGAGAATAACAAAAGTAAAAAATGATAAATGAATCTTGTTGTAAAAATAAATTCAACGTTTTGCAACCAAGAATGATGGTACCTGGCACTCAACTGCACCATTATTGATAATGATTGATAATGTCCAATTTCCGTTCTTCGGTATTTTTCGCAATTCTCACAATGTCAATATTAGAAAGGTACCTTAAATTAAAGAATGAGTCATTGTTTCTTCATATTTTGTGGAAAACATGATAAAAAAAGAAATGAAAATAACCAACTTTAACTTAGTTAAGTTTTCCTCTTTGTTTTCAGGAATAACATTTCTCATATGATAACTGAGATAAGTATGTAAAAATAAGCATTAAGAAAAGAAGCACTTGAAAAATTCTTACCTGACAGTAGCTGATACAAACGGTAAGAATAAGAATCCAGAAGAGAGAGAAGTGTCCATGTCCTGGTGTCCCTTTGTACATTTTCCGTGTCAAAGGCCACATGATGCGGTGGCAAAATATAAATTCAAAGTAACGGCTGGCGTGATAATAAATCTACAGATTAACGTTGCCTTAAATGAGTGTATGTGTGTGTGTGTGCAAGGGAAGAATGGGAACCAAACTACGAGATATTTATATATATATAATATAGCCGGAGCGCGTCTGTGTGAAGGTCTGGTTTGCGTTTCGAACTACGAGACGATTTTATGTGATCGCGGTTCGACTTTTTCTCCCCCAAAAATGCTACAGTGCGCTCGCGCAGGAAACTGGCTTGAAAATCTCTCCATCCCTTACCTACTCTCTGTATCCACAATTTCGTTCGCTCCTTACTCTACCAAGCAATGACAACCCTCTCCTCCAACATATACTCCCTTGCACTCTCTCTCTCGCTCTTTCTCAGTTCTATACAAACGATCTCGCTCTCTTGTGAAAGGGATAACCGGGGCTATCACCTCCTTAACTGTAGTCAAACCCCCTTTTTCTCAGTAAGGGATGCGTATTTATGTGTGTGTGTGTGTGAGAGAGAGAGCTGACACGAGCAAAAGTTCAAGAAGAGAATTTTTCTCGATTCATTCCTCTTGCCCGTATATTCCCCACCAATCTTTTCAAGACACGTCAGATGACTTTACATGACGGGGGCGTAGTCCACAACAGAAAAAAGGGGAAAGATATAGGGAAAAATATGTCTATAAAGTTCAGATTTCGAAAACTGATCGTTGTGTTCCATCTTACCCCACCCTACCCTATTTCCGATACATCGATCCATTCATTCCCCCCCCCTCCCATTTTCCTTTACATTCCGTCAGAGAGTATCAGTCCCACGCTATTTCTTTTACGCATTTCCGAGATTTCTATGACGAAATCAGTACGAGATGTAATTATACTATTTGGTGTCACAAAACCAAGCTTTGGAGTTGCGCTACAACAGTTGCCTTTAAAAAGGAAGGGGAAAAAAATAGAAATCACAAACTTATATAAAGTGCGGAACTAACAGCTTAGGCAGTCAATAAACGATGTCTATTCATAGAAAACGATTCTATATTCTTCATTCAAATTAACACTATCTTCAGAGTTTACTTGGTGTTTTTTTTTCTTTCTAATTTATACTATTGATATTGTTACTAAATGATAAAACCACATTTACTGTCCTTGTTCATTTCCCAACTTCTCAAACACCTTTACAGCCTAATATTGGATTATAAAGAAGCTCAGCATTTTATGAGCACTCAACCGTTGCTTCACTCCAGAAATGGCAGATTAAGTTCATTTAAGGGGCTTTGTGAAGAGAAGACACATTGAATTTCCGAAACGTCTATACCTAAATGTAAGGTAATTTTGAAAAGATATTTCCATAAGAGTTTATTCGGTAATAACTCTGTTAAAGGTAAAACATTATTTTTGGAGGCTGATTCTTTCTTTCCCATTTAAATGTATTCCTTTATTATTATTATTATTATTATTATTATTATTATTATTATTATTATTATTATTATTATTATTATTATTATTATTATTATTATTATTATTATTATTATTATTATTTGATTCCTATTTTCTTCAATTTCTCCTTGGTTACAGAGTTTAAATCCGCATTCTGTTTAAAAAAGAAAAATATTATGATTTGTCAGAAAATTAATAAATTCTTTAACTCTTTTGCAATTTATGGTATACAGTATATTCGATACAATATACACACCATACTTTTCTTTCAGAAAAAAATCCCTATTTTCCTCGAATTCTCCTTTTTCAAGTATATGATACGAACACATGTGAATGGTACCAGGCACGTTGCCACAATTTCGTAATAGGGGGGAGTCCGTAACGAAATAATGTGATTATAACACCAGGGGCTCGATCGTTCTAAACTATTTTACTGGAGACATATATTGGATAGTTTAGGGGGGGATGACATGGAATACTGTGGTTATACACCAGGGGCACGATCAATCTAAACTATTTTACTGGCAACATACCCATATTGGTTTGTTAGGACAATAAAATGAGGATATGTTGGTAAGTATTTTAGTAACAAGCTATGAAGAAATCTCGAGTAAAAGAATACTAAAAAAAAGTATTGAAAAAGATACAGTCTTCCGAGGTCATTCGAACTTAGTTCTTCTTGTCTTTTTCTTCTTCTGTTTCTTATCTTCGTTTCATGCCGACAAGGACAGCAACGAGATCTCTTTCGGCAGTAGAAACATCCTATAAAACGGATTAATTTTGCCGCGAAATTGATCTTTTTAACAAGTGTACTGGAATCTATGCTGCCAGGCTCATATTATTGATGATCGTGGGCTATTCTTAAGTTCTACCGAGGCCCGTGCTGGCCCACCGGGACACCGGGACCTGTCCTGGTGCGCCCTCCGAAACATTACAGTATAAATGAATGTATTAGTTTTTAGTAATAAATTCTTATAGTTTTATTGGTAAAGAACCCGTAAAAGGTACAGTGCGCCCTTTACATAAGATACCCTGCGAAATATCACATTACATTAATATATATATATATATATATATATATATATATATATATATATATATATATATATATATATATCTGTATTTCAGTTTTGTATTATAAATTCATACAGTTACTATTGACAAAGAAGAGGTAAAGAGTATAATCACTTACAAAAATGTAGGTATAAAAGTTATGTAGCCATAAAACGAAACAATATGATACTTCAAGAATAGTTCGGATAGTCAAATGTACGATACATTCATGAAATACTTCATTGACACTAGTCTCTAATCTACTATTTTTACCGCATCGAAGCTTTCACAGTCTTAATATGCATCTATGTATATATCCAAGCATATCGATTGCTCCTGTTGGTTTTAAAGCAGTGTTCGGATTATCAGTACCTATTGTATTTCTAAAATATAGCTATATTAATTTCCGTGAAATGTGGTCTTCCTGTGTCACCACGGCATGGCGCGTCCTCAGGTTGCGGATCGAGAAGGAGGCCTCTAGATATAGATCTTAGCTGCGAATATACTGAATAAGCAGTCGCGGACAGACGACAAGGGGTGATCCTCCAGCTTGAGGATTTGGTGTGTTGCTAACAATCTCATCCAATAAAATAAAGTACTTTTCAGATATATTCGCAGAATCATCGGATCAGAACTGATAACTTGGCACGAACTCAGCAAAGTAAAATCGACATGAGATTTGGAACATGGAATATAAGAAATCTCTATAGGTCAGGCGCGTTAAAATTTGTAACGAATCTGTTTAAAAATAGAGGATGGACCTAGTGGGATCTCAGAAAGTTAGATGAGAAGGAAATGGAGGAGTCAAGTCGGGAAATTTTACGTTCTTTTACGGGGAATGAATTAAACATTACCAACTAGGAACAGGGCTTTTCGTTCATAAACGAATAATATCAGCAATTACGTGGGTTGAATTTGTTAATGATAGATTTTCTTTTATTTCTCTTAAGGGTCGGTGGTGTAATGTACATACCCCAACAGAAAATAAGGATAACTATAAAAAAAGACAGTTTTTGCGAAAAAATAGAACGGGTGTTTGATAATCTCCCGCAATACCATATGAAAATTCTGTTAGGCGGTTTCAATGCGAAGGTAGGACGAGAGGGTGTTTTCAAACCAATTATAGGGAATAAATGTGTGCATAAGGAAGGTTGTGACAATGGCGTTAGACTCGTGAACTTTGCAACATCCAGAAATCTTATCGTGAAGATTATAAAATTCCCACATCACGATATTCATAAATATACTTGGACTTCATCACATGGAAAAATACATAATCAAACTGATCACGTTTTAGTAGATAGAAGAAAACAGTCTACCACAATTGATGTTCGATGGTTCAGAGGAGCTGATTGTGATACTGATTACCACCTGATAGCACGACAATAAGAGAGAAACTATCGTTGAATAAAGAAAATATTCAATATATGAAAACGGAGCGGTTTAATTTAAAGAAATTAGAGGAGAGTCAAGTGAGAAGGGAGCCAGATTGAAGTGTCGAGTACATTCTCGGTTTTAGAAGATTCGGAGTGCACTAGTGTTCAGGATACTTGGTTGAAATTAGAGATAATATTAAAATTTCAGGAAAAGAAATATTGGGCACTCAGAAATACATAGGAACAAACCATGGTTCAATCAGGAATGCACTAAAGTAGCAGAGAAGAGAAAACAGAAGAAACAGGATTGGCTACAAAATCCGAACGAAATAACTACATAAAATTTCATTGTCATCTGGCAGAAAACTTCCAAAACTTTTAGAACAAAGAAATGCAATTTTTGAAAGCTAAAATTAATTAACTTGAAGATAATAGTAAAAACAAAGACATTCGGGAAATGAATAAATGCATAAACGAACTTAAGTAAGGCTATCAACCTTGTGCTTATAATTATATTAAAGAAAGCCAACGCAAGAGTTCCCACTGGTCAGGATAGCATCTTAAATAGATGGAAAGATTTCTTTGACAATTTGCTTAACACATAGCCAAAAACTGATGTTCGTGGAGAAAGTGAAATGCATACAGCATAACCATATATTCCAGAACCTAACCAGACAGAAATTGCAATGGCTATTTAAAAAAATTAAAGAAATACACATCTCCTGGTGTAGACGAAATTCTGGCTGACTTAATTTTAGCTGGAGGGGAAAAATTGTAGAGTAAGATACACAAATTCATTCTCCTTATCTGGAAGAAGGAGGAATTACCAAAAGAGTGAAAAGAATCAAACATTGTTCCAGTTCAGAAGAAAAGCAACAAAACTGATTGTAATAATTATCGTGGCATTTCTCTTCTGTCAACATCCAATAAATCCTCTCAAACATTCTATTAGCAAGATTGACTCCATACGCAGATGAAATTATTGGAGATTATCAGAGCAGATTTAGGTAAAATCGATCAACTATCGATCAGATATTTACCATTCGACTAATACTTGAAAAGAAATGGGAATACAATATCCGGGCACATCAATTATTATTGACTTTATAGTCTCAGGTAGGAGGGAAACATTTTATAACATGCTTACAGAATTTGGAATATCGAAAAAGGTAGATTAATTAAGTTATGTTTAAATGAATCTCAAAGTAAGGTTCTAGTAGAGAAATTCTTGTTCATGAGCTTTCACGTTGGG
Source organism: Thermobia domestica (assembly GCF_964235325.1). NCBI lineage: Eukaryota > Metazoa > Arthropoda > Insecta > Zygentoma > Lepismatidae > Thermobia > Thermobia domestica. The sequence continues at coordinate 143,759,469 of NC_137466.1, read as the reverse complement.
AATGGCCTGAAACAAGGAGATGTGTTGTCGCCATTATTATTTAACTTTGTTCTGGAGAACAATATAAGGAAAATCAAAGAGAGTAATCAGGTCCTAGAGCTGAATTACATTTACCAGGTTATGACGTATGCTGATGAGGTAAATTTAATAGGGGATGATAAAACAATAGAAAAAATTAAATCTTAATTAACGCTTGCAGGGATATGGGCTTAGAAATAAATGCAGAGAAAACTAAATACATGGAAGTTTGTCGAGATCGTAATACTGCATTTTATAGATGAGTTAAAATACCAAATAATATTTAATTTCGACAAAGTGGATACTTTGAAATATCTAGGATCATTATTAAGAGACCAAAACCATAATCACTAAGATATTTGATGTCAACTGAAAGCAGGGATTTCGTGTTATTATTGAGTTAAAAATATTTTGTTGTCTCCAACTCTGTTGAGGAATTTGTAGCTTAAAATATAAAAACGAGAATCATGCCTGTTGTTCTGTATGGTTGCGAAACATGATCACTGACTCTGAGGGAAAATCGCAGATGAAAATATTTGAAAACAAGATTCTTAAATCAATATTCAGACTCCAAGAGGAACGGGAATGGGGAATGTCGGAAACTTCATAACGAGGAACCGCATAATTTATACGTTTACCGAACATTGTTAGAGTCATCAAGCCTAGGAGGCTCAAATGGGCAGGTCATGTAGCCAGAATGGAAGAAATTAGAAACGCTTTCAAAGTTTTAACTGAAAATTCAAATAGGAATACGACCATTAGGAAGACCGAGTTTCAGTTGGCTAAGGAGATAAATCAATGGAGAGCTTTTGTAAACACGGCACTGAACCTCCAGTGTCTATAGGCCATAGAACTATATTAAGTTGTTGATATATTTAGCTTCCTTTTATTTGACATAAATGTTATTACAGGAACTAAAAAAGTTTTTCTCTAGTAAAGAGGATTTCGATTCGAGGTTTCCACAAATTAGCTATTTACGTTAATACTAAAACAAATTTGGTGGTGATTTTGATATAAAATGGCACCCATTCTTTCAAAGTCTATATATATATATATATATATATATATATATATATATATATATATATATATATATATATATATATATATATATTCATGTTTGTATGGGCGCCCTTTTAGTAGACTTGTCCACCGCCCTCATTAGTATCCCAGCACGGGCCTGGTTCTACCTGAGAGTCTACCTGGTCAAAACGGTTTATCGATCGTCATTTGTCTTCCATAGGATTAGTATGGAGCTAGATGGAATTCAGAATGCTCCGTTACAATATCCATTTTCAACTTGACACCTCTCCCTTTCCGTTTCCTCCACATAACGTTTTTAATAAGAAAGAGTATCCAAACGCTTGCTGTAGCTTTATATTTTTAATTCAATAATATTCAATAACTCAATAGTGGCTGATTCTTGTTTTTCTCGTATTTTTGTTTTATGTTTCATCCTTCCTTAATTTTTTTCATTTCTGGTTCCGAATGGGGGTCGGACCCCTCGGACCCACCACTTGGCTATGTGTCTGATGGTACCGTCTGGAAAGTTCCTTTATTCTAAAGAGAATGAGGTTCCAACCATTATCCAAGGATAAATAGTGATGATGCAGTAGCTGCTTAACTGAAAGTCAAAAATTTACCTTAAAAATCCCAAAATTACAAAAGGGTTAAGGAGTTTTTTTTGCCAAAATTCCATTATATATGATATTTACTCTATCTGTTCTAATATGAAACAAAAGTATCTCAAGAACATACTTGATGGATTTCCATCAATTCCCGCCAGGATGTAGACGATCAAGTTTAGGAATCGAGTTTATTCATGGAGACGATCCATCCAGTTGATTCCCCAGATTTGGCCAGTCTAAAATCAGTTCCCCATGCATTTTTACATCTACATTGTTATATAAAAGAGTAGAAGAGTGTTACTCATCATAGTTCAAGCCATACTGCTGTAAGTAGAAACGTGAAATTCGGAGAAAATATTACTTCAGTCATGAAGGTAAGTAATAAGGAAAGTTTTTGTTTTTCGAAATACTCATTCTAAAGGGAGAAAGGGGGGGGTTCAAAATTTCCTCTAAGGATTGAGTATCTCATGACTCTCTAGCGTTAGAGAAATAAAATTCGGCAATGTGGGTGCTTCTTTAAAAATAAGGGAACATGTCTTTCAGGGATTTTGAGAATTCCGCTCCAAAATGGCGAAAGAGGGATATTTATGAACTACTCAAATTTACCTTTATTTAATAAAAAAATGGACGATTATAAGGATTTGCTTAAGTTGAAAGATGTGAAATTCGGTACACAAACTCTTAAATAAAAAAGAATATCCGTGTTTTTAGCGTTTTTTTTTTTGAAAATTTCACTTTTGAGAAGGGAAGGGGAGAAGGCGGCATCTTTTATAATATTGAAATTTCCCTTGATTTATTCACAAACTGCTGAATGTAAGGATTTACTTAAGTTGGAGATGAGAAATTCGGTATATAAATTCCTCTACACGTCGTCCTTTCCTCCCTGGCATCGATAGTGATATCTGACTGGCTGAAATAAAACTGCAGAAACTGTAGCTATTTCTAAAATTCCTAGTTCCATTTCTGCGATTAAGTTGCGTCTGATTACCGGTACCATTATAGCCATTCATTCTATCATTAAAACTAGGCACATTAGAAGTATTTTCAGGTTGTACATTTATATTACGAACAGAAGCATATTGTGTCTGATTACGTCCAGAATTACCCTGACCTCTATCCTGTATTATATTGTTATTCTGTATTGCTGACTGACTCATAATTTTGAACAAGCATAGTTAGGTAATTAAAGTTGATGAATTGCGCCGACGTTAACAGTTGTTGTAACAGGAATGGCAATAAGGTTCTAATGGAAGCTATGATACGAGATTCCGGATGATTTGGATTTAATGATCTCAACTCATTATATGTAGATACTACAAATTCCATAATACTCCTATGTAATTTTGGATTAAAGTGTTTCGTTCTCAAGATGGCATCTCTATTCGCTATCATAAAATCATTCTCGTAAGTAGATAATAGAGCATTCTTAAAATCAGAATATGTACGAAGACTACCCCTGATAGCTTTGAACCATGTTAAACAGGGTAGTAACAATATATGTGGCAATAATTTTAAATATTGAGACTCATCTACACCTATAAGCTTACATTCGTCCTCAAATTTTTCAAGAAACCCCTAGCGGGTATATCTTCCGGTACACCACTGAATTTAGTAAGCGATTTAACTTCACTGAATCGTATAGGTTTACCTGTCATGGTCTTCATATACCTGTTGGAGTTTCGCCGTGATGACTGTCTCACTCTTCTTTCCCTATCGATACTTTCCTCTCCACTGCTTGAAGATTCATTAGCTTCCAACATCGTTCTAGGATTGCGATTAGGTTCACGCCTGGTAAATGCAGGACGCACCACATTCATATATCCACCATCTTGCGATGCAATCTTGGAAACACATTTTTCTTTTATAAAGTTAACCTCCTCCTGCAATAATTTGATATGGGTAACATGAGCGTTTAATGTTGACTCTATGAGATCTACAGAGTTTTGAAATTCCGTGACTGTGATACTCTTTCCATCTTTTCGTCATACTGCTCGAGTTTGACTACTATATGCTGGTTCATCTGTGTAAGTTGACGTTGGATAACTTCCCACTTGTTTTCGTTGCATTGTTCTAATTGCCCTAGCTTTAATTCAAAATCCTTCGTTTGTTGGCTTATTTTCCGATCTAGTTTTTCCTCAAGATTCTTAATTTGCTGAGCTATTTCTTCACTTTTTCGATCTTGGTCCTGAGTCTTTTCGTTACTTTTTCGAGCTTGGTCCTGAACTTTTTCATCAAGATTCCTAATTTGCTGAGCTATGTCTCTTAGGATGTCAGTAAAATTTTCGTTAGGATTCATCTCTAGATGAGTATTCTGCTCTCCAGTTATATCTCTATCCGTTGCACTCATGATAATATTTCGGCGTACCACTTTAAAGTGGTCCTTGGTTCGATACCGGGTTTCGGCACCAATTTATAATACGTTTTGTACACCAATAATTGCTACAATAAACTTATACGTATTATATGTTTAGTCTCTGGTTCTTAAACTACGCGACAAACACAATTTACCATTTTCTTAAATTGGATTTAATAGCTACTCTTGAGAAGCGTTTGTATTCCACATTTACATGTTTTACAAGATGTCTGCATACATACACTTACATTTATTACGTCTCCATAGCAACTACTTTAATAGTTGACGATCAAAAAATAATCTACAGATATTTCTTTGTATCTTTCTTTTCTTTATATGAAACTGTTCAAATAATTCGCCTCTGATCCTTTTCTTATAAGATGGTACAGGTTATTTATACAACATACAACGTTATCGTTGTACATCAACTTTGCATTTTTCGAGCGTGAGTCTAATAATTTGAACACGTTTGTAATCAGTGCAAGAAAGAGTTGATGCAATCCTTGCCAGTTCAAGCTATAGGCCTAGAAGTTGATCGTTAGGTCATTCCTTCTACTCAAGGTTAAAATACTGGTGACTCTATTTCTCCTATAGAACACTAGCACGATGACCTGGAAACGAAGGTTATTCCCACTTCTTCCACTAAGCGAAGGGAGATGGCAAAAATATCTACGAAGACAAGTATATTTCGTTATCTACAGTAAATACGTTTAATGTTGGAAATACGACTCAGCGAATGATATGGTGTGAAAACTCAATATCTGATTCAAATGTTTCCTACAAAGTTGTGTTTTATGCATTCTGCTACCGCATGGTGTGTCATTTTTTTTTGAGTCAGATTATTGTATTTTGAATTGTTTCTTGGTTTACATCTCGCGCCTGCTGTACATGATTCTTTCCATTTTATTTTTTTTTATTTAAACATTTGTGCATTTCACCTTCGTAAGTATGCACTGTTTTCTTCTTCATTATTTTGTTAGTATAGCTTATCATAATATCTTTTTGTAATGCGCCTATTTCGATTTTACTGGTATTAACCCTTTCACTACATAAGTCGACTTTTGTCGACGGAAAGAAAGTTTCAATAACCAGCGAATGTCGACTATAGTAAATGGTTTTATTCCTATCTTGGACATGTTGAGAGTAGTCGCCGAAGGTGTTCCGTGCGAATTTTTGCGTTCTGTTGTTTATCGAAAACAATAGAACGCAAAACAATCGAACGGAACACCTTTGGCGACTACTCTCGACAAGCCCAAGATATGGACAAAAATTTAAAATGTTGACTACAGTCGACATTCGCTGCTTAGGGAAATTTTCTTTCCGTCGACTTACGCAATGAAAGGATTATGTGTAAACTTACATTCTGATACAGTGCGATCAGAATAAGCTCCTCCTATCGCTATTCAATCAAAGTAGAGATCGCATAAGTGGTCTGTGTGCAAGAAGTTCTAACTTCAAATTTTGAGTTTATTTATGGCTACAGGGCCATTGTTTATTTGGACGACCAGACAGATGTCGCTATATTATTGTACGAAAGAATTCGCGCTAATAGTATTGCGTTAGACGCATAACAGCTAATACGATGCCACATAGGAAACATCTGTTTAGTAAATATTTATAGTCTTTCCGGTTATTTAAATGTAAAGATATCTGAATGAGACAATTCTACCTTCTCTCCTACCCATTCATTTTCATCAGTATACACTATAGCGATTGATTTTAGTAAGATCCCACACTAATGAAACAGCACCAAGCCTCTACGGCCTTTCTTAGACTATCTTAAATCTTTCCATTTAGTATACGTCGTTCTTTATTCCCACTCACCCCATGTCCACCTATATTACAGCAACGACTTAGTCCCGCCTAGATGTCATGTTTTGTTTAGACAACATGAAACAAAATATTATGGAACTACATACAATTGTTACTAGTTTTTCCGACCAGCCTTAAACACAGTATTCTGATTTCCTCCTTTCATGCCTCATACAACGGAACGGTCCCATTGGAAATTTTAAATATATATATATGTTAAATTTCAGCTCCAGAAGTGTAAGAAACGTTTTCTCATAAATGACCCTATTGGGTCCGCATCCAATGATACTACCTAAATATTGTCTAATGGTGGATGGTTTGCACTAAACCCAAACTAGCCATTTTTAAATGGCAAAAGTTACTTATTAATACTATTTCAGCATTTGTAAACACATGTTTAACCTCGGGGTTACTAACACTGACGATTTCGTTTTTCTTAAGTTATATATAAAAAAGGTATTCCTTATAGGAAAAAAAAATGTTTGTGGAAAACTTTTTTCTTCCGCATCACCAAAGAGTGGTTGAGTGGGTGATCATCAGAGACTTGGGAAAGGGGTGTCTCTCAGTCTATTTCCAGTTTGTGTCATTGGGTTTTATCACCCTCTGGATAAACCTTTGGATAATGAAAGATTTACCTAATGAAACAATTATGTCGTAGAATGATGGATGCTTTTTTTGCACAAATTTCAGAAAAGGACAAGACTTCATTACGCCCAGCCTATCAGAGTTTTAAACCTTATCGGTTCACTGCCTTTTCTGTCTGCTTCCGGCACTGGTTCAAAACATTATATCCGCAGACTACTTCCAGTTTAAAATTCACCAGAATTGTCACCAGGGGGCAATAGCTGCTCTACCATTGCGGAAAGTATGAACACAAATAACCACAACGAACAATACCTGAAAATAATACTCTTCAAACGCAAAAAGGCAAGATGAAAAAATGTGTAGAAAAATGGTGACGAAAACTCGTTAAGGGTTAACCCACATTGGTGGAAAGAGAAGAAGTTGAGGGAAAAAAATGGGTCGAAACTAAGGATGGCCAATTCCGGAATTTTTACTTTCCGAAATCCGGAAAGTAAAATCGGAAATATTCCGGATTTCGAAAAAATCCGGAATTCAATAAAAATCCGGATTTCGGAAAAAATCCGGATTTCGGAAAAATCAGGATTTCAGAAAAATTCCGAAATTCGGTAAAATTCCGGAATTTGAAAAAATCCGGATTTCGGAAAATTCCGGAATTCGGAAAAAATATTTTTTTTTGTAATCCTAAGAATTTTGTTCAAATGCAAACGAACAAATTTTCTTTTTGTAATCCTAAGAATGTATGATGCAAGTTAAGCTGAAACTTACATCCTAAAGTATACACTACTCAATCTTTCCATGGTTAATGAGATGTAGTCCAAAAGTACGATGTACTCCTAATATTTAATTTTTGTTTTACTGTGATATTATCAAGAGGTAAGACATATCACACTGAGATAAACAACTTGACATAATGAAGATGTTATCTATCATACCGGTAGGTAGTTTTCCAGAAAATCGTGAATAACGAATTTTTATGAAGTGAAAATATGCGTCGCTTGTTGCCAGTGTGATGCAATTGATAACTTTTATGCTGGAATAGTCTTATTATTATTATTATTATTATTATTATTATTATTATTATTATTATTATTATTATTATTATTATTATTATTATTAATCGTTTATATACTGTAAAAGAAAAATATGAACCGTTAAGTAGTAGATTTTATCTGTTGTTTTTTGATATCTTCTAACAGTAATAACAAACTGCTTGTAAATACGCAATGTTTATCAAGGACAATGGCATATTAATGTAAGGACTATTCTGCAGACTAGCAATAAATAACTGATAAACAATAGTTGCAAAAAAAGTAACACTTGGGCACGTCAGGGGACATCCACATTGCGCATTATGTTTGCGAGAATATAGGGACGCATTGAGATTCTACAAAGAGCGTGGTGTTATCATGTTCGTTTGGCTAATTTTAATAAGGTGAACCTGATGTATAAAGTAGTTAAAGTCATATTATTACTCCAAGGGCCGTACGATGGAGGCATTAACGTTAATACTAATGGCACTAATGACCACTTACTTGCTCTAACGGTTAACCTCATTTTTGAGATGATTCTTAGAAGTGGGCGTGTTGGCATGCAATTAGAAGACCTTTATCCATTATTTAAAAAGCACACGTTATCTGTGGAGTACTAACGATTTGGGTCACTATCGAACACTAACGTAACACTAGCGACGTTTAAAGTCGAAATTGGGGTCTGACATAAGTGGCTTGTCAACTTCACGGACATTATATTTTCCTTGAATGCGAGAATTTTGCGCCCGGGAAATTTGCGCCCTACCACAAAAATAGGGAAAAATGCGCACACAATATATTTGCACTGGGATGTTTGGGCCCTACCCCAAACAGAGAGAAAAATGGGCCGGTTATATATTTGCACTGGTATGTTTGCGCCCCACAATTCAACTTATTTATGTATTGTGTAAAGTAACTTCCACTCACACTTGAACTAGGCTTGCCTCTCATCGTTTCAGTGAGTTACTCCATCCGTCATAATATTCCGAACAAATGAAAAAAATTCAATTTTAGTTCACTTAAGGGCAATCCATACAAATACAATTTTTCATTATACTACAAAATTTACAATAAAAGTATAAATGACTGATAGACCCTATATAATTATTTATTAATATAATCAAAGAATATAATTTAATCTACAAAAGGCTGTTTGTCTCTACCCAGATATCTATCTCTGTTCACAATCCTTGCGAGTTGTTTGGCTTTTCAGGACACAAAATATAGAAAAGAAAATGTAAAGTGAATGTAAAATCAGTTCAGTAATATTATCAAGAAAACTATGTACAATGTGTTTACTTGCTGGAATTACACTTCAAACACACAATTGCGTTCAGTCGTTCTTTCAGAAAAAATGTTCCGGGGGGCACACTTAGTATTCCGGACGGGGGTCACTGCTGGTACTATTCTATTTATTATTATATTATAGACGTATTATTTTGGTCTCCTCCGAGGGGGAACTCTGAGAGCTCTGGGGAGGCCAGTGTTCCCCAAAAATCATCTCTGGAAGAAGCAGTGATTGCGTTGATCCGTTGTGTTCTTTTGGCTTATATTGAAGTTTATTCTCCCCTTATATAGCGCAATAAAAATAGATCACAAATGGCATGGCTGTGGGGGGAGGATTGTTTATGCTGTAATGTCAGTCCCTCCGAGGAAATGCGTAAGCTCGAATAGTTTCTTTTATTTCGCAGGGCTCAAACTTCCCGGCGGAGGTACATCGCAGGCGCAATTTTCCCTGTTCTTGAGGTAGGGCGCAAATTTTCCAGGCGCAACACCGTTCGAATGACCTCGGAAGACTATATCTTTTTCAATAGTTTTTTTATATTCTTTTACTCGAGATTTTTTCATACCTTCTTATTAAAATACTAACATATCCTCATTTTATTGTCCTAACCAATCAATATGGGTATGCTGTCAGTAAAATATTTAGATTGATCGAGACCCTGGTGTGTAACCACAGTATTTCATATCATGCCCCATTAGAAATCTTGGCTAAACGAACCAATATATGTTGCCAATAAAATAGTTTAGAATGATTAAGCCCTTGGTAAATAACCACAGTATTTCGTGACAGACCCCCCCCCCTTCCTATTACCATATTCTAGCTACGTGCCTGACTCAGCTCATTCTCTACATTCTTTATCAAGCACACATTTTCTAAAGCGGAAAATGTTCTCTAAATACCTAAGCTCATTATTTTCAGCAGATGCACAAATTGGGTAACATTCTATCTACATGAATGTTATATATGTCGATTACTGGAAACCGCTTCTCGCTATCTATTACCAGAATTAGTCCCAGAAGCGACAGTCCTATTAGCGACAGGAACTGTTATCTGTCCTATGAGCGACCGATTCATTTACATTGAGATGATGGAAGATGATATGATTCCATCTCGTAAAATATGTTTGCCTCTGGCGTTATTAGCACCCGAACAACCTTGGTATGGAATATGTACGTGTCAGTGATACTGTTCGTCAAATATATTTTTCCTCTACTGTGAGTGCAAACAAAACTTATTTTAATTTTGATTTAGATTTGACATAAAACATATCAAATAACTTAACGAGACAACAGGGGTATTTCCATGAAAAGTAACGGTATATTCCTATGTAATTATTGAAAGTCCAGTTGTAATATCCCCTTCTTCAAAAGCTCTTTCTGTACTTAATTTGATTCAAATCTATTTACTCACTAAGCATACTAATATATTTTATTTTGAAAAACTTAAACGTGTAACAGTTTCGCCAACTATCTACTTCTTAAACTTCCTATGACTCTATGAATAAAATTTCTAAAAAAATATCAATGATAAAAGACAACTTTTGAGATCCCTTAAATCTGATTGGCTATTCTCAACCAATTCCACCAATTACAATGCAGATCACTCTAAACGATCCAAAAGGTAAACAAACTCTTTAAACTACCTTAACTCCTATTGTAAGCTACTAAAATGTAAACTAATTGCTTAATTTGCCTTCCTTCCTTGTTTTGACTTATACATAAAAGCTTGTCGAGTAGCAATCTGAAATAATCCCTTATAACTAGACGAACTGTTAAGCCCTGCAAGAGATTTGTAACTTAATTAATAATTTCTTCGAATACACCGTGTTTTTAGATTTCTTTCATATCCTCAAATGGTGAACACCTTTTTCCATGGGCGACCGATGGGAAGGCATGGATCGCCCCCCTGGCTCACAAAAATGTATACGTAATATAGCAAACCACGTATATTAAATACCAGATATACCAGACGTGATACAGCAACCATGGAGATGCCCCTCCCTAGAAAATTTTCTTCGGGCGGCCCTACCTCCTTCTGATTTCTTTCTTATGCCATAAACATATTTAATCTAAATTTATGCTCCGTATCATTTTAACATGAAATTTTTAATTATATTAGAATCATAGACAAAGGTGGAGCTATTCTAAATATTTAGTTAATTTTCTCCTTGATAGAGTTAATGTATTCATAGAAATTAATTCAAAAATATAACATTAGGAAAAACGTATAAAATATTGTTAATGTAATGAGAGCATTCTAACGTATTAAATTCAGGTAGAGCGAAATTTTTCATAGTACATTTTTAGGTTCTAAATCACGTTAGTATAAAACAAGTTAAAGAAGAGAGAGCCTTATCTTCTTCCATTATCTTAGTATGAACGAATCGATGACTCATAGGGCAGTTAACAGATCGAATCGGTCGCTCATGGGACAGTTAACAGTTCCTGTCGCTAATAGGACTGTCGCAAGTGGGAAGACACCCTATTACCATATTTACTATATAATGATTAACGTTAAAATCGGAAATAGTTGATTTGTACCGCTTCCGGTCTGAATATTACATTCAACAGGGAACTCGATTCTTAACTATTGACTCTGTACATCGTGGCCAAAATTGATGGTAATCGATCAGATAGTTCTTGAGACTGTTTCACTGACGGACAGAATGAATATATGGCTATAGAGTTTTGATAAACTAAATTCGTTAATGAGTGATGATGGAACAAATACAAGAAAGGGAACCAAGAGTACCACCGGGAAAATTTTCGAACACAAAATTAGCCATCGAAAACCCACATGTCCTGGGTTAGAATACCATAGATGAAAACTCTACCACTGAGTCATCAATCACCCGCTTATTAGTTTTATTAATTATTATATTAATATAAATTAATGAATGCCTGCTTATGTTAATTATTGAACAAATACATTGTATACTTCGTAAAGTCAAAAATTATAAATTTGTAATTACTGTACATAGGTATGTTGACAATAAGCGAATGTTATTAGAATATTTGTTGAGATTTCTTTTTCTTCACTGCCTTTCGTCTGGTTAAAAAGTAGTTTGCAGTACTTTGGAGCAGCTGCAGGTGGGAACACGATAATGTTTGAGACATACAGGCGACATTTTTGTGTGTGAAAATAAGACCTTCCTCATAAAGCAGTAAATAACTGCAGTAACAATTGTCTACGTAAGTGATAAAGACATATCCAACTACAAGAAACTAATACAAGTATATATATTCATTATTGTGTTTTCTTTTACAGCTACTAGCTAGGGATGGCCAATTCCAGAATTTTTACTTTCCAGAATCCGGAAAGTAAAATCGGAAAAATTCCGGATTTTTCCGAATGTCGTAATTATTCTGAATTCCGGAATTTTTCTAAATTCCGTTATTTTTCCGAATGCCGAAATTTTTCCGAAATCCAATTTTTTTTGAATTCCGGAATTTTTCCGAAATCCGGATTTTTTTCTGAATTCCGGATTTTTCAGAATTCCAGAATTTTTCCGAATTCCGGAAAGCAAATTTTCCGATTCCGGAAAACTTATGCTATCCCTAATATATATATATATATATATATATATATATATATATATATATATATATATATAATTAACCTATTTTATGATTAAAACAGACACCTACCACAAGCAGCTTTTATGCAATAGCAAAAGTTATAACTAGCAACACCATACAATGAAATATTAAAAGCATTTTACTGCTACAATATTTTATGAAGAATAAAATAAAAGAATTTACTGCACCGAACGAAAAATGTAACACAAATATCACTTTGTTTCGAGTTACGACCAGTCATTAACCATTATCAGCTTTTTCTTCGTCGATCAAAAGTGCATCAATATATCACAAACATCTATTCAATTACCTGCTTATTGCAAACAACTTGCATTGATTACTGGCATTTAGCTCTGCTTTTGAATTTATGTGTATTGGAATCTCTGTTAGCCTGTGCACCTGCTAAATATACGATGAATATAAGCGTGGGATTTCAAATACGGAATATTGTTTGCGGTAGCAAATACTAGTTGATTAAACTTCAAAGGATTATTAACCTAGTAGCATATCAACTAAATTGAGATACTCGTGTAATTTCATGATGGAAGTGGTTTATTAGAAATTCTCGAATTTACCTGTAAACAGTGATTCTGACTGCCCCCCGCCCCTTCACTTAATGAGGGAGCGTCGAGACACTAATCCAAGCAACGCAGTAACCCAGGGTAATCTAAAAGTATCCGAACATTCACATAACATTGAAACCATGTAGAAAATGTGAAATCACAGAATATTCGTGATATTGGAGAAGTGACGTACGCAAGGGGTTTCGGAGGCTAAGCTCCCCTTTAGTAAGATATGATGAAAAATATACATTTACACTATATATAAATCAAGTGTTCTAAAAATGGAGCCAACGAACTACAGAGCAGTATTCTACAAGTTAAACTAAAGCGAAAAATATAATGTATATAATTATATACCTTTCGGGTCTTTTTTTTTTGGAGATGTGAATTGCACTATATGGCAACATCGCAGATAAAGAACCACAGAGAATATACACCAAGCCAAAAAATACATCGATTACATCGATTAGTTACATCGATTGTTTGCAGATGAAAATTAAAGTCGATAGGCCTATATGTTGACATTAGCACCACTTACTAGCATTAACAATCGATATATGTGCTTATGTATCAAGATGGTCCTTAGTTTTCGACTTTCGAGCTTTTTTGATTCCTACTCCTTAAGGTGGTTCCGAGACGAGGAAGTTTCGATTCGAATAATTTTTCACATTCTGCCGAAAATTGTACATTTGGGCCTCTGTTCTGAATTCTTATAAACTATAATTTATCATGTCAGTATTATTAGAGCTACATTTTACCTCTAAAGCAGTTGCGTCATTTTGTCCCAGTAAATATAAAGAAAATTAGGACTCTACTGCCAACAAATTGCAAGGAAAGCTTTTTTTAGTTTCTCTGGTAGAAAAAAGCATTCTGAACAACATATCAAAAATTAGCAAATTTTAGACTTCCATTTGACCGCCATTTTGAGCCCCCATTTTGGATTTTGTTACTAAACACCTTTCTCGGAAAAAGCAATTATATCTTCTCACAGAATTAAAATACAGAAACTTCGTTCTTGTGTCAAATTGATGTTAATAGATAATATAAATAAGGAAAGGCGGTGCAGTCTTGTGATAATGCCTCCAAATTTAAATATGGCTTCCGTTATTCCAAAAATTTCGTTACTTCGGTTCGTTATCTGTCTTAATTGGCACATAACTATGAAACAATTGAAGTTTCCAAAAAAATCATCCGAAATGGTCGTTATAGAGTAGAATGTCCTCTTTTCGTTGACATCAAAATCATTTCTGTATCTTAATAATTAAGCGAGCTAGACCATTTTATGTGGCGAGAGTATTTTCTTTTATAACACTGAACTCCGCCATGTAAGGCAACATGTCTTTTCTTTAAATAATGTAAAAACTTTAATTTTATAAAGAGAAGTATCTGAATTGTTCTTATAAATTAAAGAAAACAACTATAATAATAATAATAATAATAATCAGTACCGTATTTACGATTTTGTTTCGGGGGGCATTGCTAACTTTTGGAGGTAGGGCTTTGATTGGAAATGTGAAAATTCTGCAAGATATTTCATTTACTTTACTACAGTAAGAAAGATTTCGGGGGAGATTAAGCCCAGAAGCCTCTCTTAAATATGCCACCGATAATGCTGTATATCACAGGATAAAATTTTTGTGAAGTGTTGGGCACTCTCATGTATACATCCAAGTCAGCCATCTGTGCAATTCCTGCCCATGATTGATATGTACCCTGGAAACAAAACATGCATTCTGTCAACTCTTAATTTCATTTATGAGCTAGCAGTGAAATAAAAAATGCCAATTATTGTTACCTTTGACCAGCCATTGTTTTGGAAAACTTCTGAAATCGTGAGTTCAGTCAAAAAGAATGGCCAAGTGAAAGATGCTATTTTGTTATTTTGAAGTTTTCATATCTTAATAAATCTATTGGGTGCTATAGGTACATTAATGGAAGACAGTGGACAGAAGAGATCTTAGCAACAGTCTACAGTGAAAATACAATCATACATGCTATATCAGGAAAAGCAGTACAGCGTGCATTACGTGGGCATCTTATGGTCAACCAATGGCTTACGAACTTAATTATTTCCAAAATTATTGAAACAGAACCTGGGTTTGAGGGCCACATTACCGAGCTAGAACAGTTGTACTGTCAAGTTGAAAAAGGGTGACTTAGAGCTGAACATGCTTGAATCAGATTGTATGGCGCGTATAGTTTCTGCTGTGCATGAAAGAATGTGTTAATAGTCTCAGGAGTCAAAGACAAGCAGACGTTGGTGGAACTATACGCAGATGTTTGGTGTAGTCAGGGAGCTAATTCATGTCGATCGATCAGATCATGGACAATACATCTACACGCTATTTCAGCTTGTTTGCCCATATTTGCTGCTGCAGATCACCAAAATTATCTGAACTCTGCTTACCTGTACCTTCACACCATGAAAGCTTGGATATAACTAACCCTGAAGTGAATCATAAGTTCATGCAGGGATACCATGTCATCAGAAGAAGTAACAGATTCTGTACCGATCTTAGTTGTGACCTGGTTATTGAGCAGACGCTGATGAGGTCATTAGAAACCACAGAGGACTAACAAGAGGTAATGGAATAACAGAGAAGCAAAGGGCAATCTGGACAATATCTTCTCCTGTATCCTCGTTTTACAACTTTTCCATGCAGGACTTCTGTGATATGCAATATACTACTTGTGAACAGCAGAAAGAGGCAACTGCTGCAAGAATAGCTCGTGATAAAGAGGATGTGGCTAAAATTGCTAGTATGCTTGAACTATATTCCTCACTGTCTCAGGAAGTGGCATTGCATAATATTGTAACTGGAATAAATGCAGATAATGATGTGAATGTCCATGAGCTTTTCAGTGTCGATAAAGACATTGTTGCTCAAATGGAAAATCAGTCCACATTTTCATATACACACAAACGCAACATTAAGGCAATCACGTTTGCATCAGCAAAGGTTGTTCAGGTATCGGAAGACAAAACGATAGATCCTACTCTTTTGTTTCAACGGCTCTTGGTTGTGTCTCAGAGTGGAGATTTACACTTAAATGAGGTGATGAAGTATGAGCTTTCTCCATGCTCATCTACACTGTCTGGAGCTAAACACAAACTTAGAAAGGCAGATAAACCTGCACTTCTTGAAGACATAAGAAAGCATGCTACTCTTACGAAAGCTTCAACCTTTTCCCTATACTGTGCAGTATATTTCGGATAGAGGTTCCCTCTTACATAGCCTTAACTGGTCTCAAGGAAGTACTTACAGCTTCATTGCAGATCATTATGCATGTTTTGTTGCAGAACGATATGGAAAAAGCAACTTTGTTTTCGATGGCTACAGAAAGCCTACCCCAAAGGACAATACTTGAACGAAGGAAGACAACTACAACAATAGTAGTCAATGTCACGAAAGCAACAAAATTTGTTGAGAAAAAGGAGGACTTTCTCTCTAATGGAAGCAACAAACAATTATTGATAAAAATAATTACTGTGCGCCTGAGATCGAAAGGATGTCAAGTAATACAAGAAGAGAGAGAGAAGCAGATGTCGACATTGTAAAAGCTGCAGTTGTTAAGTCACTTACCCAGTCAACAACCCTCGTCGGTGAAGATACGGTTCTACTAATATTGCTTCTCTATTATGGCTATACAGATAATAAGGGTCTGTATCTACAATCAGACAAAGGGAAAGCTCATGTTTACAACATTACTGCCTTGAAGAGCTTGCTGGGGAAAGATGTATGTACAAGCCTGTTATTTGCACATACCTTCACTGGATCAGATACTACTTCACGAATTTTTGGTATTGGGAAAAAAGTCAGTTTTTGAAAAACTTAACAAAAATGGCATTTTGCGTGAATGTGCACAGATTTTCTGTTCTTCAAACACAGATCCAAAAACTGAGAAAACTACCGGGGATAAGGCAATGTTATCTTTGTTCAATGGGAAAGAATCCGACACATTACAATCGTTGCGAAATATCTACATTTGAAAAAAAAATGGCGGTTAATAATTCATTTGTAACACCCGAGCGCTTTCCACCCGCAATTTCTGGTACAAAATACCACTCACAACGAACTTACTTTCAGGTCATGGCATGGATGGGTCTTAGTCAAGACATGGATCCTACTAAGTGAGACCGGATTAATGAAGCGAACAAACTGATACCAATAATGGTGGATAATAAACTCACTTCTGTCAGCCTTCTAAAAATGATTCACAGCAGCTGTACATGTGGATGTATCATACGTAAATGTACGTGTAAGAAATATTGTCTCGATTGCACAACAACGTGTGGCTCTTACTATAATGACAACTGTGAAAACATCACAAATGAACCCCTGATGGGTGATGAAGAAATTTAGGGTACTTTTTATATTAGCATAATATGAACAAATAAAAGGAATTTACAATTAATTGCAGACAATTCTTTTACAGACATTAAGACAAAAGTTATACAACAAAAAGTGGTTGTTAATGAATAACATTACATACGTTGTAAACTACATGTTGTACTTTAATGTTTAAAAAAACATACCAGTGTTAGGCATGCCAATTACTGTATTTTGATTTATTGTACAGCGGTGGACACTTCTAAATGGTACAGCCATATGGATATTTACGGCTAAGGTGTACCATTTAGAAGTGTCCACCGCTGTACAACATAATTTGTGACCACTCTATTGTAAATATGAGAGCTGGTAATAAGACACTTTCGTGAAAGTTACACCATTTTTATTACATTATAATTACATCCTTTGTAATGCTCCTATGATATGCATTATTATTATTATTATTATTATTATTATTATTATTATTATTATTATTATTATTATTATTATTATTATTATTATTATTATTGTTATTGAAGTTGTTTTCTTTAATTTATAAGAACAATTCAGATACTTCTCTTTATAAAATTTAAGTTTTACGTTATTTAAAGAAAAGACATGTTGCCTTACATGGCGGAGTTCAGTGTTATAAAAGACAATACTCTCGCTACATAAGATGGTCTAGCACGCTTAGTTTTTAAGATACAGAAATGATTTTGATGTCAACGGAAAGAGGACATTCTACTCTATAACGACCATTTCGGATGTTTTTTTGAAACTTCAACGGCTTCATAGTTATGTGCCAATTAAGACAGATAACTAGTAATGAGCAAATGCATGACCAAGACCAAGACCAAGACCAGGGTGGTCTTGGTCTTGGACTTGGTCTTGCACACCCAGTCTTGGTCTTGGTCTTGCACTGGAACCTTCGGTCTTGGTCTTGGTCTTGGTCTTGCTTGCAAGAGTCTTGGAAGTCTTGCTTTTAAGAAATCTTATGCTTTTCATAGGTAAATTTTACTCTGGATATAAGGGATAATAAAATTCTACAATGCTCCAATAGTAACGTAAATACAATGTATGTTTCTAAATGTAACATAGTTTATCTTCGTGTAAGTATGATAGTAGTGTACAACGTAAGTGATGACCTTTATTTTTTATTGGGTGCCCACGTTTTGCTACTTATAAGATGAATCACGACATTTCGTAATCTTTTTATATTTTTTAACAGATCCAACACTTCCTGACTCCCAAACTGGGGAGGCTACCCCTGGGACGAATGAAAGAAAATCAAAACGGTACAGATTATTGAAATACCATGAACTGCAAAATTATTTTTACACTCTAAAGGTGTCAGATTTTTCTTTTCAACCACGATTAGCTAATGTTTGTATTAAACAAACTTATAATTAAATATTGAGATTTTGTTTTACTGATTCCAATGGAGCAGAAACATGGATATTACGCAAAAGCGATGAAAAAAATTGCAGACTTTCGAAACCTGGGCATGGAGAAAAAAGGAGAGAATTAGCTGTGTTGAACGAAAAACGAATGAGAAGGTATTAGAAATATTAGCATTAGGAGAAAAGAGAAGAGTTTTAGATATTGATAAGATTAGAAATAGGAACTGGTTGGGATATTGGCTGTGGAGGACGTGCTAGAGGATATGGTGAAAGGAAAGAGAGACAGGGAGCAAAGGAGATTGTAGTTGAAGGAAGGTATTAAAACAGAAAATTGCTACATTAAAAATAAGTGCTACATTTAATATTTTACCTATAAACGTTCTTTTTGATAGAACCGTCTGCCCAAGTGAACCCATGATTTTGTCAGTATTGAAGAGGGTATTACTTAATAAGGCATATTTTTGGATTTGGGGGCCAGAATGTTTTGATTAAAATTCGTGCTTTCTCGTTATATTTTCTGTAACTTTTATTTCTTCAAGTTAGGTTAGGTTAGGTTAAGTTACTAACCTAACTTGATGGTTTATACAGATGGGCTTTCTCACTATATTTTCTGATTTTTTTAAAGGCTAGGTTAACATCAACTCATTCCCCCTGTAAATTTCTGTTTATTTTTTAAATCTAAGTTTAGCCCCCTAAATTCAAAACTATACCCTTAATTATAATATTTCCCCATTCTCTAATAATCCTAACTGTAATAAAGAAACAGCATATTAGGAAACTTTAAGTATCAATATCTGAAATCTTCAAGAGCATCTTATTATACTAATATTTTATTTTTTTATTGTCATTGGCTTGATTAACAACACCGGAAAATGGAAACTTTTCCCTGAAATTCTCAAATTCACAGCGGATAACTTGGCACTTTGAAGCCTAATTTCTTTTCGTTCTTTCGCTTAGCATTACCTTGCACACTTCAGTTAGTATTTCTATTGAGAAAAGAAAACTGGGTCTGGTTTAGACAGTAGTATATGCATGATTTCATTAAGGGGAAGGGCTCAAGATCCCAAATTCACATCATTTAAAGTGTTTATATACAAATTTAAATATAGTCATGTTTATACACTTGCGTAATATCTTAGTGAAGGGCCGGGGATTTAATCCCAGAAATTCCTCCTTGCGTACGCCACTGGGTTTGGAAGTAATTTGCTACAGATGGCGTAATATATTTTTACGGATGCTCTGTCCAATTGTACGGAAAACATAAACTAACCTGTGTTACTTGCTCACTATAACATAGTGTTCCACGTAGTCTGCGTCTGAATAGGGAAACGCACGAGGGACTAAACTGTAGCGTAGGGTTGCGTCTGTAGGGAACAAACGCGTTAGCGAAGGTAGGTATGTGAATAAAGTAAATTTGGTTTCTTACTTTATGCTAATACAACTATTTTTTCTTTATCTTTGAAAGTAATGCCATTGTTCGTGTCTCTGTAAGCATGCACATTTGACTTTGCTTTGCAAAATTAATCGCTTTCGTTTTTCTGTTTTCTTTTTTTACATTATCTTGAACTATTAACTTTACTTGATTGACTTCTTCTTCTTCTTCTTCTTCTTCTTTTATAAAGGTGAACCACTTAAATACCCTTAACCTCTCGCAATGCATATGAAAATAGTAACTATCACCGCGAACGAACTTTGCGCTGCAGAAAATGAACTATAATGGACCAACATTTAGTTGAGGAACAGCCTTTTTTCGTGTTACAATTGCGTTAATTTTTGTTAATATGGTATTAGGATAGGTTTGGTATTTTAAATTTAGATAATGGCCCCCTTCATGTAAACCTTAACCTTATAATGTTGTATGTTCTATCTAACCTATATTGAAATAACTTACACTGTATTAAGGATTCATTTTCACTTTTGAAGAAACCAAACTCACCCAATTTCAACCAAATTGAATGCTCTTGAGATATCATTAAACGTCAGATTCGAGCTCATTACCCCATCTGCGCAGAATTTACAGGAATTAAGTGACTTGAGAGTACAGATTTGATGCTTCATGCCTCCAGCTACCTATGCGTCGTTGATTCCATGACCAACCGCGTTGCTGCTGTCCTGCGAGTCAAAATGTGATACTAGATATTAGGTCAGTGGTCATAATGTTTTTGCTGGTCAATGTATGCATTCCAAATATGAAATAACCTTTTGATAGCAATAAGCGTTAGCCTGGGGATCGTGGTTTGTCCTTGAAGCTTGTGCAGTCCACTTTGAACTTGAATTTTCAAACTGATAGTCATGTGGCAACTAAAGCTTGATTGTTCGTATATGGTATTCTTTGTTAAGCTTCCATAGGCTTTTTGGTCAAGCCGAACTCGTATTTCATTGAAGTTATGCTTCAGATTTCGAAACATTGTCGTTGAAGTTTAAATTATGAAAAATAAGTGAAGCTTAGAATCTGGTGCTAGGAATCAAACACAGGTTCTCCCGATTACATGGCATGCATAATCCAAATGCTCTAATTCGTCCGTAACTTGTGAACACATGCTACATGTGCTGCTATAGATATCAAAAAGATAGAGTAAACGAAGATGAAAAGAGAGAATTGATAATGGTTGTAGCGCCTGTCCTAAGACGCCAAGTCTATTGCAATGGCGGACGAAAGTAGAGAGTTAGGTTGGATTGAGTTAGGTTAGGTTAGATTGTGATAGCATACTTCCTCAAGTTTCCTGCCGAAATCAATGTTTCTTGTGACTGAAGTATCATCAGCACAGCCCTGATTTATATGCAAAATACATGTTTATAGTAAGACACAGAAACGTATGGGAAATATTTCTCTCTTTCCGACGGACTTGTAAGGATTCGTTTGAGACGCATATGATAGCGCATATAAGTTCATATTTTGAGTGAAATTCGATGTGCATGCATATTTCGTAAACTTTGCAGGATATTGCATATTTCCAAATTTTATTGCTGCATACTAGCATATTTCAGGGTATATCACAAGAAAGTAGGTTATATTTAAAGTGAACTGAATTATTTTGTAAACGTAGATGTAGAATAAAACATATAGAATAACAGAATAACGTGTTGTATCATAAATTAGTCCACCTGACTTCTCTTGTAGACGGTCTTTATCACGTAGCAGTAATAATCAAATGTCAATTTCCGGAAGTAGACGCACTTGTATCAAATGTAAAGAAAACTATTCATGAAAGGTCCATCGCGCGCACGTATCTTTCGCGAAGTAGCGAAAAATGTTCCGCTACCTCCGCAACACTTTTAAACCCGATGGAGCTTGTAAGTAGAAGCTGTGTTGTATTATGCAGAAAACTTAAATCAAGTGAAGACAGTTGTACACTCACTAAATCCAGATTATGCAGCTGCTATTTGTGTCACAAAAATGTTTCTCTATAAGTGACATTGATAACAAAATGAATACATACTCAACCACTTCTCGAGAATACCTGAAATTATTAGACAGTCGGAATGCTGTACAATGCTTTACTGCATTCACTCTTCTTGTTGGGCAACACAAACTTTGTCCAGTGAAACTCACTGTGTTGCGAAAATACCGTCAGATAAACCTTGAAAAAGCATTAGGCAAAAATCACAGGTACAAAACAATCTGCGACATTGCAAATGTACATAAAGATGAAAACATGAAACTGGAAGAGGACCTTACACAGAAAGACATTTGGTGTTTCTCAGATGCACCAGTGACTCCTGCTGATGTAGAAAGAAACTTTTCGATTTACAAAACATTTCTCACTGATAAACGCAGACGGTTTACAGAAATAAAAACTATGGAAAACGCTAATAGTTCAAGCAAAAGAGGTCATTAAGATGAGATATTTTTTTATAAGAAATTGAAGTTTTATTTTCTTAGTGTATATTTCAGTTCATATGTTAAAATTTTAATGCATATTTTAGAGCATATTTTTTTAAATATTTTTTTGTGCATATTTGCATGCATATCTCGGGGTTGGTTTATGCACGGAAATCCGGGCTCTAATCATCAGCATAACCGCTTCTGCATTGTATTTTATGTTTCCAATTTAAATGATCTAATACTATTTACGATTAAAAACTAGAATTTGAGATCGACAATTTTAGATTAGCTACATTATATCTTCTCAATGTATTGTAGTTTACGTAGATTAAATCAAAACTAATAAAATCCCTTCTTCTTATTCCAAATTTATTTAGGATTAGTTTTATTATGCCTTACACAACACTTCAACTTGTAATTTTCTTAAAATTTTTCTATTTATTACAGAAGAATCATGGTATTTCTAAGAAGAGGAATATCGTCAATGACTCGTCTTCTTACTGAAGCATCAGCAGGTATGATAACTTCGTTCCCTTTTAGAAAGAGCATATTATGAAGAAATCTTCACAAATCAGTAGACAAATAGGCCTATTAATTAATTCAACAGAAGTAATGTTCAGTTAGCGTCTAATTTTGGTTTATTTTATATATATATATATATATATATATATATATATATATATATATATATATATATATATATATATATAAAAGCTATGTACACCACATATTAAGATCGTAAAATCGATCCAGTGATATACGACCACATATATCGATGTGCACGTGTGCTATAGGAATAGCTAGCTACATTTGAATAGAGCTCCTCTTCAAATCAACAGGAAGGTTAAGGTTGTAGTGATTCCTTTAAAATATCATTTCCTCAATGTCCCGGTTACTTCTAAATACAAAAAGATAGTTTAAGCAAATAGAATATATTTGGTCTAGGAATTAATTCGTGCGGGTGGACAAGAGATGGCGCAACGAACGGAGCGTCCCACAGTTCCGTGTATCCACACATGTGTTGCAAACCCCTGTCATCGCGTATCGTTCGTAGTATAGGGCAGTGGATTAAAGCGTCAACAACACCAGTTTGTAGTTAAGTGAACATGGCGCAATTTGTGCCTGATAAAGTGTTTTTGCGGGGTGTCCTGCTGTATTACTTTAACATGCAGAAAAGTGCGACTGAAAGTCATCGTATTTTGGTGGAAGTGTATGGTGACCATGCTCTAGCTGAGCGAACGTGTCAGAAGTGGTTTGCACGGTTTAGAAGTGGTGATTTCGGCTTGGCAGACCAAGAGCGAGCTGGACAGCCAAAAAAATTTCAAGACGAAGAATTGACAGCATTGCTCGAGCAGGATTCGTGTCAAACGCAGGAACAACTTGCAGCAGCATTAGGCGTTGATCAAACAACAGTCTCCAAACGCTTGAAAGCCATGGGAATGATTCAAAAGATGTCACATTGGGTTCCACATGAATTGAAAGACAGAGACGTTGAAAGACGAAAAACCATTTGCGAATTGCTGCTTCAACGACAGAGCAGAAAGGGGTTCCTGCATCGAATTATTACGGGTGATGAGAAGTGGATCCATTACGAGAACCCTAAACGAACAAAGGCCTGGGTGAAACCAGGTGAACCAGGTCCATCACAACCAAAACGAGATATTCACTGTGATAAGGTTATGCTGTGCATATGGTGGGATATGAAAGGTGTGGTGTACTATGAGCTGCTGCAACCGGGTGAAACTATGAATGGAGAACGTTATCGACGACAATTAATGCGTTTGAAGCAAGCTCTGGCCAGAACACGACCAGAATGGGAGAACAGACATGATAAACTTATTGTTCAACATGATAACGCTCGCCCACATGTCGCAAAACCGGTCAAAACCTATTTAGAAAATGTCGGATGGGAAGTTTTACTCCACCCGCCGTATTCACCAGACGTTGCTCCTTCGGACTACTACTTGTTCGATTGCATGAACAACGATTTGATTGGACAGCGGTTTACTTCTTCAGAAGATATCGAAACATGGGTCTCTGACTGGATCGCTTCCAAGGATGAGGACTTCTTTCGCCACGGAATCCGTACATTGCCTGACAGATGGGCGAAAGTGGTGGCTAGCGATGGACAATATTTTTCTTAAGGTATTTATGTATTTTGTGTTTGTACTACAGCTTCAATGTGTGCGTACCAACCGCACGAATTAATTCCTAGACCAAATATGTAAACAAGCGAGTCACTCTAGCTTCAAACTACAGGTTTTCCAATATGTACATGTCGGAGTGTAAACAATTTCACAGTCTTGTGTTTTGTTTCTACACCCATTAAATTGTTTTACCGTCTTGAATAAACAACACTTCATATACTCTACTTTAAGTGTCATAGTCTGAGCCACGCTAAAAGGCAGGGTGTCCTAAAAGTTTTTCAGAAATCGAAAACCCTAAACATTTCAAGTAATAGGCATTGTATTTCAAAGAAATGAAATTTCTTACATGAAAAATTTTGAAATCTTACTTTTGATACAGTTGGGTTTATCGTCAGATTTTTAACTAGGAACCATTCACGTTTAAACCTTTATGCAATCCTTTTGAATCCGAGAATTACGCTCTTATGGTGTTCATCTGGAATATTTACTATTGCCCACGTGATTAATAAGATGCTCTCGCCTCGTCTCGTAATTTTTTGTAGAACTCTCGTCTCGTCTCGATTATTGAAAAAATACTTTCTCATCTCGTCTCTTTTTATAAATTTATGTACAAAATTTCTGCCCTGACTTTCCCTTAGTTTTATCTAGAAGTTACCAGAATTCTTCTGCGTCCCGAGAGTACACGAAGAATATGATATTACAACATGTAAACCATATTTATTGAAATGAAATGATATTAAATTTTAATTTAACGTCCCACGATTATGCCCTTTAGGTTTAACGAGACATAATTAATGAAAGTAAATGATTGCGAAGTTATTTTTTAATGTTCTCTCACCTAAGATCGAAAATGGAACCTTGTGCTCCGAAAGCCACTCGATCAGCACAGACGGCTAAACTTCACCTATTATTCGAGTATATTGTGTAATAGCTTGAGTATCTTTGAACAGGCTCGAAACCAGCTAATGAAGTTTGAGGGGGAAGCAAGTCATTAAAAATTCTCTTACAAATATCTAAATTGTGTTTCTTGTATTGAGATCTGCAGCAGCCACGAAAAGTTTAGGGTGGTCAGGTCCCCCTAGCCCCCCTCTGGTTGAGGACCTGCCTTTGAATATTGATAAATCTCTTCATTTATTCGTACAACTTGTTTATTAATTTATAGTTTTATTATATGAGTTATTTAACACTAGAACAATGTCTCAGATCTTAAACTTATCTTAACTAGTGTTGTGATTAAAAAAAAAAATCTCTTCTCATCTTGAATTCGAAAACCTACTTCTTATTGTAAGTCTCATCTCGAAGACGAGACGAAAATCGAGATGAAACGAGAAAGTTCTGGTCTCCAAGGCAACTTTAAGATTATTCGGAATCACATAACTTACCTTGCGTTTTTGGTACTCTAGACTTGCGGGTTTCTTTGCTTCTTGATATGCTCCAAAAACTAATCATCACACGTGTAATGTGTAAGGGATATTGCCGGACAAATCGTCTCTCTCTTGCTGTCAATAAATCCCTTTGCAGAGCGACAACTGCCGAACTTCAAAGGCAAAGTGTGAATGACACAATCTTGGAGAAAGTGGAAATCATTAATGAATTAATAATGCCTACCCTCGCAACATCCTGCAAAAGAAATGTCTGAAGCATATTAATATAAATGACCCCGTCCTCCCTGAAAAAAATGGTCCAATGAGTCATAAACTTTGCACGGATTGTCAAACCTTCAAATTCAATTAATTTTGCCAGACACATGGAATGTAGTCTCATCGGAAGAAATAATGAGAGGCATAATCCAAATATAATGACTTAATCTGGTAAACATAACTAAAATTTCTTCTTGATGTCACAAACATTGTCTATCTGATCATATACAATCTTAACCTGCAGAGGTTGGCTTTTACTGTTCTTCTGTACGATACTGTGCAACGTAGACAGTTTCAGAGTCAGAGCCAATCGTTTAAGTGATTTATTTGAATTCGGCTCTGCGCTCTCCTGCACTTTATTCATAATATTGTTGCTTGTTCTGGGTTTTCCACAACGTAGCAAATCTGATACATTTCTCGTTACCTTTAACGCATCGTACCACCTCTCAATGTTTAACGTTATGTAGATTTCTCTCCGCTCTAAAACACAAAACGTTCAACTCAGCAAGCCATTAACGCACTGGGATTTTCTCTGAATCGACGCCTCTTTCGTGATTACCTACATACATGTGACCCAGTAGTGTAGACAGAAAAGATACAAGGTATTCGCGTGTATAACAAATCTTATTAGATGTAATCGGTGAATTTTGAAATGATAGAGTGAAGAAATTTCCAGACACTTCAACTTTCCTGTTCGTCTGCAGATGGAAGGAGTTGCTTTCGAAATGTCACTTCTGTTTATGCAGTACGAAACCACTTTGGCAAACAAGTTGTAGACCTGCTTACAAATGTATACTCACTTTGTATTCTTATCTTTCATGACCCAGGAACTCTAGAGTTGGCTCATAATTAGCAGTCAAAATTTCTTATAATACAGAAAAATCGTAATGCATATATATTAATGTAAAATAGCAAGTCCCAGGGGAAATGAGTTTGAGCCCTACTCTGCATCCATTGCAGAAACTTAGCGTAAAATTGTAATGGGAAATGCAATTAAAGTTTCTAATAACTTTCGACGTACATTATATGCCTCTAGTACTTCGATTTCTAAGACATTCCTTATCCAAATCTCTTTGTTACAAATCTTTACAAATTTAAAGACATAGAGAGACAGAGAATTTTACTCACTATAAATAAATTTGTCTTAGAATCTTAAAACTTACCGAAGTTGTTATTCATTTAAAATTTTGATCTCAGTACAAGTTTCACTTTAAATATTAGTATCCATAAAATTTGATATTGTACATATCCATAAATTACTCATCAACTGACACTAAAATTATACTAGACTAGAATGAACAACATTAAAAGTTGATTCATGGTTCATAGTATAAAAAAAATGAACAAGACCATAGCTAGTAATAAATTTAAGTGGAGGAAGGATATAAAGTTTTTGGGAGGTGACGTCGTATCTTTTGGATAATTATTCAGCATAATTTATAGACATGAATAACGAAAATTCGAGTCACCTCCTGGGGGTTTACTGAAAATGTACGTTATGAAATTGGCTCGTACTCATTTATCCTACTTTTAGACTTGAATTTAACTCTGTACCAAAAATAAAAGAAAGAAAAAGAAAGAAAGAAAGAAAGAAAAAAGTTAGTTACGCGACTTTGCTCAGGGTAGTACTATGTATTATTTGAATTTTTATATTTGGGAATGAAGGTGTTTATCTTATTGACAGAAATACCCATTCTTCACGCGGGAAGAATAAAGTTAATGCAAAAGAATTCAAACATTTGAATGGTGTGCAACATGGACAATCGGAAAAACTCAGGCACTATGGTTCACTATACATAACTTTTACATAAATTTTGACTCCAATCCTCCCTTGAATCGAGAATCGAAAAAAAGGCTTTGTACGCGATTAGGTCTAGTGAAGACATATCTGTGTACAAAGTTGATGACTCTAGATGATTTCTCTATATGGGAAATTCTAATGACAGGCCCACAGATAAATAAAATATTATTTTATGTATTAGTAAGGATATAATTAAACAGTGGGTCTTAATAAATAAACTGGCTTCAGTAATCCACGTCTACAATTTTTGGAACTCAATATTTGAACAATCAAAAATCTACACTTTTTTAAACTCGAAATTTCATTTTTACCAAATCTTACCCCTTCCTTTTAAAGTGCCTAAGTTTACCTCTTTGGTTTAACAATATTAATAGTTTGTTACCAAAAATCCATTTTTTTCGGAACAAATATATAAACATTTCTTTTGATAGTAAGCAGTTATTCTTTAATAATGCTGAACCTTAGTAGCAATGTACGTTTCTTGGATGAAGCCTTACTTGATATGCCTTCTGTATGCTAATGTTACAAGAATATTATTTCTCGTATTATGTGACTTTTAACCTCACACAGAGCGAATAAACATGCACTTACCTATTTTCTTTTGTTTTCAGAAATTACTGATGTGTCCAAAGAAATAAGAAGATTGGATTCCTTGACAAAATCCACTATGAAAAGTGACATACTCTTTGAACGGAAAGGAAATGTGGGTATAATAACGTTAAATCGTCCTAAAGTATCCAACGCTATTAGTCCTACAATGGCAGAATGCATCCAACTGGCGCTGAAGGCTTGGCGTGGTAAAATATTTCTAGTATTATTACGGGCTGAGGGATCTACGTTTTGTGGAGGAAGTGATACGGTACAAGGAAACAAGTATATACAGCGATATAATTGCGCCCTACACCTTGCGAGTTTGTATGCAAAGACATTGAAAATTATCCGTGAATATCCCGGGTTTTTTGTCTGTCTCGCACAAGGTCCAGCTGCAGGATATGGTTTTAGTTTTATTCACGTTTCCAAGTTTGCGGTGCTACGTAACAATGCTTATCTCTCAAAGCCAGAATCTGCATTAGGATTGTGTGTTGATAACGGCAGTTCTTATGCGCTCTCTCGCTTACCCTCGGCACTGGGAACATATCTTGCTTTAACAGGAAGACCTTTGCTTGCTACTGATGCATTGCGGTTAAGAGTTGTGCATCATGTATGTTCAGACGAAAATTTCCACAATTTGTGCAAGGAACTTATCACTATCCAGCATCCAACGGACGAGAAAGTGCGAGCAATGATAGAAAGACCTGGTAAAGAGCTTGGTTTGTCCGAGTCTGATCACATAAGAGAACAGATAGAGAAACATTTTAGTCACGAAAGTGTTGAACGAATTATTGATTCCCTTTCTAAAGATGATTCTAAATGGTCGCAAAAAACATTAAAACATTTGGGAAAGCTTAACCCTGTTTCACTTATATTGTCCAAGTTATTGCTAGATGAAGCACGGGACAAAACTTTCGCTGAGTGCCTTTACCAGGAAAACCTTATTTGCGCAAGATTGGCTGAAAGTCCTGATTTTAGAGCAGGTAGGTTATAATAGAGTCACTACAAGATATAAATTGTTCGTAAATAAAATACTGTAGTCCTGTTTATTTACTCGATTGAATGACTAGTTTAAAGTTGTTAATTTCTAAGAGTTTTATGCTAAAATACTACAAGAAGCACTTTTATAAAACTATAAGCTATAACTTCTACATACAGGGTGGGTCATAATGATGGAACATATTTAAAATACATTTGTGGAGCATGTTAAACACATCATTTTATTATCAACTAAGAATTACGTGGAATGCATTCCCAAGGGAGAGGAGTTTGTACTGTGTTTAGTATTTGAAGATTACATCATTTAGATGGACACCAGCTTGATGAGACCCTTGAAACATTCTTCGACCCTAACAATCATATTCAGTACAGTTTGACGCAGGATTTAGGCAGGAATAGTTGCTATGTCCCTTTGGATGCTGTCCTTCAGTTCATTGATAGTAGTGCGTTTTGTGGTGTACATCTTCTCCCTTATGACCCCCATAGGAAATAGTCCGGTAAAGTTAGCTTGGGGAATGTGGATGGCTAATGGGTATCACCGAATCTCGAAATATGGCATCCTGGTAATTGTCGTCGAAGGGTTGTCATTGACAGGATTGCAGTATGACAAATGGCACCATCCAGCTGGATCAAAATGTCCCTTACGCCAAGCTGTCTCATTTCGGCAATTCAAAACTATCAATGAACTGGAAGACAGCACCCGAAGGGAAAAGCAGCCATTCCTGGTCAAACTCTGCATCAAACTATGTTAAACGTAATTATGGCTAAAAGAATGTTCTCGACGAGGTGGTGTAAATCTAAGGATTATAATCTTCAAACATTGAGCACAGTGCAAAACTCCCATCCTTTGTTAATATGGTCCTTATAGTTGGTTAGAAATATTGTGTTCAACATGCTCCAAAAGTGCATCTTAAATGTGTCCCATCAATATGACCCATCCTTTATATGGAGTGTTTTCCAAACGCATTGCTAACTTCTTGTTTATATAGTAACTTGTATGTAATGTTCTTAACAAGACTATAAAGAATCCACTCGTTCAGACACTACAGAAAGTCTTTTGTTTCTGTAAAGAAAGTCTCCGATGTTAACTGCCTAATAGGAGTGTATCAATCGACCACAATATGGTACTAGAAAAATGAATTGAAATGAAATCATAAAGTTTTACGTTCCACTGTTATGCCAGCTAGGTTAAAGAAGACGGTTATGAGAAATAAATGAAACAGTGGAAATAATAAAGTGGGAGGAAACGGGAGAATCCCGAGAAAACCCACGAACACGGACCACCGCAAAATTCACTTGGCACGAGGTGGGACCCGGTGCACCAGAGGTGAACACTCTACCACTGAGCCACCGCGGTCCAATATGATATTAGAATGGCCATTGGTTTGCACAAAAGCAAGGTTTTCCAAGTGTGACACTCCGATTTGCTTGAAACTCCTGGAGTGAACAAATGAATCAAAAGTAAGACATACGTGTGTTTTTTATATCGGCCAGCGTTGGGATGAAGAGCGTAAACCTTAATGTGCACATCCCCTTAAAGTACGAACATAGGGCATTATGACACATTTTTCCAAGGCCATAACTAGCAACGCCGTTAGAGATACACATCTATACTAATGTTGGAAAACAGCTATAAGTTTGAACACTTTACGTGAAACAATATTGTGCGACCGCTTAAATGCTCACAACCACTTTTCTGAGACCGTAAATGAAGCTAGGTTAAGCTCCTGACTTGCCTTGATAGCCTGCCGCTGCAGATCTACGTCATGTCGGTAAATGTGTACCAACGGCGGTTTCAAAGTTCTGAAGCACGGCGAGCGACACCTCAGGGAATTGATTTTGCGTCTTCCACCGGAAGATACTTCCTTTTCCCCACAGTACGACTATTTTTGGGACGTTACTTTCTTGTAGTGTCGCATAACGGACATTCGACAATCTCTTTCGTTTTCCACTTTTCTATAGTTCAACTGCGTTCCTCTTGTATTCCAAGTCCACAGACTCACCACTCCTAACACCGTAGGTCCACAATGCTCTCCTTCGCACATATTCCTCGTAAGTTTCGTCCACTTCTCCAAAGTTGGTGATACCATTTCGTTCTATGACATCCTCATCCAAATCAAAGTGTACGGTAACGTCTTCGTTGTATATTGACATGGCTCTATCTGCAGTATCATTGATCAATTTCCGGAGGTAGTTTACAAGGTGTATCTCTGTTTTGTTTGGAGGTGGTTATGGAATGTATACAATAACAAAATACACTGTAAGTAGAAGAATGACATTTAAGGGGTTTACATCCATCTTGGATAGGGCCCTATAGCTTTGACTTACTACGGCCCAATAAACATAATGTTAAGCATGCCTTATTGTCAACATGCAATCTTACCTCTCATCTTGGGAAATGACGGTTGCAATTATTACAAAAAGATATCCATATTTCTGAACCCCTTAAAACTAACGACATGAAATTTTACATTCAAATTTCATTACAAATAATTTTTACAATAAGATGTCGATATGTCAGAATCTCCTAATATTACAGGCATGAAATTTGGTATTTATATTTCATTTAAAATAATTATAAACATGTTTTAGCGTTTTCAGATGTTGAACCTAGAATGGAAGAGAAGTGAGTGGGGCTGGCTCCTTAAGGTTCCCGTTCGAGGTGCTCGAATTTTATGAGAGAGTTTAGTGAAATTTTAAATGCAAGGTGCAGAACAAAAACGCACAATATTGCTGGCAATAACACTTGATGGCATTTCTATCGCCACTCCAATATCTTCAGCCTCCAATAAACTACCCTTATTTTTAAGAGTACAAAGAACAGAAACTGGGAGATCTTATAAGAACTTCAAGTTGGTCCGGATACGTTGAAGATACGAGTATTGCTTCTTGGCTTGAAGAACATATTTCGATACGAACAGACGAATGAACAGACGCAGGCACGTATGCAGAAATTTATTTCGGTGGTGGTCTAAGTGCAATATGAGGATAAATCGAATTAAAATGTGTAAAAATCATCTCTAAAGTTTAGAGTAAATTTACATAAAAATTGGAATTTTGGGGGAGTTGGACCTCCCATAATCCACACCCTGTCTACGTCCCTGAACAGGTGGGCAGATATCGAAAAATGACTTTTTCGTCATATAAAGATTATGAAACATGTAAATACGTTGAAATCTTGAATTCAGTTTTCTTCTTCTCACAAAAATTTTTCTTCTATCATTGCTTCTGCAATAAGGGTATAATAAAAATCTTTTTTAAAAAAGTTTTCTAAACATAAGAAATCAACTGATAAATCTCGTCGAACTCAACAAAATGAAGTGTTAAAGATAAATTATTTTGTGTAGTTTTCGAAGAAACCAATAAAAAATAATTTCTTTGGCGCAAGATGTATGTCATTCGTGGGAAATGAAACCAAGCTCAAAAGCATGCCACCTGTTAAGGTGAAACCTACTAAAATATATTGACCAAGCCATTTATTATGAAGCTTAGATGACATGGTATATTATTAATGTAATACACGAGATAAAACGAGTCGAGATATAAGGTTTTCTTCTCACGTCTCGTAAATTTTATTAAAATCTCGTCTCATCTTGGTTGTCGAAGAATTCTCTTTCATCTCGTCTCAATTATCGAAAAGTTTCTCCTGTCTTGCTTTGTTTTGTAAATTTATGCGCGAACTTGTTCCTAATTTCATCTAGAAGCCATTAGAATCCTTTCATGGCACGAGAAATCCACATTTATTATTGGAGTACATTGTGTAATGAGTTGTGTGGATTTAAACGTTGATAACTTTCCTTTATGATGCTCGAATAAACACTTTATCTATATTATAAATCATGTGACACTATGCCAGTGTTTGAGATCTATGACTTGGCTCTCCACGAAACTCGTAAAATCTTTCGTCTCGTCTCGAACTTAAAAATGCACTCCTTGTCTCATTTTGGAGATGCAGAAATTTCTCCTCTCATGGGCAACATTATATACCAGTGGTCGCCAAACTCATGAGAATCCTAAGTTACCGGTCCGTTTTTAAATCCTGCTGTGAGCTACCAACCAAAAGAACTATGAACTTAAAAAATGAATGTGTTTATTGACTATAAACTTAGTAAATATGAAATTAAACTACGCAAGTTATTACATGTTTAATAAACACACAGGAAAAACATAACGTGCACAACCCCATGCGTATGCAATCAACGATGAGATGAGGCTGACAAGCGCAGTTGCGCAAGATAAAAAAAAATGTTGTTGTAAGCTTCCCCTGTTGTTAGAGTCAGCTCAGTGGAGAAATCACGGATATCCAACTGGACCGTGAACGCGATCTGCCGCAAATATCCCCGAGAGCTCTTAGTAGCTCTTGATCGACGGTTTGGCCATCACTGCTATATACTATGAGGAAATAAGCTAAAGTTATTCACTGCAATTGATAGTACTTGTCCTTTCTGACAGCTCGCAACGCGCACGTGTTGCTCAATGCTGTGTTGCCAGCTTTTGCGTCCAGTATTGAAACACGAATTTTTTCACTGCAAGTAAATCTCAGTTTTATAAAATTAAATTACACTAAAGAGAACTAAAAAGAATGCTGTCAACAACTAGCACGTCCATTACTCAAGTTGACATTCGAGTAAAACAATGTGCATTTATTTATTTTCAAATTGGCAACGTGCGGAAAGGATGGAATGTTTACCGTGTCAGAACGAGGGGAATGAGCCACTATAACTGGCTGAACGTGCTGTTACCATAGAAACAGTTCTTTATGCCTGATTGTTATGGCCACATGCAGGAAAACGTCTGTGAAGTTGTCCCGCCCACCTAACGAATTTTTCTTTTTTTTTATCTACATCGTTAGTTTATCGTTAGTTTACGTTAGTTTTGCTAAAGTTATCGTTAGTTTTTCAAACTAACGTAAACTAACGATAAACTAACGATGTGATATGAAAAACTTTTGAAATTCGTTTGTGGGCGGGGAACCGTGAAGTTGGTCTGCCCATTTATTTCTCGAATAAACTCGTTATTTTTGCAAAACTAACGATAGTTTTAGTAAAACTAACGTAAACTAACGATGTGAGTTGGAATTTTATGAGAATTCAATATGGGTGGGCTATTTCACATTTGGCGGGAAACTTTATTTCTCGAATAAAATCGTAAAAAAATAACGATAGTTTTAGTAAAACTAACGTAAACTAACGATGTGAGTTGGAATTTTATGAGAATTCAATATGGACGGGCTAATTCACAGTTGGCGGGAACTTTATTTCTTGAATAAAATCGTTATTTTTGCGAAACTAACGATAGTTTTAGCAAAACTAACGTAAACTAACGATAAACTAACGATGTGAGTTGGAATTTTATGAGAATTCAATATGGGCGGGCTAATTCACAGTTGGCGGGAAACTTTATTTCTCGAATAAAATCGTTATTTGTGCGAAACTAACGATAGTTTTAGCAAAACTAACGCAAACTAACCATAAACTAATGATGTGATATGAAAAACTTAAAATTCGTTTGTGGGCGGGGAACCGTGAAGTTGGCCTGCCCATTTATTTCTCGAATAAAATCGTTATTTTTGCAAAACTAACGATAGTTTTAGTAAAACTAACGTAAACTAACGATAAACTAACGATGTAGATAAAAAAAGAAAAATTCGTTAGGTGGGCGGGACAAGTTCACAGACGTTGCAGGAAGGGGGAAAAAAAGCAGAAATCAACTGTCAGAAAGGGCGAGTATTATCAATTGCAGTGTCGGATCTAGAAGTTAAAAACTGGGGGGCAGCCATAACCCTGGCTATGAAGGTATATCATTAGTTTAATTTCCAAAAAATATATAAATAACAGTTTCAGTTATTTTTGTCACTCGAAAAACTAGGAGGGCCTAGGCCCCCCGGCCCCGGGCTAAATCCACCACTGATCAATTGGAGTATAGTTAACTCTTATTTGATTATTTTCTCTTGTTATTACCTTGAACTTCCTGTTTTTACTTACTCTAATCCTTGCTTCACTTTTCTTTCTTCTTGATGACAAGAGCTAGGTATTAGAACAGGCTTAGTTAAATTCCGCCCGCTTTAACAAAGATATTTAAATTCGAATTTGAATTGAATCTTTAAATTAAAACATTTTTCAGTTAATGTTTCCAGAATTGTTCACTTTCCTTGTAATAATAGATATTTAATAAGGCATACTACCAGAGAATTGTATATTTGATATTCGTACTATATTTATATGAGTTGTAATAATTTCTCGACATGTCTCACTGTTTATCTCATGAAACGTTTACGCGTAGACGCGTCACTAGTGACAAAATTGGTCTCTGGGTGTTTGTATGAAATTAAACCTAATTTCAAACTAACGTAGTTATGTGCTCATAAAAATATTTAATGTTTAAGTTACAGTTCAAATATTGTATTTAGTAAATCTTTTGTAGAATTCGAAAAGTAAGGACGGGGGACGCGGTGGCTCAGTGGTAGAGCGTTCACCTCCGGTGTTTAGAGTCCCTGGTTCGATCCCAGCTCTCGCCGTGTGAACTTTGTGATGGACAAACACCGTGATCGTGGGTTTTCTCGGGGTTCTACCATTTTCTCCCACTTTCTTCATTCCACCATTTCACTCATTTCTCACTTTCACCGTCATCTTTAGCCTAACGGGCATATCCGTGTGACGTTAAACTTAAAGATTTCATTTCATTTCGAAAAGTAAGTTCTGCAGAAACGAATTAGTTGAAAAAAATGTTATAGCTGAAAAAAATGTTATAGCTGAAAAAAATGAAAAAATGAAGTACTGTAAGTAAGTGTACCTGGAAGAAAATTCACTGCGTATTAGGTGTTTTCTATCTCTTCAACATGCCTGCTTATAATATACATATTATTAGTATACGAGTTATCGTGTCGTTTGAGTTAACTATTATTGATTTTTATATTTTTATGATTTGTAGCTGTCCGTAGAATTTTTGTTGAGAAGACATCCACTCCAACTTGGTCGTATTCCCGACTACAAGATGTTCCAAGTGATTTCATCGCCTCCATATGTAAGACGCCTAATGAGAACGAGCATAGGATTTTCAAAATTTTGACAGAGGTAATGCTTCTTTTTTTTTTTTTTAAAAAAAAATATATTTATTGCGGTGTTACCAAGGTTTTAGAAGTTTGACTACTAAAATTCTTTTATATAATATGTATTATTATTATTATTATTATTATTATTATTATTATTATTATTATTATTATTATTATAAAGTACTCTGCCTTTTGACAGGTTCAGGGACTAATGTTTTTCTTCTTTCTTAATTTTCAGTTTGGTCCTGGAAATGTTTTTTCCACGTTTCTCGATTTTCAGCTTCCTCTGTTAACTCCCAATATTTTCTTATATTTTTTAAATCATCGATCACTTGTGTTCTTCTTCTTCCTATTCCTCGCTTTCCTTCCATCTTTCCTTCTATGGCGATATGAAGAAGACAATTTCTGCGCAAGATGTGTCCAATTCAACTGGCCTTTCTACGAAGAATGGTGGCTAGAAGCGTCCTCTTCTCTCCTATTAGTTTCGAAACATCTTCGTTTGTTACTCTTTCTGTCCATTTTATCTTCTTCATCTTCCTACAACGCCACACTTCAAAGCTTTCTAAATATTTCTTCTCTAACTTCCGTAATGTCCGAGTCTCTGAACCATAAAATCCAATACTCCACATATAGCACTTGACCAATTTCTTCCTTAGTCCAATATTAAGGCTGCTAATTAAGAGTGATGAGTTCTTGTTGAGTGCTGCTTTGGCCATGGCAATTCTTGATCTGATTTCTTTGGTGCAGTACGCGCCTTTCGTCAAAATACTTCCCAGATATTGAAATACTCCTTGTTCTACTCTGACCCGTAAAGTTCATTTCCACTGGATATGTTCATGACTTTTCGATTTTTCGATGTTGATTTCCATTCCATACAGTTTTGCAGTGTCAGCTACTTTGTCAATAATCTCCTGTAGTCTTTCTTTCGGTTCTCCGAATACCTGATCTTGTTACCCTGTCCGTATTCCTTGTCTGTCCGGGAGAAAACATCTCTAGAAGTATTTGATGGATTACCAGAAATTTTGGCCCGGATGTAGATGATTAAAAGTTAAAAATTGAGTTCGTTGGCGGAAGTGGTCCATCCATTAGATGTGGTAGAAATCAACCATTTCCGGTTTTTATGTTGATCAATATACACTAGAAACTATAACAGATGCTGAGAAGTGGTTTCTTGTAATTAACTAAGGATTCCAAGAATACATTTCATCTCCATCCTTAAGTCTTTACTAAAACCAGACGTGTCAGAATTCAACCACTTTCGGTTTTAATGTTGATCGATATAGAGTAAAAGCGGTAACGGGTAGCAAGAAGTGGTTTTCCTTTCACCATTGAACAATATTTGAATAGTATCACTACATGCAGACCCAATAGGGCCATTTATGAGAAAAGGTATCTTGTATCACTGGAAATAAAAGTAAAAAGAAAAATGAATTTCCAGTAGAACCGTCTTCACCTATGATGAATGGAGAGACGAAAATGGAGTACATTATGCAAGACAGCGTGATTAGAAAAGATTATAACGATTGTATGTAGCTCAACTATATTCTCTTTTATGTCGTCTGAACAAAATATGGCATATATTGCGGGATTTGGTCGTTGCTATAATGAGGGCGAAGACATAGGAAATAGAGAGAACATCTACTAAGTAGAATGATTTAACAATTTTTAAGATAGAATGGCATAGTCTCATAGGCATGAGGCTGTTCCTCTTGTTCTATTAAAAACGTTATTTGTTACGTATTGGGAATGTGGATGGTGGCTATGCTAATTTACTGTCTTCTGTCGATGATGCTATTTAGCTTCCATCGTTAACGCTGCTATCGACATTTAGCAACACTAACAGCTAAGAAGCTAACTAACTTATTCAAATCACAAAGATATTCTTTCGTTAAGAGCCTGCCTTGCTAAAAATAATACAAAATTTACCATTTTCCTTTTGCTTGTTTATTCATAAATAAAAGGAGATAATGAAATGCAAGTCACCACAATCATAGATAATGCTATTCTACAACAGAAAATATGAACTTGAAGGATGTTCAGTGTTGCCATCCATAGAAATTACAGTGTTGCCACAAAAACAATTTCCCTAAAATCTAAGTTAATGTAGCGAGTAGAGGAATGAACTCAACTGCATTTAATTACGCATCATGTTGTTTTGGTTTCCTGTGAACTACTTTTTAAATAATAGTTGTATTTAGTTTGTAATAAACAAAATAGTTTTAACATACAGTTATTAAAACTAAATAATAATGTTAATTGAAAAGTAATTCACAACAAACCAAAACAACATGATACGTAATTAAATGCAGTTGAGTTCATTCCTCTACTCGCTACATTAACTTAGATTTTAGGGAAATTGTTTTTGTGGCAACACTGTAATTTCTATGGATGGCAACACTGAACATCCTTCAGGTTCATATTTTCTGTTGTAGAATAGCATTATCTATGATTGTGGTGACTTGCATTTCATTATCTCCTTTCATTTATGAATAAACAAGCAAAAGAAAAATGGTAAATTTTGTATTATTTTTAGTAAGGCAGGCTCTTAACAAGAGATTATGTCCTACTAAGTTGCTACCACTGCTTTGTTAACTATACTAACATCAACTCTACTGTGTTTGGATTTGTGCTTCTGACCAGATCATGGTAGTCTTCGTATTCGTCAAATCTAACGTACAGAGTGGCCATAAAATCCCTTTACACCTGCACTTATTTCATCACTACATTAATAATACTTAATAATAACGCTTTCTGGTCGACTTGCAAGTTGAACGCATCACTGACGCACTAACTTTTGCGCACGTTTTCTTTCGGGTTGGTGGACGACCAGAACGATGAGCATCCAAAACATTTCCCAGGCGAAGAGTTTTCTTCTACCATGTGATCAAAATCTGACGACTTGGTGACTCCTTACCAAACCGTTCACGAACCTATCCATCACCTTCAGCATATTTTCGTTGTTCTGCTTCCGTTCATGAAACGACACACTTACCACTAAGCACACCTCCAAAGTGAAGTTACTGGTTATTGTTCACCAAACACAGAAAGGCAAGACAGTGAACTGGTCAACGCACAGATTATATTCTCCTCCCTCTGCGAGCAGTTATGTGGGAATCATATGATAATTCACCGGAGGAGCACTGTTGTCATGTCAATGATCAGAATGAGAGTTTCAAATCTTAATCAGGCCTATATTGACATCTCATATTGTTACACCATTTAGTTCGGGAATAGAGGGATTTTCTAGTCACCCTATGTACGTAACCTAAAACCCGTTGGGCATTAATACGAAAGAATGACATCAATTGTTATGGAACTGAGAAAGTGAATTGTAACAATCAAGTGGGGAAGAAAACGATTGTTACAACCTTCCAAAACGTCTTTTTAACTTTTTGTCTAAGAATTTTATTAGTCATCGATCAGTTCACATTCGTTTATACAACATTCTACGTCTTTCCATTTTCAAAAGTCTGAAAGATAACCAAAGCTGCTTTCATGGTCTTGCACTCTCTGATTCGATTTCTCCAATTAGAGAAACAATTAGCACTCGAATAACCGCCCCGATTGATTCATCAGAGAATGAAACACAACAGAAACAAGACAATACTTGCTTCTGTGAGCAAAACTAAGTTCTGGATACCTTTGTCCATTTGGCACTTTTCTTTGAAATCAGTCTTTCGAAATGGAACAGGGTGAACTATCTTTCGGAAAATACGGTCTTTATTTTCCAGCTCTCGTGAAGCAATCTCAACCAATAATTATCGAAATGTATCAAAAATTGGGTACTTTCAGCATGCACTATCATGAAAGGTAATGTCTGGAATTTACTTGCTCCTGCTCACTTCTCGGCAAATCGTTGTTTTTCGGTGTTGTAATTTACATTAGTTGTTGACGATCTCATCCCCGTGTGTGAAAGCTGATTTTCTTTATGTTCTTTTCCATAATCTGAGATATCATCGTCATTATATATCATTATTAGTCATTAACTCTTACAAGACTTTTGTCATCGTATGATAGACATGTCATAGACGAAGACACATTTGATTTCTCATTCTAAATCCAAAGATACCGGAAGAGATTTTAACTTATCCGAAGAACTAATTTCATAATTGTTCTCTAATGAATGTTTGGATCTATCAAAGCTACTACTAACCTAACTCCACTCTGTATTACGTGTATTCTTCAGATACTGTTTACTTCCTCAAACATTCTGCAAGCTTATGATTTAAAAAAAAAAAAAAATCTTCTACCAACACAAAAGCGAGCTGAAGCCTGCAAAGTATTTACACCCGCCTTTGCCATTGTCAATTACTGCTGAGATCCAGTATTTATTATAATATTTGATACGAAGTGATGATAAAAATACAAATTCGTTCTGTAGTGTACAGTGTTTGCATGCAAATGTGCCAAGAATGGATAATTCACTTTGAAGTCCGTTGTTTCACCCACGTTCTACCAATAACTGCCTCTACCAAGTTATTTCCACATCCTACCCCATACCCCATATATCCCTCGATCGTCATTTCACGGTCACACAATATGATTCATAGGGTAACATTGAACTGTGTGTAATGATTGGAGATTTCCTTCCCTCTCCGCTCGATTCAAATAAAACTAAAAATATCGTCCGAACTCATTCTAATTTATAGCATTCACCGTAATGTTTACACATGCACTTTAATAGCAAATAGCAAAATAGGCAATAAGTATTATATTCCAATACTCTCTATCTAACTTGCAAATTAAATGTATGTCTATCTGTTGTATGTATACAAGACAAGTGCTACAGCCACGCCTCTCCATCGTAGTTCATCCAAGTGAAACAGTCAACCGACCAAGGATGACGATAACGTGTAGACCTGAAAGTTGATTTTTGTTCAGGATGCGGTCCCCTGGATGTCAGTGATGCTCTATAATTCGAGGATTGCTACGGGAATGCTGCATTTCCATTGACTTTCCTGATGATTGACGTAGCTAATAAAGAGATTAAAATTCAGTGAAATCAGGGGTTAGCAAAGTGTTTCAACAATCACTCTCATCTCAGGTGAGTATCTACACTCAGGGCCATAGACGTGATTTATTTTTTGACAGGGAATCTTACACCAGATTCATACTAATAAAAGTTGACTGCATGCTTGACAATACAATAACTGAGTGCATTCCTCCAATATCAACATCATTATGGCTTGTACCAAGTAACATCAACCTAATTAACTAACCCAGAGGATCAATGCCGCATTCACAAAACCTCTCGACTGACTTCTATTCCTAGCAACTGGATCCAATTTCTACTTTGCAGTCCTATTTCTGCGAGATCCATCTTAACATTGTCCTCACATCTGCGCCTAGGTCTTCCTATTGGTCGTTTCCCATTGGTCTTCCAATCAACAATTTGAAAGCATTTTTACTTTCTTCCATCCTAGGTACATGACCCGCCCTCCTAAGTCTCCTAGACTTCATGGCCCTAACAATGTTCGGTAAACCGTATAAATTATGAAGTTTCCTTCATTCCCCATTCCTGTCTCACTTAGGTCCGAATATTCGTCTCAGGATCTTGTTCTCACCCTCAGAGTAAGCGACCACGTTTCGCAACCATACAGAACAACAGGCATGATTATCGTTTTATATATTTGTTTTTAGTTTCAAATTCCTCCACAGAATTCGCGACGGCAAGAGATTAACAGAAAATATTAATCGCAACTTCAGACTTCATAATCAAGAAAGTAAGATTCAAGTAATGTGACGTTGTCTCAGGATATATACACGAAACATTCCCATTGAAATTTGTACTCAACGTATGTAAAGTAAGATCAATAATATATTATAATTCAGAGGAAAATGGACAAGATATGGTGAGTTCTCAGTAGCTGTGGGTCCTTAACGACTTATTCGGCTATTTATATATTTCATATTTCAGCTTCAAAAGAAGTCCTTGGCACCATATGACACCTTTAAAACCGAGTATTACTAAACTCAAGCCTTACGACCAAAACAAAGAAGTTTAAAACAGGTTGTGAAAAAAACATTTTTTTTCTTTTGACATTTCTTTGGCAAAGGCTTTTCTATCAGCAATTGGAGTTAATCCGAAAAATCAGTTACTCGATGTTCGATTATACGGGTGTGTGGTGTACTTCGTCGCATGGAATAAAGCTAGCGTTAGATGCATTTCCGTGGATTCACTTGCTATCTGTCTTGTATTCAAGTCCACAAGAGATTGGTGCACTCTGCTGATGACCGTGGTAAACAAGATGATGACCAACTGTTCCCCCCTCCCACATTTCCGCATGATAACCTAATTGATGGCTTGTTAGGGTACCGTGTAGGCCAGGGACCCAGCTGTGTCCGTCATTTCTTCCAGAAGATTTTAATATAAAGGAATAAATGTTGCCAGGTGTAAGCGTCTTTCTCATAATCAGCACACTTTATCAGTCACAGATCACTATACCAAACACAGATCAAGATATCCTTAAAACATTTTATCCCGCAAAAAAAAAATCACTTTAGTTCGTTATTATGTAGTAGAGAATGGTGTGGCATAATATCTTCCCCCTCATTGAAATCCTGAAATTGCACAAAAAGTCTGGGAAGGGATTATGAAATACTTGCAAAGTTAACTGGTACATAACTACCTCGTATAGTCTTTTTTAATTTCTTTTGTAACACAGGCAGTTTCAACAAGAATACGAACAATTTTATGCCATCCCTTTGAAACTTAACAGTTGCACGTTTAATATAAATTGGATGTGCATTTAAATAACGAAAGCACACTTATAAAAGTTTCTAGGCCTCCCCCAGTGATTTTTTCTCAATCCAGTATTTTTAGTACTGCCAGTATGTCTGACAATAAATTTCCATATTATGATGGCATGCGTTTTCATACAGAAACAGTTTCGATGATTATCGTAAGAATCCAACACTAAACAGTGGAGATAAAATGCTACGTATTCTGTAAGTTCTGGTTCTTCTAAACCAGTACTTAGCGTCAAAGTTCTCATGTTCTACTTTTTAAGGGTGTATAGCTGTCAATCTTTATTCGTCTTTCCAT
This sequence comes from Thermobia domestica, assembly GCF_964235325.1. NCBI lineage: Eukaryota > Metazoa > Arthropoda > Insecta > Zygentoma > Lepismatidae > Thermobia > Thermobia domestica. Next base: position 143,715,788 of record NC_137466.1, on the reverse strand, counting down.
GATTTCATAAGACTATAACTTTGTAAATAGGTAATTTTGACTTACGTTTAGTAGAAAGGTTTATTTTCTAGCTTATATTGATGTGGTAAATCAAACTTGTTTGCCAGTTATAAACTTACAAAAACTAAAAATAGTAATCCATTTTACGACTTTAATACGTGGGTCACTACGAAAGTTTTGAGATGTGAAATAACTTATATACTTAAAATCAATTTAACACTTACATTTTCTCAACATATTCACCATTACCGGTACATTGTACACGCTTTTGCATCCTCGAAAATCACTTTTGGAAGCAGTGTTGCCAGTCTTTTACTTCAAGTGTTGAAAGTTCATTCTCGTAAGCCACTACAGATTCTTCAGGGCTGCAAAATCTCTTCTCACGCATGCGATCTTTAATCCTGGGGAACAGAAAAAAATCACATGGGGCTAGGTCAGGGCTATACGGCGGATGAGTCATAAGTTTGACCTCCGTAGATTCTAAAAACTGAATTGTGATGTTGGCCGTGTGTGCGGACGCGTTGTCACGATGAAGCAGGATCCCCGCAATCCAGTTCTTGGACGCCGTTCCCGAAGCTTCTGGAAAACTTTTGTTAGGTAAACAGTGGTGTGCCACTGAGCAATAACAGTCCTTTGTTCTTCAAGTGGAACAGTTGCAACATGGCCAGATTTGGAGAAGAAAGTTGCGAGCATCTTCTTCCCCACACTTCGCGGTCGCTTCACTTTCGTGGGTGGATTTTCGTCTGAAAAGATCCAAACTGTAGACTGGCGTTTATTTTAGGGTCAAATTGATAGATCCAAGTCTCATCACTAGTAACAATGTCAGAGACGCGTCGAGAATTGCCTCCATCAAATCTTGCAAGCATTTCTTCACACCATTCCACACGCATACGCTTCTGCTGTTCGGTCAAAGTGTGAGGCACCCAACGAGATGAAACCTTCCTGAGCCGAAGATGATCATGAAGAATTTTTGTTACTGCAGGCGGAATCCAATGTTCACTCTAGATTCAATGTCCTTGAAAGTTGCTCGATGATTTTCTCGAATCATTTGTTCCACAGCGGCAATATTTTCATCTGACACAGCTGTTGCCGGACGTCCATCTCTCTCTACATCTTTAAGCGATGTCCGGCCTCTTCTGAACTCACCAAACCACCGAAAAAATCTAGCACGGGAAGGAGCAAGGTCCCCAAATGACCCCTGCAAATGGTCAAGGCTTTGTGTCTCGTTCAAACCACTTTTAAAATCGTAAAGGGTCATTACCCCAAAATGTTCCCTTTCGAGCTCCATTCTAGACAGGCGAATACTGCTCACATCAACAAACAAGTGAAGGCGATACAGCCACGTCGATAAGCGAGGCGAGTTGAAACTTGATTCGCTTCTTCGCTCTGGATACCACTACCGAACGCAATTGTTGGAATTCAAATACTGTGCCACAACAATGCGTATCTCAAAACTTTCGTAGTGACCTTCGTACACGAGTACACGATTTTAAATATTCACAGGTCATTTTGTAAATTATAAGCGAACCATGCTTCAGATTACGTAGAATCAAAACCATAAAATATATAAGAATTCCACTTCTGAGTCATATTGCGAGTGAATAATTGTGGCAGACGTAGACTTATTCCGTATTACATTTTGATGAACAAAGAATTCTTACATAACATTGTTACAATGAGTTTAGGTTAGATATAATGAAAATTAAGGAAATTAGTCTTGCAAAATTTATTTTAATATAAAGTTATTTAGGAACCTACAGTGACCTATAGATACTGCAAATCTCATATAATTTCAGCGCTGGAAAGGAATATTAAACTAGGAACAAACATGCTGTAAAAATAAATTATGAATTTTCAGTATTTGTATTTTCTTCTGTTGTAGGAAGATGTATGGTCCGAAGAGAAGAGTATTCTTTTTAGAGAATATAATAAAATAGATGAGGACTTAGAAGATTTGAAATCTCAGATAGACCTCCAGGAGACATTGAAATAAGAACGCGACCTGAAGAGAAACTATAAAGTGTTAACCTCAATCGCTTCATGTTTTACTGAATAAACTAAGAAGTTATTAAAGAATTATTAATTGATGTGATTAGTAATTTTAATTAATTAAAACCTAATTTAATGAAAAAAGCAACGTTACCACTTCAGCAGGTTTATTCCTTGGACCTTCACCATACCAGCAATATAGCATTCTTGAGGTATGGATTTGAGGTATAAGAGATACACTCAAACAACAACGTGTACATTTATCTTGTCTCTTTTGAGTGGTCTTATATTCCGTTCGAATCTGCTGAATTGCAGAAGTTGGGTTTTCAGTTAACATTCGGAGCTCAAACGGCCGGTGCAATTGGAAAAGTTCCACCATTTTTGGTTGAAAATCACCAATTTCCAACAACTTTCCGCTCTTCTCAATTTTTCGTATCCTTATTCATAATGAAGTTAGCCAATGGCAACTGACTTTTGGTGCACCGTGTATTACAAAAGAAGAATATATATATATATATATATATATATATATATATATATATATATATATATATATATATATATATATATATATACATCTCGATCTCAAGAAGAGAAAAGTATATTATAATGATGTAATGAAGAAACAGGATGATGCAATGATTCCCCATATGGGAAATTTCAGGTACAATAAAGTTGATTTCTTCTTTTGTAATACACAGTGCACCAAAAGTCAGGTGGCATTGGCTAACTTCATTATGAGTAAGGATACGAAAAATTGGGAAGACCGGAAAGAGTTAATTACCTGCTTCACTGGGTTAAAATAAAAAAGATTAGTAATGTATTCCGATATTCTCAGTCACTTTTCACTATCACTGAAGCGCTCTCTGATAGGTGATGCTTTTTGTCATGCATTCTCCAATCAAAACATAAATTTTCGGGATTTCCAACTTGAAACATTGTCACACGAAGTTGCCCGTGTGAGAAGTAAAGGGTTCTCTATCCCTCCCCAAGTTTCAGGCCTATAATTTGAATTTAAAAAGGATCGGAAGTGCCATTGTTCATCGCTGCATCACCGAAAACTATGAATTCGACACTAACATCAGTCACTCTCGACCATTTTTTATATATTTCCCTTCTCACACTCCCCTAAGTTACACCGTCAAATTGAAATTATAAAAACCAACCCAGGTCCGAATCTCATCTATGTTGAAGATTTGATCGAGATTGGTCCGGTGGATCAAGAGTTATTAAATCACAAACATAGTCACTTTCAATTCCGGTGCACGAACTCCGGTGATTCGTGACATCAAAAGAAGACAAAAAGTCCTCTTGCATATTGTAGAATTCCGGTTCGTATAAGAATAAAAGGAGTGCAACTTGGAATCGAAAATCAAATCCTGACAATTGGAAAGGAATAGAAAGATGTGCGCAGAGTACACAAAGCGGAATTCGACAACATGCAAGTGGACTTTTCGTCTTCTTTTTGGTGTCACGAATCACTTTCCGAAGTAAATGCACATCTTTCTGTTCCGTTCCAATTGTCACGATTCGAGTTTTGATTCTAAGTTGACACCCCTGCCACTTTTACACGACGCGCAATTCGACATTATGCAACAAGACTTTTTGTCTTCTTTTGATATCACAAATCACCTCTCGGAGTTTGTGCACATATTTCAGGTTCACCCAAATCTGATCAAAATCTGGATAAAAGTATAAAAATTTCTTCGTGTATTAAAACGGAATGGACCAGAACAATATCAGTAATTTTAAATTAGGAAGTAGAAATATATTTAAAATTAACAGCAGTAATTTTAAGGGAAAGGGTGATTCCGGAGTGATTCCCAGGGCGACAGTGTGTTTAATCTATAGCCCTGTAAATAAGCTATTGAAACAGCTATATCAACATGCACGGAAGTGCATGACAGCCAAGTTTCGCGAAGGAAATGAAAACTGGCCTGCAATACCGTAAGCATATTATACACAAACAAGAGTTTTGGATAAAATCGCCGATTTCGAGGCTTTGTAAAAACGATTCTATTAAGGGGAGAAACATGAGATTTAGAATTTAGGGAGATATCCGAGAGATGTACTAATATACCAAATCTCACATTCCTACCTTCAACCATATTCGAGTACTGGACCCCTAAAATTTGCAGTTTTTAGGCTCACTGACTCACTCATCAAATTGATTAGCTACTTCACAATGAGATAGAGACGTGAAACTTTGCATAAAAGTATCGTATAACAACTTGATTATGGTAAAAGTCCGAAATCTGAGCAATGTACTATGGGAAATTTTTAATGGGCAAAAAACTGTCCTTAACCAGGAAAAAAGTCGTTTCACTCACTCATCAAATTGATTAGGTACCTCCCAATGAGATAGAGACGTGAAACTCTGCACAAAGGAACTCAAGTATGGAAAAAGTATGGAAAAAGTAGTATGAGATCTTTTCCATAGAATGACTTGAGTATGGAAAAAGTCCGACATTTGAGAAATGTCCTATGGGAAAGTTTTTATAGGCAAAAAACTGTCCTTAGCCAAGCAAGAAATCGATTCACTCACTCACTCATCAAATTAATTAGCTACTTCACAATGAGATAGAAACGTGAAACTTTGCATAAAGGTACCCTAGAACAACTTAAGTATGGAGTAAGTCCGAAATCAGAGAAATCTGCTTTGGGAAATTTTTTATGAGCAAAAAAACTTAACTTAGCTAAGCAAGAAATCGTTTCACTCATTTACTCATCAAATTGATTAGGTACTTCACAATGAGATAGAGACGCGAAACTTTGCATAAAGGTATCCTATAACAATTTGATTATCTAAAAAGTCCGAAATCTGAGGAATGTGCTATGGGAAATTTTTTGGGGAAAAAACTGTCCTTAGCCAGGAAAAAAAAAACGTTTCACTCACTCACTCATAGAAATTATTAGTTATTTCACAATGAGATAGAGACGTGAAACTGTGCACAAAGATACTTTATGACTTGAGTATGGAGAAAGTCCTAAATTTGAGGAATGTGCTATGGGAAAGTTTTTTTGGGGAAAACTGTCCTTAGCCAGGAAAGAAATCGTTTCATTCACTCACTCATCAAATTGATTAGGTACTTCCCAATGAGACAGAGACGTGAAACTTTGCACAAAGTTACTTTATAATGACTTAAGAATGGAAAAAGTCCTAAATCAGAGGAATGTTCTATGGGAATTTTTTTATGAGCATAAAACTGTCCTTAGCCAAGCAAGAAATCGTTTCAGTCACTCACTCATCAAATTGATTAGGTACTTTACAATGAGATAGAGACGTGAAACTTTGCGTAAAGGTACCCTATAACAACTTGATTATCGAAAAAGTCCGAAATCTGAGGAATGTGCTATGGGAAAATTTTTATAGGCAAAAAACTGTCCTTAGTCAGGAAAAAATCGTTTCACTCACTCACTCATCAAATTGATTAGGTGCTTGCCAATGAGATAGAAACGTGAAACTTTGCACAATGGTACTTTATAATGACTTGAGTATAGAATAATTCCGAAATGTGAGTAAGGCGCTATGAGAGTTTTTTATGGGCGAAAAAATGTCCTTAGTCAAACACAAATCGGTTCATTCTCTCACTCATCAAATTGATTAGGTACGTTCCAATTATATATAGACGTGAAACTTTGAATAGAAGCACCCTTTAATGACTCGTGTACATAAAGAGTCCGAAATGTGATTAAAGTGGTATGGGGATTTTTTATAGGTGAGAAACTCTCCTTAGCCAAATATAAATAGGTTCGTCCTCTCACTCATCAAATTGATTACGTGCTTCCCAATGAGATAGGAACGTGAAACTTTTCATAAAGGTACCTTATAATGGCTTAAGTCCCGAAATATGAGGAATGTGCTATGGGAAATTTTTCATGGATGTAAATTGTCCTTAGCAAAGTAGAAATCGGTTCATTCATTCACTCATCACATTCATTTGCTAGTTTCCAATGAAATAGAGACGTGAAGCTGTGCATAAAGGTACCTTATAATGACTTGAGTATGAAAAGGAACGTAATGTGAGGAATGTGCTATGGGAATTTTTTATGGGTGAAAAACTGTTTTTAGCCAAGCAGAAATCGGTTCATTCATTCACTCGTCAGATTGATTAAGTACTTGTTTATGAAATATTGACGTAAAAGTCTGTATATTGGTACCTTATAATGAGTTGACTATGGAAAAAGTCTAAAATTTAAGTAATGTACTAAAGGAATTATTTTATGGATGAAAACTGTCCTTAGTCAAGCAGAAAATCGGTTCGTTTACTGACTGACTCACTCACAGCATTGATTAGGCACTTCGCAATGAGATAGAGGGATGAATCTTTGCATAAACTTACCTTATAATGATTTTAGTATGGAAAGTGTCCCAAATTTGAGGAAGTGCTATGGAAAAATTTTATGGGTGAAAACTGTCCTTAGTTAAGAAGAAATCGGTTCACTCACTCACTCATCATATTGATTTCGTACTTCCCAATGAGATAAGACGTGAAACTCTGCATAAAGGTATCTTATAATGACCTGAGTATGGAAAAAGTCCGAAATGTGACGAATGTGCTATGGGAAATGTTTTATAGGCGAAAAATTGTCCACATCCATTAGGTACTTCCCAATGAGATGAAGATGTGAATGTCTACACTAAGGTAGCTTCTAATGGCATCAATATGAAAAATATCCTAAATTTAAGGAATGTGCTATGGAATTTTCTATGGGCGAAAAACTGTCCTTACTTAAACAGAGATCGGTTCATTTACTCCCTCATCATTGACTAGGTGCTTCCAAATGAGATAGAGAATTGAAACTCTGCATAATGGTACCTACCGTACGTAAGTAAAAGGTTCCACTTTTAAGGAATGTACTATGGGAATTTTTATGGGCGAAAAACTGTTCATAACCATTAGGTACTTCTTAATGAGATAAAGATGCGAAACTCTCCATGAAGGTACCCTATAACGGCTTGAGAATTAAATTTGAGGAATTTGCTATGGAAAATTTTTCATTGGAGAGAAAACTGTTCTTACAATCAGAAATCGGGAACGATTCCGTTATTGAACTCATCATGTGCATAGCTATAATGTTGTTAATCGTTAGAGTGGTCGAGTTGGTGCCCTCCTCGCTGGTCTATTGGCTACCACGTGCGCCTTTGGTGTATGGGGTCATGGGTTCGATTCTCGGTGGAAGAGCCTTTGGAATCTTAACTCTCCTCGATGTTTCTGTGTTCGTGTCCCTGTCGTTCTAGGTTAATAGAAAAACGAGCTATTAACCTAGAACGGTCACTGAGAAAAATCCGTTATCCGGACAGCGCTATAGTGTACAACTATACGGGATCCTTATGTTTACTACAGAAATCAATACTTAACATACGTTATCCATATGCTACATACGTACTGCCCTCTTTCCCGCTTAGATGTTACACAATGTCGTTGCAGGATGTCTGACTTCTAACAGTCTTCCGCACATTACGTACGTCAGCTATAAGTTACATACGGCCATCTCTATGTAAGATCCTGACCTGACCGCCTACATACAATTCTTTCGTTCGTGCGGAAAGTACGTTTATTCGGAACACTTATACGAAAAGTATGTTTAACCCTTAACAGTTCACTACCTTTGAAAATTATCAAAAAATTATGATATTTGCAGTATGTCGTCTATTTGGTTTGTATATCATTTGAAAGTAGTTTTCTAAATTTTCCCGCCAATAGTTTTCAAGAACTGGGTTGTGTCCAAATGGTTACTTTGCACAGTTTCCCGTAAAGTGATTTTTGAGTACCTGTAGCCATATAGTAATAAAGAAGTCTCTTAAGAAAGGAGAAATAAATGAAACATGGTAAGATTTGTTTACTTTATAGGATTTAATATCTAAATCTTGAATATTAATTTATAAGAAAATGTGGGGTACATAGAAAAAAATAATAATATTTACATTTCGCAGAAAATACAGATTGAATAAATATGATATTCAAATTTATGCGTAGTTTTATAGAATATTCTTCTTTTTTATTTTCATTTCTTATATTTTTAAATTTGTATATATCGAGGTAGTGTAACAGTGACTTAGGGGCCTAGAAAATATATCAATTACCAAGTGACAAAATCATTCCTTATCGTGATACATATACTTACAGATGGAACTGCGTACGGAATTCTTTAGTGAGCTTGTTACTCCCGACTTACAAAAACAACATCTTCCCTTAGATGTGCGGACTGGCCAGTGAGCAACAAACTCTTTCCTTGTATTATCACGTGGTCGGCATATTTTCACTTGAGGTCGTCCAAGCTTTCTAAAGATGGTCTCTCTTGTTTAGGCTTTCTGTATGATACTAGTGCAGATGCAGTATCAGCCCGAAACACTTTAAGATGTCTGGATTATTTCCCAAGTACGTTACACTCTCTTTTGTAAGCTAACCAGCTGTTTACAACAACTAAACCTAGCATGTACCCAAAAATTCTAAGAGATCATCGTTTTGATTTCATTGGTGTACGGCAGAGTTCTACGAATATGTTTTACTTGTCTACACTTCTCATGTGTTTGCCTCAGAAGATAAGAAAAAAATCTTATCTTCTGCCGCCTAAACGATTTTGTCTCATTGTTGGAAGAGTTGAGATTTTCATTACATCCTTCAAATATTGCATTAATTTCACACTTGTAAAGAGTTATCAATGTACACGACTAAAAACTCAGATTCCTCTATCTTGAATGAGGACGGTGATTTTCCATAATTTTTCAGCAAGACGGAGCTCCACCTCACTATGCCTTATGTTCACGCCAATGGCTCGATAGACCATTTCCGGGACATTGGAATGGGCGACGGAGACGGATAGAGTGGCCCAGATTTTATGCCACTAGAGCTCTTCCTCTGCTATCATCTGAGGAACCTTACTTATCAAGAACCCATCCATGATATCCACCATCTGACGCAGAGAATTTTGCAATGTTGTGAAACCTTTGACATGCTGTTGCGAATCCATGCGGATTGGCAGAGGTGCTTTGCAGTTTGTCTTGCTCAAGAAGGATAGCACATAGAGCAAATAATGCTGTAATGCTAAATTTTCACACTTTGTGACAAAATAACTTCTGAACCAATAACGGTAGGTGAAGTAGTCTGTATCACTGTTTCCCTGAAATTGAAGTCGTATCAAATGATACCCCACCTATCCTCTTCCATTAAAAAAAAATCCAAAGTTGGATCCAAGACTACGGCTTCCAAGATGTGCGCCAGGGCAACCATGTCAAACAATATGGTCCATTACCCACCCGAAAGACAGATACCATGAACCAAATGTGAATGCCAAGATGTTCCTGTGCTACAGGAGTCTTAACTGACTGATGCCTCACTCTGTACTATATCTCAGATATATAATCTGGATCTGAATCACTGAAAGTAAGATCAGGTTCTGAATCCGAGGTTCCGAAATCCGATAGATTAGAAGAGAAAGAGATCACTACTGTTGGCCTTATGCTTAGTTTCCTTCCATAGGATATATCAACGGAGGTAAGTTCGTCCATTTTTGACGAAACACGAAACGAATATATATATATATATATTCCATACTGAGCCTCTGTATGAAATTTAAAATTTGACTAATAAACAGAGTACTATGTTTCTTTTTCACGTTAGATTTTCTATAAAAATATCAAATGATACATCAATATAAGCAAGTCCAATATATTGTATTTTTTCCTGTACAAAGTATACGTTTGATCCCTTACCGGACAATGTAACCAAATGGTTACGTAGTATATTTTTATCGTAAATAGTAATCAATTTTTGACATTATGCCGTTTTCATACTTGCACATTGTTGGGCAATGACTTACAAAGAAGCACATATCGAGAAAAATAAAAACATAAACTGCTTACCTTCAGTATTTAATATTTTCTGTCTGCATCCAGCACTGCTTGCAAAACAACAACATATAAACACACTATTTTCCGCATAAAATTCACCAGAGTTGTCACAAGGGGGCAATAGCTGCTCTCCCATCGCAGAAAGTATGTATCCTCGTCGCCAAAAGTGCCTTTACATCGCCGTGACGGGTATGTGACTGCGCAGTACTCTAAGGAAGGGATGGTTGCATAAGAATTTGTGATTAATTTTGAAGAGTTTTTATTTTGACTAAGGAAATAACGTAGGTATAGAGAGTAAAGGCACAGATTTCAAGCATCAGTGCACTGTCATCTCTGTTTTTCAATTTATTGCCTTATATGTTAAGTTAAAAATCACAACATCTGTCACTTATAGCGTAGATCATCTTACTTTTTAAAATTGCCACTTTAGCTTATTTGTCCGAACACTAATCTCCAGACATGATGTAGAGAGAAGAGAAAGAAAGAGACACAACGACTGTAAGATTTATGTAATTCACTAAGGAACTATAGGAACTGACTGAGCTAATTACTGCTACTAGCGCTTTTCACTCTTCAGGAATTTACTACGATATGTTTCCTAAGTCCTAAATCTGTGCATGAATTATATCATTCGCCTCACTGTAATTATTTCGGAATGGAAACTGACTACGCTGAACGTGAATATGTTTCGCTGTCGTAAAGCAAGGACCGTAATAAATGTAAATAAGGTTCTCATTATTATATAAAACACAGAAGTGTTTATTCCGAGTATAAAACAATATAATACAGTAACTAAGCAATATCATAATCACTAACGCCCGCAGATTTTTTTCCAACGGAAGGGGGGGAGACCCATATAGAAAAATCTTTGAGTTTTACGTCCCACGTTCTTGCCGGTTAGGCTAAAAGAGACGGTGATGATGAGTAATGAATGAAATGGTGGAATGAAGAAAGTGGGAGGAAACGGGAGAACCCCGAGACAACCCATGCACACGGTGTTTGTCTAACACAAAGTTCAATTGGCGTGGGCTGGGGTCGAACCCGGGACCCCAAGCAGCAGTGGTGAACGCTGTACCACTGAGCCACCGCCTCCTCTGAGTCAAACGGCCACGCGTCAAAAGGGCCCGAGTCAAAAAGGTCTTCGCAACAAAAGGATGCGAGTCAAAAGTCCCGAATCGAAACGCAACTCATCAAAAGGGCCCGGGTCAAAAGGAGTCGAATCAAAATCCCCCTCATAAAAAGAGCCCGGGTTAAAGGGTCCCTCCATAAAATGACCCAAGTCAAAAGGCCCTGCGTCAAACGGGCCCAGGAGAAAAGGGGGCCTGCTGCAAAAGGGCCCGAGTAAAACGGCCCCGGATTAAAAGGGCCCGAATCGAAAGGAGCCGAATCAAAACGCCCCTCATAAATAGAGCCCGGTCAAACGGGTTCCACGACAAAATGACCCAAGTCAAAAGGCCATGCGCAAAACGGGCCCGGGAGGAAAGGGGTCCGTTACAAAAGGACCCGAGTCAAACGGCCCTGTGTAAAAAGTTCCCGGTTAAAAGGGCCCGAGTCGATAGGTAACGAATCAAAACGCCCCTCATTAAAAGAGCCCGAGTCAAACGCGTCCCAGAACAAAATGATCCAAGTCAAAAGGCTCTGCGTCAAACGGGCTCAGGAGAAAAAGGGTCCAGCTACAAAAGGTCCCTAGTCAAACGGATCCTAGTCAAAAGGCCCCTCATAAAGAGAGCCCGGGTCAAAAGGGTTCCACGACAAAATGACCCAAGGCAAAAAGCCCTGCGTCAAAGGAGCCCGGGTGAATACCCACGCAACGGTGTTTGACCACCACAAAGTTCAATTGGCGTGGGCTGGGATTGAACCCGGTATCCCATGCAACAGAGGTGAACGCTCTACCACTGAGCCACCGCGGCCTCAAAATCAAACGGCCCCGCGTCAAAGAGCCTGGGTCAAATTGTCTCCGCAACAAAAGGGGGGGAGTTAATTCCCGAATCAAAACGCCCCTCATCAAAAGGGCCCGGGTTAAAAAGGGCCGAATCAAAACGCACCTCGTAAATATAGCCGGGGTCAAAAGGGTCCCACGACAAAATGACCCAAGTCAAAAGGCCATGAGCGAAACGGGCCCGGGGAAAGGGTCCGTTACAAAAGGACCCGAGTCAAACGGCCCTGTGTAAAAAGTTCCCGGTTAAAAGGGCCCGAGTCGATAGGTGACGAATCAAAATGCCCCTCATTAAAAGAGCCCGAGTCAAACTCGTCCCAGAATAAAATGATCCAAGTCAAAAGGCTCTGCGTCAAACGCGCCCAGGAGAAAAAGGGTCCAGCTACAAAAGGTCCCTAGTCAAACGGATCCTAGTCATAAGGCCCCTCATAAAGAAAGCCCGGGTCAAAAGGGTTCCACGACAAAATGACCCAAGGCAAAAGGCCCTGCGTCAAACGATCCCAGATGAAAACCCACGAAACGGTGTTTGTCCACCACAAAGTTCAATTGGCGTGTCCTGGGATCGAACCCGGGATCCCATACAACAGAGGTGAACGCTCTACCACTGAGCCACCGCGGCCCCTGAGTCAAACGGCACCGCGTCAAAGAGCCCGGGTCAAATGGTCTGCGCAACAAAAGGGTGGGGGTGAAGTCCCGAATCAAAACGCCCCTCATCAAACGGACCCTGGTCAAAAGGAGTCGAATCAAAATCCCCTTCATAAAAAGAGCCCGGGTTAAAGGGTCCCTCGATAAAATGACCCAAGTCAAAAGGCCATGCGTCAAACGGGCCCAAGAGAAAAGGGGGCCTGCTGCAAAAGGGCCCGAGTAAAACGGCCCCGGATTAAAAGGGCCCGAATCGAAAGGAGCCGAATCAAAACGCCCCTCATAAATAGAGCCCGGTTAAACGGGTTCCACAACAAAATGACCCAAGTCAAAAGGCCCTGCCTCAAACGATCCCAGATGAAAACCCACGAAACGGTGTTTGTCCACCACAAAGTTCAATTGGCGTGGGCTGGAATCGAACCCGGTATCCCATGCAACAGAGGTGAACGCTCTACCACTGAGCCACCGCGGCCCCAAAATCAAACGGCCCCGCGTCAAAGAGCCTGGGTCAAATTGTCTCCGCAACAAAAGGGGGGAGTGAAGTCCCGAATCAAAACGCCCCTCATCAAACGGGCCCTGGTCAAAAGTGGTCGAATCAAAATGTCCCTCATAAAAATAGCCCGGGTTAAAGGGTCCCTCGACAAAATGACCCAAGTCAAAAGGCCCTGCGTCAAACGGGTCCAGGTGAAAAACGGGCTCGCTGCAAAAGGGCTGGAGTCAAACGGCCCCGGGTTAAAAGGGCCCAAATCGAAAGGAGTCGAATCAAAACGCACCTCATAAATAGAGCCCGGTCAAACGGGTCCCTCGACAAAATGACCCCAGTCAAAAGGACCTGCATCAAGCATGCCTTTGTCAAAAATGGGCCCACTATAAAAGGACCTAAGTCAAACGGCCCCGCATCAAGAGGGCCCGGGTCAAAATGTCTCCACAACAAAAGGGCCCGAGTCAAAAGGCCCGAATTAAAACGCCCCTCATTAAAAGGGCCCCGGTCAACAGATCTCCGCAATAAAAGGGCCCGAGAATAGTTTGTTAACGCAAAAATTTGTGATTTAGGTAGCGATAATAAATGTAACAATTATAATGACTGTCTGCATTTTTGCATTACGTTACTATACTCAGAATTTTTGCGAATACTGTTAAGGAATGACAACCAACGTCAGTAACAGAGGCGACTTTTGATGGAAGTTACAATTTTAAAAACTAACGTTTTACGAATGTAATTCACGAGAACTGCGCAAATGTATGTTGGAATTTCATTTACGGTGGAAAACTAACTATTTATGGTTTCAAAACAAAAACACAACCAATTTTTGGTCATTGTTATGCAAATTTAATGATTATTATTATTATTATTATTATTATTATTATTATTATTATTATTATTATTATTATTATTACTTTTTCTATTATCATAATTAATAATAATAATAATAATATACAAGGTCAGTGGTAGCCCATGCTTTCAAACCAGTATATGCCACTGCTCGAAACTATTAACTCTATATTAACATCGGTCGTCTTTCGATCATTTTATGTTACTCCGTCCCACTCCCTGAGGTGTGCAAGGGTGCCTTCTTAATCCTTGCCCCAAGGCAAGAAAAGCAAACAATATTTTCCAGCAAGGCTAAGAGAGGGAGCGACACACAACGCACACAGCTCGCTGTATAGCTGCAAGAGACCTATGAGTAATTTGTTGCCCTGTTGTTACAAGACGTTTATTCAGTAGCTATCAAGGTCAGTTCCAGCAGCAACAACTAGTCCCTTCTGTTTACTTTTCACGAATATTTTTCACCTTCATACGTACAGGTCACGTATTGCGTAGATTAAATGACATGTGTCAAGTATATATTCTCAAAAAGATATGAGTACTCAAAAGGCAAAAACATGTAGCTATTTTTGTTTTCCCCTTTTCTATTAGCCAATGGTAGTGTGTATGGTTGTTTCACATCCCTCTTGTAGTTTGCTTACTATTCCTTCTTCTTTTTAGTTGAGCTTTTGGCTATGAATACCACCGCGACAAATCGTGGTTCTTATGATAGTGGCGTATTTTCGCCCCGAGAAATTACAGAAATAATAAATAATGTAGACTACGGTACTTTGGAAACGGACGATAAACGTAGTTTGTAGGAAGATTATAGCATCAATTTGTGAGACACTTGCCTTTTTTCATATAGGCTGGCTGCTGAACGGGACGTTAAATCAGTGGCGGAGTAGACACACACATTATATATACAGGGTGGCCCATTTTAATTTTTCCACGGAAATATCTCGAAATCTTTTGAGCATAAATAAACTGAACAAAAACTCAAGTAGGCAATACCATGGGGCAAATCGAACGGCGATGTCGCGATGCCCCCAGAGCCGCTTTTCAAGCGGGCCTGGGGCTAAATTAAAAATATTAAATGGAAACATGGGGCGAGTGAGACTTCATTCGATAGATCTTTAAAAACTAAGAAGCGATGTGGCAAAAGATTTTTCATATCGGTCACCGTGTTCAAAACGGCCGCCAAAATATGTTACCTGTATCACATAAACGTCCAGTAGCACTAATATGGAAACGGTTGAACATAAATCAACCAAACAAAAACGCAAATAGGAAAGTCGTGGGGCAAATCGAATAATGTTTTCGCGGTGCCCCCAGGGCCGCCTTTCATCTTAGCCCAGGCCCAACTTTAAAAATTTATATGAAAATATGGGTCACGTGATACCTCGTTCCATAGGTCTTTATACAATAAACAGCGTTGTGACAAAAGATTGTTCATATAGGCCACCGTTTTCAAAATGGCCGCCAAGACATCTTGCCTGTATCAGATAAAACGACCAGTACCACTAATATGAAAACGGTTGAAGATAATGACGGATGAACAGAATAAAACTCCTATAGGAAATCATAGAGGGTATTTATCATTCCACGGCTCGAAAATGTTGCAACGGGGAAGATGATTAGAGTAAAGGTGCCATAATGCAAAGGAGGAAATCTAATTCCTAGAAAACGGTCCAACGATAAGTGGGTGAAGGGGACGGGAAGGAACGGTGAAAATCCAAACGAACACCTTAGTTTTTGCAAATTGTATCTACACAACAAAATTATCTGTTACATGTTTTTTATGAGATATATGTCTGTAATGGAAAAAAGTAGGTAAAATTCTTGTTAAACGGTACCTTCCATTTTGATTGCAGGAAATAATTTGTGCAAAATGAATCAACTGAAATGCGAAACCAATTTGTCGAACAATGTAATTTTAGAACAATGTGTAGAAACGTTGGTTTTCTCAAAAGTCGTCTGCAGAATATTGGTTCATTACAGTACCAGTCACTTGTACACCCCAAGTGTTTCAGGAGCTCCTCCGTGGCTAAGCGGTTAGCGTACGCGCCTTTGGCGTGGGAGACCCGGGTTCGATTCCCGGCGGAAGCACGTGTAGTTCGGATGGCACGTTAATCAGTAGGTCCACGTCTCATATAGCCTCGCTGCTGAACGAGACATTAAACCCAAAATCAACTCAACCAAGTGTTTCAGACAAACCATACCTATTGCAAGTAAATGTGGGGGTTCTCATTTGAAATTTTACCATTCATTTCCGCTTCACCCGTTACGAAAGGAGATCGGAAAGATAATTTTCTAAGAATTAGAGTTCCTCTTTAGCATTATCACTTACACTTTAATAATCTTTTTCTTCATAGGATCATTCTCGAGGCGTGGAATGAATAATACCCTCTGTGATTTCCTATAGGAGTTCTATTCTGTTCATCCGCTATTATTTTCAACCCTTTTCATATTAGTGATACTGGACGTTTATCTGATGTAGGTAACATATTTTGGTGTCCATTTTGAATACGGTGACCTATGTGAAAAACCGTTTGCCACATCGTTTTTTAGTTTTTAAAGATTTATCGAATGAAGTGTCACTCGCCCCATGTTTCCATTTAAAATTTTTAAGTTGGCCTCGGGCACCCTGATATCATCATTCGATTTGCCCCATGGTATTTCTTGTTTGAGTTTTTGTTCAGTTTATTTATGTTCAACCGTTCTTGAGATATTTCCGTGGAAGATTAAAATGGGCCACAATGTATATATATATAGTAAAATCTGTCAACTTGGCCACCTGTCTATCTTGGAAGTTGGCCACATTGAAACAATGTTTACCCTATGATGATAATGATAAATTTACCTGCATATCTTGGCCACGCAAAGTATCATTTTGTTGTTTTTCTTAACTCTTTCGTATTCCCATACGCGAAGCAGATGTTCTGTATCTGTAAGTGGAGACAAAGAAGCATAGATTCGCACGATTTGTTCTTGGAAGTCAAAGGCTAGAACACTACCCTGATAAAGGGTTGGGGAAGGAAGACATAAATAAGAAAAAGCACGTACAGGAATTCCGGAAATGATTGCACGTATTTGTTTACCGTATCTGTTTTGGTAAAATCATTAGCTATAGCCTATCAGCTCCGTTTATCAGTGGGGAGCTTTAGTAATTTCGGAAAATTCTCAAGGCTAAAGCTAACCATCTCAATTCTCAACTATTGGCACATGACTTCTTGTCAAAAGGTAGTGGAGGTTTTGAAATATGAATTCCCTTAACATTTCTCAAAACATCTTTTGCTCCGAGGAAAACACTTGTAGCTCATTAACAAAAAGTAGTTAAATGATTAATCTATATACATTATTTTAAAGTAGCTGCCGTGCCATTGCTTATTAACAAACAAATAATACTAGAAATCCTATTCTAAAAATACACGGATCACACTTATTTTCTGTAAGTTGGCCACTTTTCAATGGAACCAATGTTGGCCAGCATAGACAGGTTTCGCTGTACATATATATATATATATATATATATATATATATATATATATATATATATATATATATATATATATATATATATATATATATATAGTATTTGTAAGGCATATGTTTACTCTCTTCTTTTAAGTATAAAATTTTATAATTAGTTAAATTTGGTGAATAGTTTTTTTTTTCGAAGCATAGATTTCTGAATGGTACCTCATTTGCAAGAAATGTGGGCATTACTTCCCCATACCTTCCTTAGGGATAGTCATTTCTAAATACCTTAGAAATGAACTGTAAAGTGAACAAAAAAAACGATAGAAGTAAAAAAAACACCTTACCACACCTAACTTAATACCTAATACCAAATACCTTAACTAATAACTTACAGTTTTGTGAATGAGCTCCATACCCTGTTCATCATTTCGGCGAAAACATTAATAACTCTTTTTTTTTTTAATTCAGGTTCCTACAAAGCTTCCATACCAAGTTTTTTATTATAACTGTCCATAATTCAGAAAGTTTGTCATGCTGTTTGCTAAGTCACACTTTTTTCAGGGCATTCATTGAATGTTTACAAAATACTGGAGTTGATGGGATGCTCAATACCATATTTAGCAGCTTCGTTGTTTCCTGATATGTGCTTTGAGGTTCATTACTGAGAATATATTTTAAGTATTCAGGAAGAGAAATGTGTTTGTTCTATCGAAACATATGTTGATAAGTTCATTCTTAAGTTGATCTGAGCAAAAAAATATTAGGAAAGGTGGATATCAAGTCATTCAGTTTGCCGTATGGAATAATTTGTTGATTCATACTAAATATTCTATAATGTATTAGTTCTTTAATGACCAGATTTTTGTATTTTTCAAATCTTTCATCTGCACAATTATTGAGCGAAGAATCTAATATAAATAAAGTAGAGTTTCTTTGTGTGTCTATCTAAATATCTTTGTGTCTGTGTGTGCCAGCGGACCAGATGAGTGGACCGAGTTACCAAAATTTGGTCACAGGTACCTTGATCCAGGCCCCAGACCAAGACAAAAAGGTTTCTCTTTTTCAAAATTCGAACCGGGGGGGGACATTTACCGGGACATGTAAAAGTACTGGTCACTGTCGCGAAAAATATAAAAGTGATAGAATTGCCAATACATCTAAACTTTTCGTTTGTAACGTGCCTTAGGTATGGCTCCGTCGTGGGCCACCGGCCGTTAATGACCAGGACAAATATCTATAAAGGGAAACATGCCCTACAATAATTATTGTTAAATGAGGGAAATTAGGCGAGATCCTCCTAGTGCAAAGGTTAACTATATTTTCTATAATAATTACCATCTATAAGATTTCTGCTTATTTCAGCATAGCAAAACAAAAAACCATGATATAAATAATCAGAAAGATGCTATTAGGATATTGAAATAAAAGGTTATATATGTGAATTGAAAACTTTATAACAATAATTCAATCAAGCAATCTCTACTTTCAATGGATTTGAACAAGAATAGTAGTTTCTACATATCTAAATTTATATCCTGATATATATATTTTTATACTGGATGAAACTGTTTTTACTGTAAGTATATTTAAGGAGTCTAATAGAGTAGCAGCATCTACCCTGCCACAATTCCATGTCATTAATTTTCTAAAAAAAAAATATATTCAAAATTGTTTTAATAACACACCGTTCTATAATTCAAATAGATATAAAATATATTTAGTCCTAATTAATGTAATACCTTAAATCAGAGAATATAACAAATTAGTATAACAACTCACCCATTTACAAAAGTGATATCTTATTCCATTCACTCCTGATTTAAGTAAGTGGGTGTCACAGTACAGAACTTTTCATCCACACAATATCACCAAACCGAAATAACACTATCCAGAAATTAAATACCAATACTTTAGAAATATAAGAATATAGATTTCTTTTTCAGGAATAAACGGTAAAATTCACTAATTCTGAAAACCCGTAATATATATATATAATAACCTTATACACAGTTGAATATAGCAGAACAGATAGTGCCCACTTGCACAGTAGCAATCGAATGGCTAAGCCATCCTCTTCAAGCACCGTCGTATGTACGTAATTCACCACTTTCCGCCAGAGTCGCTAAAAAAATGTATACAACTCTATTTCGGGTTGCATACTCGTCAGGCAATACACTCCAAGATTTTTTTTTTTTTTTTAAGTGTGGATAATATTTCCGCACGTAACACACATCGCCCACTCAGCGATAAAAAGTTGGCACAACTTTTTATAACGAATTTTGCAACATGTAATTATCCTTATTTTCTTAATTATGAATAGAATTTAATTTATCGTTAGTCCTTGTCAGTCGCTGTTAGTAATTTACCACCTCTATCTACATCTATTTATTTCTAACTAACTCATTCTCGCCAAACTCATTCACTCCAACTAAACAAAACCAAACTAAAGAAAAAAAATCCCCGAAAATACAAACGCTCTTCACACATTACTATAGTTACAACCACTCACGTTAGTTAAAGAAAAGTCATCAGTCGTTATCCTATTCATAAAATACACAAATTTCAAAATGTGACATTTTCTCAGATTTAATATCAATAACCATTTTAATTATATATATATATATATATTATCAGAGGTGAGTTCATCAAATTGTATTAATTTAATATTACTCTCTATAATTCATAATAATAACAATAAAATATTACAATTTTATCTTAGTACTCATCTTACATCCATTCTTGCTCGCTACATGAATTGGGCATCTTGATATATCTTCCATAAAATTTTCCGAGAATTACCATTACATTGGACAATTAACAAAACCATGACAATTATACAACACATCCAGATCTGGAAAACTAACAAAAACAAGTATTAATAACACATTAAAAATTAAATATATCCACACATATATATTTTTAATTTTTAAAGCTGGACCATTAATATCATATCTTTATATCACAGATACTCTATATCACATATTTAATTAATAGTATGAGAGGTATCAAATTTATGATTATTTTACAATGTTTCTCCTTTCTCTAAATATCTTTGTTTGACTCACATGACACTTTCTAATATCTCTAGGATTTTCTGTATTTCTAATTTGAACAGTGTTTCCACCCAAGAAACGTTCTATGGAATAAGGGCCACTCCATTTTGGACACAAAGATTTAGTTCTCTTATCATTCAAAGAGGAAAGAAACTGAGTTTTAATCAAAATTTTATCCCCGATATTATAATTATGATCAACACGCCTTCTATCATATAATTTCTTTTTACGTTTCCACGCATTGCTCATGTTCTGAAGAGCCTTTGACCATAACTCCGGTTCACGAGTATTTAAATCTGAAGCTTTTATTTGCCATTTAACATCCAACGGATTACATACATCATAATTAAAAATTAAGTCCATAGGACTACATTTTGTTTCTTCGTGAATAGCACAATTTACTGAATACTCAATTTCCCAGATTCCTTTATCCCAAGAGGTTTGTTTTTGTCCAAAATATATTCTCAAAGAATTTTTTATCGTAGACACGTATCTTTCACTCGGATTCGACGCCGCGTGATATGGTGATATACTTATGTCCCTAATTCCATTTGCATAGAGAAAATCTTTAAACTTAGCTGATGTAAACACCGAGTGATTGTCATGACCTATTGAAAACACAAAACCATTTCTACACATTAATTTATAAAGTTTATTGATAATACTTTGACTAGAAAGGAATTTTATTGGTTCAAGAAAGACTCTTTTCGAAAATGAATCTACGACTATCAGACAATAACGTCCTGATTTACTTTCTGCCATTGGGCCTATTAGGTCAATTTGCCAACATCCATTTACTATCTTCTCATACTGAGAAATCAACTTTCCTGCAGGTTTTACATTATTACTTTTATTTAACTGACATTCCTTACAAGCAGAAACATATTCCCTAATTTCCTTTTGCATCTCGGGCCACGTAAAGCGTGCACAGATCTTCCCAATAGTTTTACTTATTCCGGCATGAGATCCGGGTAAAATACTCGCGTGGAAGAACTCAATTATACTTGGAGCTAATGTTTTAGGTAAACAAATTTTATACGGATTTCTAATAGCTTTAGTTTTACGACACAATATATTATTAATCAACTTATATCCCTCAATCACCCTTTTTGCTTTTAAATCCCTTACAATCTTATTTAATTCAGGATCATTTAACTGATGATCTCGTATAGACATATTTACATAAGGCATATTCCACAGATTAATCAAAAAATAATTTGTTACTTTATCCGCATGTGAAGGTTCTATCTCTATTTCCTCAAAGTTACTAATGTCGTACAATCTCGAAATAAAATCTGCAGAGACATTCATATTAGTAGAAATTGATTTTACTTCAAAATTAAAGGAAAAGAGACGGTATAGTAACGATCCATATCTTTTCACTCTTTTCATATTCCTTAAGGCATACACTAAACCGGCGTGATCCATTCTTAGCTCAAAAGGTTTATGCAGATAAGTTCTATAACGTTCCATGGTTTCAATGGCCGCTAACATTTCTAACAAATATATAGGCTTATTGAAGTCGTATTTCTTTAGACGTCTACTATAAAAACCCACTGGAACTAAGTTATTATCATCATCATATTGTTGGATCACCCCTCCCAAACTTCTTAATGTTGCATCACTGTTAATTACAAACTTCTTATTCAAATCAGGCAATTTTAATACAACATAATTTTCAAATAGTTCTTTTATATTATCTAACGCCTTTTGTTGTTCTGGTCCCCACCTAAATACTGCAGAAGCCGCCCTTAATCTTTCTATTGGTTCCATAACTTCATGAAATTGTGGAACAAACTTTGCATAATATTGTAAAAATGAAACTAAAGATATCAAACCCTTTTTATTCTTTGGAGCGGGCAATCTTTTAATAATCTCAAGTCTAGATGGGTCCATTTTCATTTTTCCATCTTCTATAATAAAACCCAGATATGAAATTTTACGTGAAAAAAATGTACACTTCTTAATTGATAAAGTAAGTCCTTTATCCTGTAACCTTTTTAAAACTTTTTCTAACAGAACCTTATGACTCTCTATATCTTTACTTTTACAAATTAGATCGTCCATATACCACTCTACACCTTCATCTTTTAACGGATATAACAATTCAGTTAGTATTTTTGATAACACATGACTTCCGGCAGCTAATCCAAATGGAAGTACCTTAAATTCAAACAAACCCCTATGCGTAAGAAATGCCGTCAAATGACGACAATCCTCCGTCAATGGTATTGTTAAATATGCTTTTCTTATATCAAGATGGGTATAGATTTTAGCATCTGATAATTCAGCTAAAATATCCTCAATCCGAGGTGTAAACTGTGTATTTAAACAAAGATGCCGATTCAAAGCAGAATAGTTTACGACCATACGTTTAGATCCATCGTTATTATTAACAAGAAAACAGGGAAAAGCATATTCACTATTACTAGGTTGAATTAAATCAGATTTTAACATCTCATCAATAATTTTATCGAGTTCTCTTTGAGATGCTCGTGACATGGGATATGCTTTCTTACGAATAGGAGTGTAATCATTTAAGAGAATTTTATAATTAAAATCCTTAATTTTTCCTACATTGGGTGAAAATACATTAGGAAATTTATCAAGTAACTCATTCACATACCCTTGTAATTCCGGATATTCCTCCAAGACTTCCGGATCCACTCTCAATTGACATGGATTCTCGACAGACTGCTTATTGAAACTGGTATTGGAAAAACCATTGGTCTCCACTGAGCTGGCAACACTGGACTGTCCCCTGGTCGGTTCCTGAGTGAATTCCCTAACGTGTGACTCCCGACCAACGTTTGGAGGTAACTCACTCGAAGATTCCTCCCTCAAAAATAATTTTGTTGAAATTTGGGATGGTTCTCTGCAAAACAATTCAACAGCACAAGTATCTTCACGTAAATCAGGTGGGGGGTCCCTTAATGAAAAGTTCAAAGAAACCACAGAGTTCTCTAAAGGAAGGATTAACTTGTTGGTCACTAAATCGATCTTTGCCTTTAACTGCTTAAGTTCATTAATTCCCATAATAAAAACTGGTTTAAGATTTTCCACCAAAAAAAACTTTAATCGATACACTCGATTCTTTAATTTAATGGGAATCCTCACACATTGTTCTAGAGTTAACTTCTGTTTATCTATCCCTACTCCTGTAAACTTTTCATTAAACACTTGCACAGGATATTTTAAGTTTTGATTCCACCTATCAAAGTTTTGTTTATCAATAAGTGAAGCTGAAGAACAAGTGTCTAGTCCCCCTCGCCTACGAGTTCCTAGCACAAAAGCATCGACAAAAGCTGCAATTAGTTTTCTTGAAGTATTATTTTCTATTGTTCCATCCTTTCTTTTAATATTCACTGTATTTTTATCAACAAATTTTCGGGGCATTGTTCCTCCCTCTCCATGAACTTGTCTCAAAGTACTAAAGTTCTTACTACTTTCATTATTAGCAGGTGACGAACTAAAAATGTTTAAGTTCGCATTTTCTACACCATTCCGAGACACTGAAACTCGATTCCCTTTAAAATTACCACTATGCATTAAATTACTCACTGGTCTAGATGCATAATGCTTTGTTTTTACGTTGTTAATTTGAGAAACTTCACTATAAACACCATCACTCACATTAGGGTGTCCATGTTCAATATTATCTACCGGGATTCGAAGTTCGGACCTCTCCATAGGAAGCGTATACTGCTGCCGATCACTCTTAGATGCAAAGCGTCTCTTATTCCTCCTATCACTATTCATAAACTGATTATTGAAAGAATTTGAAACGCCCGCACCATTAGAAGATTGAACACCGGACCCAAGTTCCTGATTCAGAGCCCCTGACCGGTCACTATTCCCTGCAAAGCGTCTTTCCATAGTCATCCCCATGTTCACTTTCAACAACTTTTTATTCAGCAAGTATTGTTTATTAGCAGAACAATTGGCTACTCGGTGCAGTCCACCACAAAAATAACAGGAAACCTGTTTACGCTCTTCACCTCCTCTACTTGAAACCTTGGTTAATGCACTGTATACCTCCAAATTCCTTTGATGTAAGTCATATTGATTTAATTCACTCAACAACTCATCTAATGACGTTGGGTAACGATACTTATATATGTCATGTTTTAAGTGGGGATTCATTCCTTCCATAATAATTTGTATAACTTCTTTACTATTCCCATAATTTAGGGATCCATAGCAAACAATATAAGAGTCTATTATTTTGTTTACATAATCTAATAAATTCTCTTCTGGTTTTTGCATAACCTTAATATATCTATTTATAATGGCTCGCTTACCTAATGGTGTAATGTATTTTTGAAACAAATGACTTGTAATTTGTGACCATTCGGTAGTCATTTCATATAAGGAAATTAATTCTTGATTTAATCTACCTTGCGCTTTTCCTAACGCAGCAATTAAAACGGTTTCTACTGGAAATAATTTCAATTTAATAATACCATAGACTACACTCATAAATTGAAAAAGTTTTACATCATCTGATCCGTCTACTACAGGAATTCTACGTACGTGTTCATTAAACAAATTACAAGAAGCATTAACCGTTAATTTCTCCATATTAAAATTAAAATGCACAAAACTATTCAGTAAACGTACGTTCTGAGGTTCATTGCGCATAATTTCAACTTTATTTTTATCGCAAAATGGATTTGTGCTTTTCTTTTCTTTCGCAATCATCTCCCCAGCTGATTGATCAAGGTCAATAAACGGATTCAGGGAGCTACGACTACTTGTTGTAGACACACACAAAGGTTCCAACTCGTCCCTCAACATTCCGCTGCTATCAGCAAAGTCAGAACACACACCTGTTGAAGACAGGTCAGTTACATTATCAGCAGTGAACGACGATAAATGTTTCCTACTTGATTCTGCTTCCCCGTCCAAATACGACAAATCCCAACCTTGACCTACATTAGGCGGAATAAATACTCCCCTTTCTCCTCCTACAAACCCATTTAATACTAGCTGACCAGGCCTTCCCGCAGGATTTTCCATATTTATGAATAATGAAGAAATAAAAGTTAATGCTATAATATACAAAAATATTCCCACCAGAAAAATATTTCTGCCTAATAGCGACTGCACATTTACAAGCATTTGTTTCGTACAAGCAATCCGGTATTACCATACAGCCTTCTAACCATACAAAATTCAAACTTTTTTTTTTTCAAAAAGAATGCGGATATATTTAACAACTCTAACAACAAACCTACCAAGTAACAAACAAACAAATGTATATACATGTATTATGTTGCACGTTCCCTCCTATAGTCTCAAGAAAACAGATTTTACTCCAGCACTTTAAACCTATCAAGTATGTAAGGCATGTACCGTAACTAATTTTAACAACTTTTTTTTTTTTTTTTTTAATTATTATTATTATTGAAGATTCGATTGCTACTGTTTGTAACGTGCCTTAGGTATGGCTCCGTCGTGGGCCACCGGCCGTTAATGACCAGGACAAATATCTATAAAGGGAAACATGCCCTACAATAATTATTGTTAAATGAGGGAAATTAGGCGAGATCCTCCTAGTGCAAAGGTTAACTATATTTTCTATAATAATTACCATCTATAAGATTTCTGCTTATTTCAGCATAGCAAAACAAAAAACCATGATATAAATAATCAGAAAGATGCTATTAGGATATTGAAATAAAAGGTTATATATGTGAATTGAAAACTTTATAACAATAATTCAATCAAGCAATCTCTACTTTCAATGGATTTGAACAAGAATAGTAGTTTCTACATATCTAAATTTATATCCTGATATATATATTTTTATACTGGATGAAACTGTTTTTACTGTAAGTATATTTAAGGAGTCTAATAGAGTAGCAGCATCTACCCTGCCACAATTCCATGTCATTAATTTTCTAAAAAAAAAATATATTCAAAATTGTTTTAATAACACACCGTTCTATAATTCAAATAGATATAAAATATATTTAGTCCTAATTAATGTAATACCTTAAATCAGAGAATATAACAAATTAGTATAACAACTCACCCATTTACAAAAGTGATATCTTATTCCATTCACTCCTGATTTAAGTAAGTGGGTGTCACAGTACAGAACTTTTCATCCACACAATATCACCAAACCGAAATAACACTATCCAGAAATTAAATACCAATACTTTAGAAATATAAGAATATAGATTTCTTTTTCAGGAATAAACGGTAAAATTCACTAATTCTGAAAACCCGTAATATATATATATAATAACCTTATACACAGTTGAATATAGCAGAACAGATAGTGCCCACTTGCACAGTAGCAATCGAATGGCTAAGCCATCCTCTTCAAGCACCGTCGTATGTACGTAATTCACCACTTTCCGCCAGAGTCGCTAAAAAAATGTATACAACTCTATTTCGGGTTGCATACTCGTCAGGCAATACACTCCAAGATTTTTTTTTTTTTTAAGTGTAAATAATATTTCCGCACGTAACACGTTAGGGAGTCTTCTTTTTTTTATTCTGATGTTGGAGACATGTAGGGACAATATATATATATACTAATGTTCTTCAAGGATACAACAATTTAACACTTTATAGAGGGAGCTCGAAAGATGGTTTAAAATAAAAACAAACAAGAAGAAATAGCGGTCTGTTTCTGTCACTTACAAATCCAGCTTAAAATTAAGATAAGAAGTCTTTTCGCAAGTACTATGGTGAAACCTCTACCAACGAACACTTCCCGTAACGGACATATTTTTTAATCCCCAAACACTGTAATAGGAAAAAACATATTGATAAACCTGTCTAAAGCGGATACTCTCTAGTACGGACACGGACAGTCTTTCCTGTCTTTTATAGGTATTATTTACGTCCGTATTACGGACACTTTCTCTAGAAACAAGTTGGAAAGTGCAGTAAAAATACATTTTTAGTAATTCATAAATGTGTCATCAAGGAAGCATTGTGACATTTTGCCTCTCAACTGGCTGCTCAGCAACCCGGACGAAGTCTCTGTTTAACAACACCCTCATGTCCTTTGCTTACATCTACTCCCACCCAAACTGTTTTAGACAGAAAAGTGTTTGACAATTACCCACAATTTGGGATGACACGTTATGGTACTGTGCCGCTAGAATCTGTAAGCAAGCAGAAGATAACTTTGGTATTTTTGGGCCTCGGGTACACATATTGTCTGAAAAAAGACACTACTGGACTGCAATTAACTCACAAATTAAAACAACATACCGAAAACGTAGTAAGTAGTAGCAAGTGTAAAGAGCAGAGAACTATATCATCTTATTTCCATGTTGTGCCTCGAACATAGAGTATTGGGTGGCGGAGGATAATTCAGGCATTTTTGTAATATTCGTAAATACATGATTCATGCAAAAATATTTGTTTTCTAATTGTGTATTACCTTGTTTACTAATTTACGTCATAAAATATTGAAACCTCTCTAAGCGGATAATTTTTGATTCCCCATGGCTGTCCGCTTTAGAGAGGTTTCACTGTACTACATAGCACGAGTCTTTGGACTTCGCACATGGTTGTTTGTTTCTCCTACGCTTCTATAAGGATAATGTTCAAGGTTTCGCGAGATCCATTGCTTTCTGTCTTTCATACGCAAGCATTAAAAAAAGCTCAGAATAAATTATAGGAAATTTTAAGTTCAGAATCTAAAGTGCAAAATTTTAAGTTAGTAATTTAGGCTTAATGGCTTAATACATATATCATTCTAAAGGGTAGACGCTGTCTACCATGTCTCCTCTCAGGCCTTGCCACTGCGTTAAACTCAAAATCAAAACTCAACATGTACCTCTTTTTATTTAAAAATATTTTGTGGTATACAATATGCGGAATTCAAGATGGCTACTATGATGTATACTAAATCATTTAACGCAGTTTCTACACCAATGCCAAATTGTAACATTTGTTCTTCCTCTGTCTATGCATCTCTTTGTTACTGCTCTATCATGATACATGTTTTCTATTAGATACATATGTCAAACATAGCACACTCTGTCTCAAACAAATGATGTGTAATAAATGAGTTCACATTCTCATTTGTGGGAATATTCAAGCCTAAGTTGAAGTGTAAAATCATAAACTTTTACATTTAAAACAATATTGTGTGATATGCAATATGGCGGAATTCAAGATGCCTTCCATGGTGACCACACTCCAAATCAATGCAGGTTTTGCAATAATACCATTTGTAACATTTATTTTTCCTCCGTCCGCGCATGTCGTTATTATTGTTCTGTCCCAATACTTTTCACTAACCCTGTATGCAGATCCACATATGTATTCTCACAGTAAAATTAAACTGATCTTTTCCACAGAATATTTTTCATACTATACTTTGATCCAGGGATAGAAATGAAATTTTACAAGTAAGGGGAAAATCAGCAATAGATAAATTTTGATTGGGCTATGTCACGAGAATACTAACTCAGAAAGACAGGAGTCAGGGGCAGACTGGCAGGGGGGCAATCGCGGCCTAGGCCCTCTCAGAAAAAAAAATATGAAACAATAAAGAAAGAAAGAGAAAGAGAGAAAAGCTAAAACAGAAAAAAGCTAAATAATTCGGTAGATCACTGTTATTATGCTGCCAACACACACTCCTCTTCCATCCTTTCATCAATCAGTAAGTTATCTTTTTCAATAAGATCCTTTTGTTACTGGATTTGTGACTAGGTCCATCTTTCACTATGGTCTTTTATTATCAGAAACTGTATTTTGTTTGTACCTGGGGCCTTAGACCCTTCTTTCAATATATTGGACAGTTGGGACCTTCTTACATTACATTAAGCAGTTTTGGCCCTGAGTCCTTTGTTCATTGTATTGGGCAGTTGGGGACCTTTAATTTCATTGAGCAGTTGGGCTCCTAGGCACTTTCTTCATCATGTTGAGCTGTTGGGACCTGGAACTTTTTTCATTATGTTGGGCAGATGGGGCCCTTTCATCGTTGAAGATTGGGGTCTGGTTTGTAGCTGGGTCCATATTTAACCATAGGCTGATTGGTTCTTTATGGATGTTAATACATCTTGTAGGTCTATATTTGATAACTCAAAAATGGAAAAACGGCGTATTTTTAAAAAATTATTTTCTATCAAAAACGTTTACAAAATTGCAGAAGAAAACAGTGGAAGACGGCAAGAAAGCGGGCATTTTCAGCATAATGGTTGATTCTATTTAAGATGTTTCAGTGTTGAATCAGCTTACTATAGTAATACTCTGCGTTATAAGCGGTCAAGTATTTGGGCGGCTGTTAGCAGTTGTTGTAAAGAGTGACACTATAAGACAAGTAACTTAAAACGAAAACAAAAGAGTACTTTGTGCCAACAATGTTTTGATCTCTGATATTGTAAGTTGCTCTTTTGATGGAGCTGCTAACTTGAGTGGATGCTATAAAGGAGTTAAAGCATTACTGGAGAAGGATAATCCTGAAATCATTTACACCCAATGCATGGCTCATGCTCTTATTTTGGCTATGACAAATTTGACTGAGTAGATCCCTGAAGCTGCAAACTTATTTGGTGTCGTTGAAACCAGTACCGTGTTCTGTCTGAATACTACAAAAGAAAGAATGTTTGGAAGAAAATGATTGATGCAAGTCACGAGGAACATGACAAACTACGAAAAGTTCAACAAGTTGGTGCAACACGATTGTGGAGCAAAAACAAGGCACTGAATGCGGTAGCCGACACTAACGAGTTTCGCTACGAAACATGAAGCCAAGACGAGACGACTGTCCATCATCGTCAAGATTTCTTTCATTTTTATTGTTCCTCAATGATGATGTACAGGACAGGAGTTTTAATGCGAAATCAACATTTCAAGCTAAACTTTGCTGAATAAATTGACAGAATTTAACACTGTAATGATGTGCTCTGTGTTTCAAGACTTGTTTACAAAAACGAAGCATGTTTCAAAATGCATGCAGTCTCACGGATTGGACTATCGTTCAACCTGGAGACTTGTAGACAACTTGCTGCACTAGCTTCAGAAAAAAATAGAGGCAAAAGATTTCTGTTTAAGCTTTACGAAAATACAAAAATATTTTGTGTGAAAAAACAACAGCTTGTGCAATCTGGTATAGAGATAGCAATGGAAAAAGACTTTCCGCCCAGAAGAATCTTAAAGAAGAAGAAAATGTCAGGAGAGCTTGTGGCAGTTAAACTGGGAAAGAACTTAAATATAAGTGAAAATGATTTATTCAGAATAAAAAACTTCAACAAAAATTCTGAATACAGCTGTTACATGTGTCAGTGATAGATTTCAGCAGCCAAATGAACTCCAAATGCTGGATCCCAAGCACTTTTCGGAAATCGGGAAGAATGGTGTGTCTGCAGGTGCTTTCAGAGTTCTTGCGAAAAAACTAAGTATAAAATAGGAGGAAATATACAAAGAACTCCAGCAGTTCTTTGTCGTATATTCTGTCACAAAACGTTCTGGTTTTTGATGATCCTGAAGAGAATGATGCCTCTGAATCCATAGAAGATGATGATGATTATGCATCTGAGCATGCTATGGGAGATTGAACATTTTGGACGGGATTCACGGCAAGAGTGATAATGATGTTGCAAACAACTTGTGTAAAAACTTTTTGTCATGTGCAGGGAAAATTTTGTACCAATTTCTGTCCGTCTAGCTGTTTTAATAATTTATACATTACATACAAACATTAAAGTTAGAGAGTAAACAAATCTCAGAGCTAATTTGTATGAAGACATTTTGGACACATTTTTACTAATGAAAATGGAAAGAGATATGTTAAATTTAGTGTCTGTGAACGAAGTTATTCAGGAACTCTGCCACTCATAATCTGAACTGAAAATAATCTTAACGTTTTAAAATTATTAGTTTTTTAGTTGTTCAGCAGTTTTTCATTTTCAGTAAAACGTCGTGTTCATTACAGAGTCAAAAGTTAGTATTAGTTGTTTATTACAATTTTCAGTAAGCTGTTTGTTCTTTCCATAGTAAAAAGCTATTGGCTACTATTTGTTTAGTGTTTCAGCTACTATACAGAATGTCTCAAAAGTCCCATGACATACGGTAACTCTCTTATTATTAGAGTTACAAAAAATGTAAGAGGGAAAACCGTCTCCAAATATAATGTTTTCAATCTAAAGTGCAAGAATTTTTCAAATCGGATAAGTCTTTTGGGCTGTACGCTCTATATGCGCATAATGTTACATGAAAATGCAA
This sequence comes from Thermobia domestica, assembly GCF_964235325.1. Lineage (NCBI taxonomy): Eukaryota > Metazoa > Arthropoda > Insecta > Zygentoma > Lepismatidae > Thermobia > Thermobia domestica. Next base: position 143,684,322 of record NC_137466.1, on the reverse strand, counting down.
CGTTACCATTTACCTGGACCCAGAACATAAATGAATGAAGTTACTGTCTATTAAAAACTTTATTTGAAGACGGTATTTCCTCTTACATTTTGTTGTAACTCTGATAATAACAGAATTATCCTAAGTCAAGGGGAGTTTTTAGACACCCCGTTTTCTCTGTATATTTCTCTTTCGACAGTGCTTTGACTTAATTCAATATTCATTTATGCATTGATCTATTTTGAAATTTCACCGAAATTTGTCTGCAGCGCGGCTGTATAAGATAGACCAGGTTTGTTTCGGGGAGGCATAAGCCTCCGAGCTCATAGCTGGTTGCACCACTGATTGTACGATATTTTAGAAATTGATATTATAGTCTGAGAGCCCTCCATGGTAACCGCGGCCTAGGCCCTAATACAACCAGTCCCCCTATGATGGGAGTGTATGCAAACTTTCATGGAGAACGACTTAAGCGAAAGCGATTGTTGCAAACCAATCAACAAGCAAACAAAACTAATATCAGCATTCAAATTTCCTTTTTGTTATTAATAACCACAGATATATTTCCTTCCTTTGCACAAACAATTCAATTTTCGAAGAAGACACAAACCCCTTGTGCATGCTTGATCTCCAATCTTGCTTTGATCTAAAGCTTTTTACCCGTGAAACAGTAATTACCGGGCCCTTTTGACGCGGGACCTTCCTGACTTATGCCACTTTGACGCGAGGAACATTTGACTCTGACCCGGCTGACGCCTGGCCGTTTTAACCCGTGCCCTTTTGTAGCGGTGCCAATTTGACGCAGCGCCCTTATGACTCGAGCCCTTTTTTCGCGGAGAACTTTTACCTGGGCCCTTTCGACGGGAGGTTGTTTTCTCACAAACATTTTGTAGCGGGACCACATTTGACCCGGGTCCGTTTGACGCAGTGCCCTTTTGACTCGGACCCTTTTGTCGTGGGACTCTTTTGAGCAAGGCGCTTTTGATGAGGGGCGTTTTGATTCGGCCCCTTTTGACTCGGGCTCTTTCGTTGCGTAGAGTTTTGGCTCAGGTCCTTCAGACACAGGGCCGTTTGACTTGGGCTTCTTGTAGTGGAGTCCCATTTCACCTGGGCCTATTTTACGCTGAGCCCTTGCGATTCGAGACCTTTTGTCGTGGGACTCTTTTGACACGGGCTCTTTTGCTGAGGGGCGTTTTGATCCTGTTTTTGACTAAGGCCCTTTTGTTGCGAGGACATTTAATCGGCCCATTTGACGCAGGTCCGTTTGACTCTTGCCCTTTTATAGCGGGGCCCCTTTTTGACACGGGTCTGTTTGACGCAGGGCCTTTTGACTCAGGTCCTTTTGTCGTGGAACCATTTTAACTCGACCTCTTTTTATGAAGGGCGTTCTGAATCGGCCCTTTTGACTCAGGCCATTTCGTTGCCGAGATCATTTGACCCGGGACCTTTTGACGCGGGACGGTTTTGACTCGGGTCCTTTCGTAGCGGGACCCCTTTAGACCCGAACTCGTTTGAGGCAGGTCCCTTTTGATTCGGGCTCTTTTGTCGTGAGACCCTTTTGACCCGGCTGTTTTGATGAGGGTCGTTTTGATTCGGGCCCTTTTGACTCCTACCCTTTTGTTGCTGAGACCTTTGACCCGAGCCCTTTTGTCGCGGGTCCCTTTTGACCCGTGCCTTTTTTAGCGGGGCCACTTTTGACTTGTGTCCTTTCGTTACGGAGACCTGTTGATCCGGACCCTTTTGACGTGGGGCCGTTTTGACTCGAGTCTTTTGTAGCGGGGCAAATTTGACTAGGGCCCGTTTAACGCAAGGCCCATTTGTCCCGGACCCTTTTGACCCAGGTCCTTTTGATCAAAGTTGATATGATTCGGACTGTTTTTTGTGGAGACCTTTTGAACCGGGCCCTTTTGATGCGGAGCCGTTTGACTGGGCCCTTTTGTAGAGACGCCTATTTTTGACCCGGGCATGTTTGACACAGAACCTTTTGACTCCTTTTGTTGTGGGAACCTTTTGGCCAGAGACCTTTTTACAAGGGGCGTTTGGATTCTGGCCCGTTTGACTGGGCCATTTTGTACCAACGCCCATTTTTTACCCGGGCCCGTTTGACACAGGAACTTTTGATTCGGGTCCTTTTGTTGTACGACCCTTTTGGCCAGAGCCCTTTTTATAAGGGGTGTTTTGATTCGGGCCCGTTTGACTCAGGCCTTTTTGTTGCGGAGACCTTTTCACCCGGGCACTTTTGACGCGGGGTCGTTTTGACTCGGGCCCTTTTGTAGCGTGGCCCCTTTTACCCGGGCTTGTTTGAGGCAGTTTCCTTTGTACTAGAACTCTTTGGTCTTGGGACCCTTTTGACCCAGCCTCTTAGATATAGGTCGTTTTGATTCGACCCCTTTGGCTCGGGCCCTTTTGTTGCGGATACCTTTTAACTCGGCCCCTTTTGATGCATGGCTCACTCGGACCCATTTGTAGCAAGGCCCCTTTTTGACGCGGGCCCTTTTGACGCAGAGTTTTTTCACTCGGGTCCTTTTTTGTGTGATCCTTTTGGCCAGAGCCCGTTTTATGAGGGACGTTTTGATTTGGGTCCTTTTGACTCAGGCCATTTTGTTGCGGAGACCTTTTCACCCGGACACTTTTGACGGGGGGCCTTTTTGGTCTGGCTCTTTTGTAGCGGGTTTCTTTTGTCGCGGGCAGTTTTGACTCGGGCCTTTCTGTGTTTGCCCTTTTGTCTGCCCTTCTGACATGGAACCCTATATATAGGGCAGGAGCTGAAATATCTGGGACAGGGGTCTGGTGTGGAGTATGAGTAAATCAATGATCGATCGATCCAAGGCGCAGTAAAATTAATTTGCACCACTGTTCATATATCTTTCTTTCTATTCTCTCAACATCATGTCTGTGGATGAATGTTGTGACTAATGGGCTACAGCAGCGAAAGACGATATACGCTATCAATATTAATGTTATGGATTTTAACTTAACATATATAGGGCAATAAAATGAAAAACACTATATCGGTATTTTGAACTCTCCCCCGTTGGAAAAAGTCCTGCGGGCATAAGTGACTATGATGTTTCTTAGTTACTGTATTATATTGTTCTATATACGGAATAAATACTTCTGTGTTTTCTATAATAATAAGAACCTTATCTACATTTATTACGGTCCTTGCTTTACGACAGCGAAACATATTCACGTTCAGCGTAATCAGTTTCCATTCTCAAATAATTACATTGAGAGGAATGAAATAGTTCACGCACACATTTAGGACTTATAAAAGTGCCCTGCGAACATGTCGTAATGTCCTGAAGAGTGAAAAGCTCTAGTAGCAGTTGTTTGCAGTTATTAACTTAACATATAAAACAGTAAATTGAAAAACTGAGAATACGAATATTTTCAGAGAGGACAGTGCGGTGATGCTTCCAATCTATGTCTTTACTCCCTATACCTATGTTATTTCCCTAGTCAAAATAAAAACTCTTCAAAATTAATCACAATTTCTTATGCAACCATCCCTTTCTTAGAGTACTGCGCGGTCGCATACCCGTCACGGCGATGTAAAGGCACTTTTGGCGACGAGGATACACAAATAACTACAACGAACACTACGGAAATATAACACTCTTAAACCCAATAGGCAAAATCAAAAAATGTGTAACCAAATGGTTACGAAAACTCGTTAAGGGTTAAAATATACTTTTTTTCAGTTATACGTTTAGTGTTTCCGTTAAGTACAAACACTACAGGATTTACACATGTAACCAACGTTTTTACGTACGCCATATACATTTTTTCTCATTGTGCAAGTAAAATAAGTGAAAGCTAGTAACAAGTAGTTAAGCAAGTTAATGAGGCACGTTCTGTGCATCACTTAACTTTTTAAAACGTGGGCTAAGACACACACTGCCGTAATTTTCGTGGTTGGAAACCCAGAGAAGGAAAGGCAATAGTTTTTTTTTTCGGTGAAGATTTTCCTTTAGTGCAATCATTGGTATTAAATAGATATTGAAATTAATTTGATAAGTAAAATAATGTAGAGGTGAGAATATTGAAAATTAATGAAGTTTTCGAAGAAATGAGAAATCCAATTTCTCGAATTTATGTGAGACCAGCAACAAAAAGTAACCGATTTCGTAAATATATGAGTACCACGAGTTGTATTATGGTTACCACAGTCATTATGTAAAAATGTTCTTGATGCTTCGTGTCTCTATCTGTGAACAGTGTGAGAATCTCTTACGTATCAGCTTTTTCATCAACAGTGAATTTCGTGCCTTTGCTCTTCATATTTCCTGAATTTGCCCTCCTGCGGGTTGGCCTCCACACCCTCGCCTTTGCTCGGCCTACTTCCTCACACCTCTTAAGCTTACAATTCCAGAATTTCAAGTTTCGTTTCCTATTTCAACTATCTAAAAGATAAGACTTTGTATTCCAGGAAAAAGCCTATGTAAATAGCATGGGGATTTCTTCATCTCCATTTAGACTCCTTAAAAATTAAAAATATTCACTTTTAGCAATTTTCCTGTAGGTTAGTCCCGGGGGGCTACAATCGTGCCAAATTTCATCATTTTAATTCTGCCGGAAGTGGCTAAACATTTTGGGGTGTAGAAGGCGTCCGATATAAATAACATGGAAAAGGTTTTTCTGTTCCCCATAAAACCACACTAAAGTTGGATTTTTTTAAAAAAAAATTACTGATTTACTTGGTAATACTGACGAAAACTTTCAAGCAAACCGATTTTCAAGTTTGTATTCCAATTTCAAGTACCTAAACTATGAGATTATAGGTCCAAAAAAGACCCATTTAAATAACATGGGGAAATTCTTCATCCCCCTTCATCACATCAACCGGAAGCACCCCTTTAATTTATGTCAGTTCATGTAGTTTTATATGCAGTTAGGATATGTTGGTGGGAAAATTAAGATTACAAGGTATTTGAAATGTGTATATCATTGGAAGGAAAACCCGAGGCAGTATGAAACTGCGCAACATGCGCGTCATGTAATGAACTCCGTAATTTCGCAATATTTAAGGATAGAGAACGACTAAGTATGTTGGAACACCATCCAAGTCTAGTAATGTTTGCATCGAGGATTCAGCATCAAGGGTTTTGGAGTCTTGTTGATACTCTTCGTATTTAGGTATATGGAAAATGAGATGTTAGCGATCGTGTTTTTGTAGTTCGGGTAAATGAATTAGAATCTCGTTTGGACATAACTCTCTGACAGATATTTAATAGAAGAAATCCTCCCTGCTGGTCTAGTGGCTAGCATATGTGCCTTTCTTGTAGAGAGTCCTGGGTTTGATTCCCGGTGGGAGAGTCCTTGGGAACTAATGTTGCATGTCACTCCTTTAAAAATGTAAAATTCTAAATTTAAATCCAACAATATGCCACAATTGAGAATCCCAATATACGATATTGACATAGTGAACTACAAAAAGAAGTGAAATATGAACAAAAACACCAGAGGTGCAAAAAAGTGCAGCCAAGTTCTTCAGCCTCAAAAAGTGTTGAGATGAGGATGGATGAGCCAAGTTCCTTGGCCACTGCATATGAAACGAACATTGGAACTTGGTGCAAGGTGTCAAGAAAAATGATGTTAAGGAACCTTACGGATAGTGGTGGTGGGCGTGGTGGGTTTGGGACCACCACCAACCTTAGCAATATCAACTTTACTAAAGCGCTAAGGCACAAATACAGTATACTGCAGTAAAATTAGTGGTTCAAAACCCAGACAAGGAAAACTTATTTTCCTCCACGAAGTGTCAAGGTAAATGATGTTAAAGAGCCTTAGGGCTGCTGTTTGTGAGCGTGGTGGATTTGGGAGTCCCCATTAGCCTTAGGGCTGAAATGTCCCGGGCGTGAAACTACGAACACATACATCTTAATGTATTCGAGTATGTTAGACACCTCGTGCCAAGTTCCAGTGTTCGTTTCAGATGCAATGGCCAAGGAACTTGGCTCATCCATCTTCATCTCAACACTTTCTGAGGCCGAAGAACTTGGCTGCACTTTTTGCACCCCCGGTGTTTTTGTTCATATACAAAGTAGTGTTTTTGTGATACACCTAATGTACAGCGCACTTTTTTTTTTAATTAAAAACACCGATCGCGGCGAAGGCGGCTTATGTCAAAGTCCGAACCAATACAGCGGCGATATCATTTAACAACATACTTTAGGCAAAGTTGTAATAAGGTCTATTTTACATTTTATTAGTCCATTTTACAAAGGGTATTGGGTTGGATACCTATTGGAATCCTTTTTATTATTATGTATGTAAGTACTGATTAGATCGGCGAATAAAGAAATCTTTAGCCGCGAATGTAGGAATTGGGTCCCTTTTTTTTAAATCCGCGAATAGTGAAAACGCGAATAAGGAGCTTTTACTGTATATATATATATATATATATATATATATATATATATATATATATATATATATATATATATATATATATATATATATATTCTCACCCACTTAATCATTTAACTAAGAAACAATAAAACAAAAATTACTCTAACAGAGCAAATGAATAAACGTGGCGATCTAAAAGTAACTCTACTCAATTTCTCTCAGGAAAAAGAAAAAAAACTATAAATTACACTGTACTTATTACTCAAAATGCTCCGGTGGGCGAATGAAAATATTTGAAAATTTGGGATCTTAAAGCACCTACCACAATGTGCCGGTCCTGTGCCATCAGTTGTAGCTCAGAATAATCTCTAAAATACTCATAGAATAATGTAACAATTGGGGATGAAACTGATGCACAACACGGTACTTAACTGTGAAATTGTGATTGAATTTGAATAAAATTCAAATGTTTTTAATTTTGAAAAATGACTAGTTGTGGGAAAGGTAAGAGAAAGAAAAAGGTTGTAATTAAGAAATAGGAATGAGCACTAGCCTGATAGATCCAACGAGGCTGGCGTCGTCCTAGTCATCTGGAACGATGATTGTTTTCCCTGGAGGAGCCTGGATAAGCTGGAGACAGTCAACATCTGGATCTCTATCCTGTTGATCTACAAGGGGCGTCGATAATGTGTCTTTACGATGATGTTTTCCTACACCTTCATTCTACTAGTCTGCTGAAGCTTGATGAGTCTGCGGTGATAAACCAACAGAATGGTACTCTTGACTATGGAGCTGGTTATTCTCCAACGGTGCGATCCGCTTCTCTCGTCGATCCTGCACCTATCCTAATCGTGTGTCGAATGCCCCCTGGTGATGTGTCCTCCGTGGTTTTGTTCGACTGAAGATTGATGACTTAGGAGTTCAATGAATCGTGAAGTATTAGGCTATGCTTGAAGGTATGTGGAAAGGTGATGAGGAAGCTAGTCGAGTTTATTGACAAATATGCGTTTACAACAGATGTCTGAGAATGTACAATCCTGATCAAAGTTTTCTTCCAATGAATTTTCAAAAGTTCATGATTCTGTCGTTAATAATGTAATTTAATAAAATAATCGAATTTAGCGAATTAAATTCACAGTTACTTCTAATACACAGTCACTTCACAATATTATCGAACTACATACAATTGTTACTATTTTTTCCGACCAGCCTTAAACACAGTATTCTGATTTCCTCCTCTCATCCTTCATACAATGGAACGGTCCTATTGGAAATTATATATATATATATATATATATATATATATATATATATATATATATATATATATATATATATATATATATATATATATTATATTTTAGCTCCAGAAGTGTAAGAAACCTTTTCTCATAAATGACTGGGTCCGCATCCAGTGATACTACCCAAATATTGTCTAATGGTGGATGGTTTGCACTAAACCCAAACTAGCCATTTTTAAATGGCAAAAATTACTTATTAATACTATTTCAGCATTTGTAACCACATGTTTAGTCTCGGGGTTAGTAACACTGGCGATTTCGTTTTTCTTAAGTTATATGTAAAAAAAAAAAAAAAAAGGAATTTCTTATAAGAAAAAAATCGTTTGTGGAAAACTTTTCTCTTCCGCATCAGCAAAGAGTGGTTGAGTGGGTGATCATCAGAGACTTGGGAAAGGGGTGTCTTTCAGTCTATTTCCAGTTTGCGTCATTGGGTTTTATCACCCACTGCATAAACCTTTGGATAATGAAAGATTTACCTAATGAAACGCTGTCGTAGAATGATGGATGCTTTTTTGCACAAATTTCAGCCAATGACAAGACTTCTCTACGCCCAATCTATCAGAGTTTTAACCCACATTGGCGGAAAGATAAGAAGTTGAGGGAAAGAAATGGGTCGAAACACTACGACAAGCTTCTTGCTTGTCACTTGAGAATCTTTTCTCTTACACTGCGTGTATCAAAATCCAATCGTATCATCCATTCGGGCTTCACACTAGTAAAACTTCCTATGTTAAAAAGAAAGAAAACAATATTTTCAATTCAACAGGTTTTTAGAATGGAACGTTAGGGCAAGCAAAAATGACAGAAAACATGCACATTGTTGTGTCAAGGAACTTAGAACAGCTCTATCTGTTTCCCTGTAGTACTGCATATTATTGACAGGTCGTCGCGTGGGCGGGGCGACCGGGGCAATTGACCCGGGCGCCGCTACCAGAGGGCACCGGGAAGACAAATCAACAAAATTTAAGGAATTCAGATTATGTTGGTAAGTAAATTTAAAAAAAAAAATGTTAAGTCAGATATTTCAATAATGATCAAGCCACGGCGAAGTAAAATTTATTTATTTATTTCATAGGGATAACATACAGGCTTAACCCCAAGTTATAGTGCCGTGTAGATAATTATCATATACTATTACACAAACACAAATGTACGTCGTTTAAGTATGCAGAAGTCAATTGTCAGAAGTCAGAAGGCAATTATATTTTTGCCTGACAATTGTTTTGAACTTTTTTTCGGAATACTAAATACATCTACTACATGAAATCTAATTATTTCGTTATATGAAGCACACTTCTCCACAGAGGAAACTTATACAATATGTTAGTTCTTGCTTTTCTACAATAGAATGTCTAGCCTTACCTGTTCGGACAGTTAATAACACTTCTGAAACTAATTCTGAACATTAATCTTACCGTTTAATAATTTATGTAAGAACAGCATTTCAAACATCCATCTTTTTTTCTAATATTCGAAAACTAAAATTCGTTACTAAGTCTTCATAGGGGACATACTATGGGTAGAAACCGCTTTTCTTGTATGTAAGCATTTAAAAAAAATGAACTGTATATTTTCTATTGCATCAGAGTATTTAGTGACATTTGTTGTCCAAACAGTACAACAGTATTCTAATTTTGACCTCACATACGAAAAATATAACTTATCAATGTTGATTCTTTGTAAAAATCCTGCCCTATTCTATAAATTAAACCTAGGTTTCTATATGCAATACTCATTATTTCGTGAATGTGTTGAGCAAAGGTTAATTTGCTATAAAATATAACTCCTAGATCTTTGATAGTACTTGGGGTAGACAGGAAAGTACCACTTATTGAATAGGTGAAGTTAATTGGATTTTCTTTTCTCGTGAAAGATACAGATTTATATTTGGGCACATTAAGGACGAATTTGTTCTTATTACACCATATTTGATCTCCTTGTAGATCCTATTGAACTTTCCCGCAGTAATCAATTGAACTTGCTTTGGAGTATAATTTGAGACTATCGGCAAAAAGAACTTGAGAAGTTTTAGTACACAGAGGAATATCATTAATAACAAGAAGAAACAAAAGGGGACCTAGATTAGATCCTTGAGGTACTCCTGATAAAGTATTGAACTTGAAAATTACAGGTAATGTAAACCTCGTCTAGGACTATTAAACTGGAACTCTCTGCAGCCCTCTATGAGAAGAGTTTTTTTTTTTAAATCAATCTTTGAATTTACAAGAATAACACTTGATTTCAATAACCCAAAACCATGTTTTCGTTAACTCTTATGTTTTAATTACAAAAGTCATTCACTTTAAAAACTGACACAATACTAACTTCTTTTATATTACATTATGATCTTACGTTTCATATTTAAATCTAGAAGTACAGACTAAAGTCTGGTTGTTTCTCATAACACACTGGGCGGAGGGGCGCCTTGAATTCTCGGCCCGGGCGCTTACAACTATGGCTGTTCCGATAATTGAGTAATCGATAACAATTCGATAAAATTTCAAAACCGTTTCATCGATAAAGATTTTTAATTTTATCGAATTATCGAACTTTCGAGACTCCCGAAATATTCGAGACTCTCGAAATGATCGAGACTCCCGAAATGTTCGAGACACTCGAAATGTAAGAAACATTAGACAGCTTCGAGACACTTGAACTGTTCGAGAGTCTCGAATTGTTTGAAAGCAGCAAATACAGAAATATATCAATATAATCGCATTTGTCGAGTCACTTGAATATTTTGAAAAGTTCGGGATTATCGGAGTGTTCGGAAGAAACAATGTATTCGAGGTTATCATAGTTGTATATAATATATATTACATATATGCAGGGTGTTCATTTTAAAACTTCTCTCCTTAGCAATAAAGTGAAGGAAAAGTTTTTCCCCCACAGATCCGTACAAGGTTTAAGCAGTCTGTCAGAAGAGAGAAATAATAAGAGAAAACATGCATCATCCGAATGGAATTGGAATCCAAGACACCATTAGTCTCGTAATAGTCACTTTGCCGATTGCGCCAATAACGGGGCAGGCAGATGATTTCGAGGGTTTAATTTAAAGTTCTGTATAGAGACAGCTACTGATATAGGTAGAGGTAAGAAAGTTCGATAAGGCTGTAGACTTATCAAACTTCAGTTTAGAAAATTTACCATCCGGCGCTCGAATGCCTTCGAGTATTTGAGATTCTCGTGAAACAAACCTTGAGAAATTTGGGTGCGAAGCTCTCTATTACAGGCCGTCCTGTCTGTCTGTTTGTATGTGGCATCCGACGATAACTTTTGAACGGATTGTCCGATTTTGATGGAAGTCATTTTAAAATGCTCTCATTTGCTTTCACCAGACACCTATTGTTTTGGTTACCATACGACAAGGGGAATTTTCCCGAATTCAAGTATTTGTTCTTAATTTGAGCGTAGGCGTGTAAAAGCTACGATAACTTTCGAATGAATTGTCCGATTTTAAAGGGGATTGGTCTAAATGCATGTGCCAAATATCTGTTGCTCTTGGTTACTTTACGATATTTGATTTTGTATATAAGATGCCGTGCGGCTCTGGGACATTACCAACCTCAAGAGTCAATACGTACCTAAGAGGGGGGAGGATGCGGCCGAAGCGTGGTGCCAACAACACCACACTCATCTAAGACTGAGATCAAGAAAGTCTGGAGAATTAACTCCATACTCCCTCCTATATGCCCTTATGGCATGGTACGATGCACAAGGGAGAACTTTACATATGACAGAACAGAGACTAAAGGAAAATGAAATGAAATGAAATCTTCCAGTTTAATGACCTATTATTATGTCTGTTAGGCTAAGGGAGAAGGATGATTAAGGCAAGTGAATGATGATGGAATAATTGGTGGAATAAGAATGTGGGAGTAAACGGGGGTACGCCGAGAAAACCCACGGACACAATGTTGTTCACCAAAAATTTACTTTGTACGTAAGTTATCACCGTTGGAATGGGTATGGCGTTAATTCTAGATTTGAAATGGTCCCACAATGCAAAATTTTCGCTGGACGGTGGTGTAGATCGTACTGCTGATGAAACAACATTGCTTAATGTGGTGAAGCGCGTAACCTGGTAAAAACAGCATTTACATGCCGAATGGATTATGCATTTTTCTCCGTATATACATGGACGAACTCTCGACAGACATACTCTAATCTCAGCGTCCACATTAAACCACATTAAACGCACATGCACCTGTAGTCACATTTTATGTTCTTCAATGTATTCACATTCACACAAGCAGGTTGTTGAGAATGGCAGAGAATATGTAATCTTAGAAGAAAATATCAAGAATAGTGTTATTGAAATTACTTTTCTGTGTCCAGTGTTTCTTTGCAAAGAAAAACGAAGAGCGTTAGAAGCAAACTTTCCACCTTTAAACTTGGAAGACAAGTGTGAAATCAAGTCGATTGGCCATATTTTTTTTATTTTCATCTAAAGATTTTTTTTTTCGAAAGATCTTAGAAGATATTAAAAATCTCGCGACACAGCAGTTGAGAAATGCTGTACTCAATATTTAAAGAATAATAATAAGGTTTTGTAGATAAATATATCGAGGTGTATGATCAACTATCTTACATGATGCTATCCTATAACGGAATTACATCAAAAATCAAGGGAAACGGATGTCCAAACTATCATGATTCTTTGATCATGACCCTTTAGATTTAACAATTAATCATGCTCTTTTAACTCCGTTTCTCTATATTTTTTAATGGATTTTTGAAGTATATTTAAGCATTCATATATTGTACGATAACGTAATCACACTAAGGTACTCATGACATCTTGTTCAATTATTTGTAATTGAACAGTCTTTCGAAAACCGGTACCTGTTTATCAATATCATGTAGCCTCCCTATCGGAAATAACGAAAGAAAAATGGGCTAAAATTAGAAAATCTTGCAGTTGCTCCTTCATTTCTCTAGACAGAAGAAATTATCCTAGATTAATTTTAACAATGTAGGTCCAAACTTACCCAACCCTAAGTTAACCCGAACCTGTTCTATTCTTCCCTACTATACTTTACTCTACCCTCTTCCACTATACGTTTTTAGGACTAAAAACATGGAAAGATATAAGATAGCGCTGGGTTAACAAATCAAGAAACTATCTCCGTTTTTTTAAAAAAACAATTTTTATTTTGAATCATTGTAAATTTGAGATTTTATTTTCTATGTTATTTTATATCATGACATTCAATGCCAGAATATTAGTGCTGTAGTAATTATTTAGTGATGGAAATCTTAACATGAAAAACAGGTGATTTCGGCTTCGGGCGCACTATTTTGTGTTGCAGTAATACTGATAATTGTGTAAACAATTTCATATTAAAAGAATTATGACACGAAACAATTCTAGTGAAATGCTCGATAAAACCATAGTGTGGCGACCATAGTTAGTATTAACCCATTAATTTTGTGAACAGAATGTATATCCTTTTAATGCGGTCCTGCTTAACAATGCACAGCTGTATTGTAAAATTTACTCTAATATTATATATTTCTTTGTAACTAATTTCATTTTTTCCATTACAAGGAATAATTAAAATCTCATTGATAGAACACTGAAAGACGTGTTTAATTATTTGAAATGAAAAAAGCTTAAATGTAAATGTTCATATGAATAACCTTCAGGAATTTCGAGATTTGGACATCTTATTGTAACAATCCTAACCCTCGCTTGTTTCTTTTCGACTTCTTTTCTTTCCTTCTAGAACAAGTGTCAAAACATGTCGAAAAACATGTTTAACACTAGAAGGACGGGGCGGTCAATTTGACAGTTTTTTCTAACTTTTCCTATTGCTCTGCTATAACAATTTTACTTAGAAATTTGAAAGTCCTTGACTTTTTATCATTTATAGAGTAGACTGTATGTATAAATTTTGAAGACTCTCACGTCATTAGGGGGGGCGCTATGACGCAATACCCCCAGAAGGACGAAGCCGTCATTTTGAGCGCTTGCTTATACTGACATTGGAAACTCATTTTATTTGTAATTAATGGTCCGTAATTTCGTTGTGATTGTGGAGCGCGCGGGCGTACACTCACACATTATACAAGGTGTTTCAAAACAACACCGACAACGTTTGGGAGGTGATTCCTGACACCAAGATTACACAAAAAGTATAGACCAACCTGGGTGTAGAAATACTTCCTTTCGGAGTTACAGGCTGCCGAAAACATGAAAAAATGAACTTTAAAGACCAATAGCTCCAAAACTATGGGACTTTCCGTAGTTGGTTCAAGACTTTATTTAGAAAGTAGTATGTACCCTATCCAAATATCCATGTTTCAGAATCCTATGGTACTTTCGCAACAATTTTTGTAGAGGTAGTTGGTGAGTACTTCAAATTACATGTCCGTAGAAAAACTCCCTCTATAAAAATTGTTGAGTGAGTAATTTAGGATTCTGCGACATGGACATTTGGATAGGGCACATAATAGTTAATAAGTAAAGTCTTAACGCGACTACGGTAGGTCCCATAGTTTTGGAGCTATGGGCCTCTAAATTTCATTTTATCATATTCGGCAGCTTATAACTCCGAAAGGAAGCATTTGTTCACCCAGAATGGTCTATACTTTTGTGTTATCTTTTGAGGAATCACCTCCCAAACGTCGTTGGTGTTGTTTTGAAACACCCTAGATAGATAGATATCTAGATAGATAGATAGATAGATAGATAGATAATGTATGCTTTGTAGTTACTACGATCTTTCCAGATATAATGAACATTTAATCAGTAGATATCATTGTTACTAACTCCTGTCATATTATCCATTATAAATATAAGTTATTGTATATCTAACTAACTAACTAACTCTATGGCCTATGGAACCCGGAGGTTCAATGCCGCGTTCACAAAAGCTCTCCACTGACTTCTATCGTTAGCTAACTGCATCCAGTTTCTACTCTGTATTCCAATCTCTGCGAGATCCATCTTAATATTGTCCTCCCATCTGCGCCTAGGTCTTCCTAACGGTCGTTTTCCGATTGGTCCTCCAGTCAAGACTTTGAAAGCGTCTCTACTTTCTTCCATTCTAGCTACATGACCCGCCCATCTAAGCCTCCTAGACATGACGACCCTAACAATGTTGGGTAAACCATATAAATTATGTAGTTCCTCGTTATGAAGTTTAAGCCATTCTCCATTCCCGTTCCTCTTGGGTCCGAATATTCGTCTCAGGATCTTGTTCTCAAATACTTTCAGTCTATGTTCTTCCCTCAGAGTAAGTGACCATGTTTCGCAGCCGTACAGAACTACAGGCATGATTATCGTTTTGTATATTTTAAGTTTCAAATTCCTCGACAGAATTCGCGACGACAAGAGATTTTGAACCGATCACTGACATTTACAAAGACAGTAGCGATCACACACTGACAGAATATAAATGTAAGAGGAACAACAGTGTAGGTAATTTCAGTACTATGCATAAAGCAAAACTACTTTATTACAACAAAACACAATTTGGTGTCGATTTCGTTGACAAGATGCTTCGAAAATGTTCTGTAAAATCATCCAGTAGGAGGTGGCCGGTTCATGTATTTTATAATATGATGGATATAGCATGTCTCAATTCCTGGATTATTTATAAGGAAGTAACGGAAGTATATATTGTTACATCTCATTCAACTGTGCTTATCTTGTGATTCCGAAAAACAATCCAGTCTTCAAATTCCGAATCTCTCACCACTATTTAACGCGTTGGCTACCAACGTCCCATATATGGGACATAGCGGATTTTACGAGGGATCAATTCATAGACATAAACCGCCACTATAGACCGGTTATAAGAAAATTACCTTACCCACAGACCATCTGCTAGAACGAGCCCGAGCATCTCACATATGGGACGCTGGTCCTTGGTGAAAACCAATGAGTTCCAAATATATTTTTTGTGTCGGTAGCGAACGTGTTAAGACATGTGCTAATTAACATTTATTGTCTGCTTCTATTACAACTTTCCTCAACAATAATGCTGAAAGCACCGTTGTAATTCTATGATAATTATAAAACATTTTTTCAAATTGAATCTTAGCCGATTTCACGCACGTAACCCACTTGTTTAAAATGTTACTAACACCAGAGACAGTAAAGTGTACTATAAAAGTATCCCGAAACTTTGCAGTACAACTTCTGAGGTGCTATGCAACCACAACCACGGTAAAGAATGTATGGTTGCCTATAAGCATGTTAATTTACCATAATTAATCCAGTATCCATTGAAGTGTTTCAAAGTGTAGCACCAAAGATAGACAATAGATCCTAAAGAAATTATACTTTGTCACAGGAGAAGAAGACGTCAAAATCAATGCACTCATGCCAATGTTATGCGTGAACATGCCCAGAGCATAGAATGTAAGCAGGTTAGATTGAGAATCTTTTTATGTCTTTTAATTGATTGATTCAGTTTTAATGAGGGCGTCAGCATCGAGGCTATTTGTCCCCGTCATTAGGTCTGTTAAAAATTGGAGCATCTAAGTCGAGGTTATGTATGAACATACCCACAACCAAGGGCGCCGATCCTGGGGGGCGGGCCGCCCAAGCTCATGTGGGAACCCTATTGTATATATGAATATACATTATTTGACATAATTTAAATACAATGTGTCTCAAAATCCTCATGTTACGGGATATGAAGTAAGGACAAGCTAGGATATCTTTATTTCATGTAGAAATTCAACCAGTCATCCATGGAAGCCAAGCAGCCTTCAAGAGTTCACTGCCTGATGTTTTTAACACCAATATTCTGTTGTACGTCGCTAGTTGACTTTACATCAAAAGATAAATTAATTATTGCTTTGCTGTTATTGAGGAAGTCTTTGTACTTGTGATTTGTAATAAACAGTGGTAGCGACCTTTAGGACCTTCACCCTTTAACAGTCTCACACGCGACGCTTTTAATTTGCTTTGTTAGATCAATTGCTTCTCTCAATTGGTTCGACCTCATTGGCCCCTCATAGTCAGGCTACTGCAAGACATTATCCGTTTCGTGGGTTTACCCACGACACGATGTTACAACAAGGAAGTAATGAATATAGAAGTAAGTACTTTGACTCAGGTGAGTCTCCTTATGGTTCGTTTACCTGTCAACGTTAGCAATCTCAGGAGCAAGTTTGAGAACTTTGTGTTGAATCGACGACATGTAGAAACATGGACTTGGTCAAAGTCAGTTTTGGATAATCGACCACGCTCAGGAAACTCTGTGGTGTCACCATCATCTCATTCTGACGTCAGAGGGACAGTCAGGTCAAAAGCAATTGAGAGAGCACGATCCTGGTCTTTGGATCTCAACCACGACGCGAAACACATCGGAGTCTCCCTGCCTTTGGGGTCCGGCATTCAATGCTATGGTTGATTGTCGGACAAGTTTTCATCATGGACTTCATCAGGACAATCCAACCTGCAAGTCACTGGAACTTCGAGGACAGCGCCTAAACTTCACCTATGAGTAAGAGGGAGAAGATTGGAACTACTTCGAATTAGGGTGAGACTGTTCTAAATTAGTTGCTATTCCTTTGCTCTACCATCTATTCCTTAACGCCCTTATTGCTACCAATTTTCAATGAAAATGCATTGGTTATTTTCAAATTATGTTAACACTAAATTCATATTCATTATCTTGTCTAATTTTGCTCATGGTTCTAGTCGCCTAAGACTAGTGGTGGAGACGCCCCCATTTAGCATGTGCTTTATTGCTATGAATTTAGTATTGTTATCCCACACCTTTTAGATGCTCCTCGTTCTATCCTGACAGTTAAGTGTTGTCGGAACATGGTGGATTGCGCCGCAATTTTTGGTATCTCTGTAGTCTTCTCGCAGCTTCGGATTGCTTTTCTCCCGCCTTTATGAGTAGTGGAAATTTTCCCCCACACACCACTCCTTCTGGAAGTAGTTTTGGATGTTTATACGCTTCTGATTTTTTCTTGCTGAAGTATGTTTATCTAAGTTGATTTAGAATTTTACCTTCCACCTCTAAAATTTTGTTTAAATTTTCCTTTAGTGTAACCCCCTCCCAACCGGCCTTGACTGTAGGTTTCGATTATGGCGTTGTCAGTTCGATAGTATGTTTTGTATATATGATTATTTTGATTATTTGGGTTTACTTATTATTACTTATGAGGAAGCTCAGTTTGTTTTTTGAATTATTAGCGTTGAGAATGTTTTATTCTCGAGTAGTTTCGGTAACATTTTAAGAAATTTATGTGACTATTTTTGATCTCCCTCGTATATATTTCAATTATTATTATATTTTTATTTTGGTAAAGTTAGTGGTTTTTATTTAATTATATTCGATATTTCTAGTTCGGTAGAGTTTTCTGTTATTTTATTTAGGATTTTAATATTCAGTGCAATTTTGGTCGTTTGTTTTTCTTAAAGAAGGAAAGGAAAATTTATTTTCGTTCGGATTAGTTTATTCTTTTTATCGTTTGCATTCTGTTGCGAAGATTTTGTGGAATGAATGGAGTTCGTTTACCCTAGTAAACATTATGTTAGGTCAGTGTCGTACTTTGATCTGGAAGTTTCAGCTCGTATTGCTATCTGTATTCAGGTGCAACCTTGAGTATGATGTATCAGCATTTTCGTTCTCTATACTGTAGCGAATGTACACTTTTTAGTATGTGTTTTAATTAACATTGAGATTTATGAATAAAATAAATTAAAATTATTCTTTTGTTAATTTTAAATATCTCCTTGTTTTCCTTTTACTATTTTAACTTCTACGAAGTATTATATGACCTCCTTTAGTCAGGAACATATAGATCGAAAATTTGGACATTTATTTTAGTAATTTCTATTATTATTGGTATTATTATTATTGCTACTATTTTGGAAAGAAAAAGACAACATATTCCTGACTGCAATTTTTGATTATCCCTGACACCATTTTTGGAAAATTTGACTAAGATTGTGACATTTTTTTCCTGTGGTATAGCACCGTTTTATGATATTATTCTGATGCGCTGTTTTTGAGTACTTGACTTAGTGATTTTCAGAAGTTCGTTTTGGAGTAAATTTTTAGTTTGGTGCTTCAGATTTAGTTTTTATTGATTATTAATATACCCTTACGGTCTTGTTTTTTGTTTTTGTGTTGATTGTGCACGGGAGCAATGAGTGGACCGCGAAGAAGTGCAGGTTTTTGCCCAGGGTGACATCTCCCTATTTTGTCTCTTATTCGTTGTTTCCTCAAGCAATTTCCCCATGTTCTTCACTGCTAGCCAAGTTTTGGGCTTGCATCTGTTTGTGTTTCTTTGGACCAGAGTGGTTCAAATTCTTTTTGGCGAGGTAGAGTGTGCCGCCGTTTATTCCGTCTCTGTTATGACGATGTTAATTAATATGATTTTTGGGGATATGTTTTGTGTGTTTTTTATGCTTGAAGAAACAACAGGTTATTTGTAATGGAATACATAATGGTTTGGAGTAAGTACTTATTTTGTGTTTTTCATTGACACTCCTATTTAGTTTGAATTATGCCACATATTTTATTTTATTTTATTTTATTTTTTTTAATTTTGAGGTCATATATATTTTGTTTACCCTTTGCATGAATTATTCTTTTATTTGTGTTGCAAAATTCTACAGAGCTTGAATTAACTTGTATAGCCTGTTTCATCTTGAGCTATTTTATCTAGTGTACATTTATGATTATTCGATTTCTATCTTTATGTTGAATCTATGAGGTATTATATGTATATGATATTTGAGACTATATATAGATATGAATTTTATTTTGTGATTTTGATCTGTTGTTAGTTAATGTTTAAGCTACATGTTTATGGTTGCTCTTTCTTCATGCATAATTTAATTTTTGTTGCTATTTCAATTGCTATTCTGAATTTAATTTTATTAGTGCCTTTTTCAAATTTTAACGTCTTTCGTAAATTTATTATACATTAGAAAAATGTTTGCTTTTTCACTTAAGTATACTTTGAATGCAATTTATTATTTTGAGGCAGTAATTTAATTTTGACTTTTGCCTTGTGGAATTTTAATTCAGTTAATTTTAAAGAATTTGATTTTTGATTTTAGTAATTATTTTAAAAACATAATTTGTTGTGTAAATGAATTAGTCTATTGGTTATGAAGCTGACCTATTAGTGTTTACTATGCCTATGAATTTTCGTACTTTATGTAAATTATGTTGACCTATATAATGTGTGATATTTCCTGCTTATGTTATTCTTCAAGTACTATTTATATTGTCAATTGCAATTAGATTTGGTGACGGCCTTCGTTTTGGGTTTAATTACTTTTGATCGGCGAGTGGCTAGGCGCTGATATCAACAAAACCTGCCCCGATGCTTTATTTTGTTTCAAGGAAATGTGAAACAAAACTTATTTCGTTTTCAGAAAATAATTAAATTCTAAACCCTTCTGTGTTGTCCTATCTTTAATTTTTTGGATAGATTAAATTTCCCCCCTTTATGGATAGTAATAGGGATGTTTTTTTCAGTATGTTCGATTCCATTACGCTAACATTACTTTTCTTAGTTTTTTCGCTTGTTTTGCCTTTGTCTATTTTTCTAGGTACTGTTTGTTTTTTTTAGTTCGTGATTGTGGACCCTAAGGAGTATTGTTTCGAACCCAGTGACCCATTCGTATGACTTCGTAACCCAGTTGAGTTGTTTTAATTTTGGTATTAGGTCAGTGTGTATGACCGAGTTCACTTTTATATTTACAGTACCTTATCTTGTTTGTCGTTTCTTTTTTTCAGATTCGATGATTGCTTCAATTCCGCTCTACATTTTATTATGGTTTTCAGTTTTTTTTACTGATACATTATTTTGTTATCTGCGCTTATTATTTTCAGTCTCTTAATTTCATTAGACTTGGTAATATTCTTCTGGTAGTATAACCTTTTATCCCGTTTCCTTAAAGCAACTCTATAGACTGGAAGCTGTTGTTAATCTCATCTACATCGGTAAAGTGTTAGTGTATGCTTACAGGATTAAATTGTGACGATACTTTATTACTTTATGTGCACAAACAAAACTGTGGACTTACCTTCTGCCTTTTTCTATAAGGAATTATCACACGAGTTTACAGGCTTTTTCACAAACACTGTGTACTCAGGAGCAGCAATAATTACTAAGTCTGACTGTTGTTACCTGTATCATGTGTGTGTTCTGGATGTTGCAGTTACCAGCACTGACATGCATCATCCATCTATCAGCGGCTTGGACAATTAATTGCAGATCAGCTCATCGTGTTCTTCATGGTCCAGCTGTAAGAAGTTTATCTTACTTACAGCATCCATCCCATCTTGAGATCTAAAATCTCTTTTTTTTTCCTACGATTCCACAGATCTTTGCTGTCGAAAAGTCAGAATTCTCCAAGGATTCGACTTCTTCCGATTCGACATTTAGAGGGAGGCCATGTTACGGAATATGAAGTAAGGACAAGCTAGGATATCTTTATTTCATGTGGAAATTCAACCAGTCATCCATGGAAGCCAAGCAGCCTTCAAGAGTTCACTGCCTGATGTTTTTAACACCAATATTCTGTTGTACGTCGCTAGTTGACTTTACATCAAAAGATAAATTAATTATTGCTTTGCTGTTATTGAGGAAGTCTTTGTACTTGTGATTTGTAATAAACAGCAGTCGCGACCTTTAGAACCTTCACCCTTTAACAGTCTCACACGCGACGCTTTTAATTTGCTTTGTTAGATCAATTGCTTCTCTCAATTGGTTCGACCTCATTGGCCCCTCATAGTCAGGCTACTGCAAGACATTGTCCGTTTCGTGCGTTTACCCATGGCACGATGTTACAACAAGGAAGTAATGAATATAGAAGTAAGTACTTTGACTCAGGTGAGTCTCCTTATGGTTCGTTTACCTGTCAACGTTAGGAATCTCAGGAGCAAGTTTGAGAACTTTGTGTTGAATCGAAGAACATGTAGAAACATGGACTTGGTCAATGTCAGTTTTGGGTAATCGACCATGCTCAGGAAACTCTGTGGTGTCACCATCATTTCATTCTGACGTCAGAGGGACAGTCAGGTCAAAAGCAATTGAGAGAGCACGATCTTGGTCTTTGGATCTCAACCACGACGCGAGACACATCGGAGTCTCCTGCCTTTGGGGTCCGACATTCAATGCCATGGTTGATTGTCGGACAAGTTTTCATCATGGACTTCATCAGGACAATCCAACCTGCAAGTCACTGGAACTTCGAGGACAGCGCCTAAACATCACCTATGAGTAAGAGGGAGAAGATTGGAACTACTTCGAATTAGGGTGAGACTGTTCAAAATTAGTTGCTATTCCTTTGCTTACCTTCTATTCCTTAACGCCCTTATTGCTACCAATTTTCAATGAAAATGCATTGGTTATTTTCAAATTATGTTAACACTAAATTCATATTCATTATCTTGTCTAATTTTGCTCATGGTTCTAGTCGCCTAAGACTAGTGGTGGAGACGCCCCCATTTAGCATGTGCTTTATTGCTATGAATTTGGTATTATTATCCCGTACCTTTTAGATGCCCCTCGTTTCTATCCCGACAGTTAAGTGTTGTCGCAACACTCATATATGTACCTTCTGCATCTGAATGCCCCCCCCCCCCAGAGAAATCGGCGCCCTTGCTCACAACGTATGTATAAACTGCTTAAACTGAGAACATATTCCTTTCTTTGAAGTCAATTGAAAATAAGGAACTCTGGAGTTGGAAATACTGAAGGAATTCTGATATTTTTCACTCATATCAAGATATTACCTTTTCATGGAATGTCGCGCCAGGGAGTTTAGATTGAACTTAAAAGGAAATGAACTTATATCTATCTATCTCTTTTCTTATGCTTTTCTAGATTCAATGAGTTTTTCCCCCTTTCAAATCTGGAACAAACATGCCACTTGCATTTCGTACGCATGGAGTTATGAAGTTAATAATTTTGTCTTTCATGATTTCTGCACTTTTTTCATGTCCACATTTTTGCAGAAATTTCTCCCAGAGTATGTTTAACGAAAATGTATAGAGCTCCTAGGAACGCATTGAAAAATAAAATATAACAAGGACAAAAATGATATTTGATATTTGAATGGTATCGCACTTATTTCATAAATTAATAGAAGTCCAGATTACTGTTGTAGTTGTGAACCTGTTATACGCTTGAAATACTAACATTGAAATATAGGAAGAGATTTTAGATGGATCAACCATGACTTACATTTAAAAATAGCATCATAGCATTAGCCTGGTGTGATCTAAAAAAATCAGATTCTTGGATTTCTCTACTGATATTTTTTTTAAATTTAAATACTAAACGTACCCAATAGCTTGTTTTTATTTGCCATTAGTTGACCTCTTAGCCTAGTTTTCTTGGAACAGTCTAATGACAGGAACAGTAACACGAAAAATTTGAGGGTAATATTAAAAACTGTCATGAGAGAAATGAGGTCCAAAAATCTGAACGGTTTCATCTAGTGATCATTTGTCTAACGCATATACATTTCTGGCATGCGACGACAAGAACATAGAATGTTTGCAGACCTAATTATTTTTTCAGTTTCTGTATTTTCCTTCCTTATCCAGCAATTAGGCTGTGAAAGATGGGACCTACTGTTAACGCAGGCTCCGAACCAGTACCGAGATTTGA
Source organism: Thermobia domestica (assembly GCF_964235325.1). NCBI lineage: Eukaryota > Metazoa > Arthropoda > Insecta > Zygentoma > Lepismatidae > Thermobia > Thermobia domestica. Next base: position 143,661,076 of record NC_137466.1, on the reverse strand, counting down.
ATTCGATACAGTTAGTGAGTGCGCAAACCATCACGGAAGATCAGCTCTCACGCCACACTATCTTGGTTCCAGGAGAGCTGGACCGCGGTAGCCGACGTCGGTATCTAACTAATTACTCGGTTTCTAACTCGTAGTAATAGGGTTACTACTTGAATTACCAAAAGCTTAAATTACCGTCCTCAAGTTCCTACCTCTACCAATATAACTGATCATCGTGGTTATTTTTTCCGTCACTAATAAATTTTTGTCCCAAACTTAGAAGTTTCTATATATTGAAAATGTATTCCTTGTCTAATCAATTTGTCTTAACATACGTTTTAATAATTGTAATTTATTATAGTATCTCTTCTCTTTCTCCTTTACCTTCCGCTACTTCCTTTACCATGTCTCTGAGTAAAATTTCGTTTTGAACAATGTCTTTTAATTACCTTTAATTATGTTCTTTACTCCTCTATTATTAGCAATTCCCGTCATTGATTTTTCATTCCACCCTGCAAAATGCCTCCATTCTTCGCAATATACAAATTTTAGAGATGACTTTTCATTGCATTTCCTCAATGTCGAGGTTTCTGATCCATACGGTTCAACATTTGATTAGTCATCTTTTTGTAACCTTTCATTCCTTGGTTTACATGACCACTATAGTTGTCACAATAGACCAACCTTTCATTACTTTCTTCTGTTTTGTCTGTTTATTTTTGTTTCTCATTCCTCCTCTATTATAATTGTCATTACAGTAAATATTTTTTAAGTACCGGGCTAATTTCCGATTCACATTCACAATTCACTTTTCGATTCACTGTCTTATCTTCTATCGAGGCAAGCTTTTCTGCACTCCAACCTTTCTTTAATATGTTTATCCATCAGTACTGGAAATGCATTAGGACCATCAAAAAAGAAATCACGCATATGGCGACAAGGGGGTGTTAAGTGGTAGTACTTGCAACATTGCGACCGGAAGATATTCCATACATATATATAGGGTACCCCAACGCCCACAATAATCATCTTAACAGCACAATAACTACACTGAATGGCCATGCAACATAATCGGTAAGGTAGGGCAGTCTGTGGTACAGATACTGAATGTGTGTTGGGAGTATAGTATCCCATTTTCACTGAAGATCTTGTTATAGGTATGCGATTGCCATTGCTGGCGCCTGGCTGTCGATTAGAAGCTGTGCCATCATGTTCACACCTGTTTCGATAGACTTAGGTCTTGAAATTAAGCAGCCAAAATAGAAGTCGTATACAGAATAGAACACGCTGAATGGAAATATGCCTCGGTATGGAAATATGCCTTTACTCATGACTCATACGAGTGATGATTCTGAGGAATGAGGGAACCCCGTATTTCATAGACCCTTTATTATATATGTCATACTCGAAAGCTCTTATTGCTAATACTGTACTTGATTTTGTGGTATGTTTAATCTTGCTTCAAATATAATATTGTACAGACCAGGGCGGCCTCAAAAATTGATTTTCATAGACATTTATTGTAGCTAAACTAAATACAGAACGTAGGACTTACTTAAAATGCTGAATGTTGTAAATAACAAAGGTTATTCACCCCATGATACTTCTCCGTACTCTTTTCAAGAATATTGCTAAGTTAATTCATGTGTTCTATCTGACCAACATTGAAGATCAAGGAAACTAACTCTTGTTATTCTTGACAGAACACACGCAAGAAGTCTTGTGAGAAAATGGTAAACCAACCTGGGAAATTTGAAACTGCAGCAACATAAAACCACTTTCCGAAATCATATTTAATCCTCTGCACAAACACGGAACAAAGCTAATTCCTAGCATAAAGGGAGAGACAGCTGTTAACAGAAGTTTATGAAGTTTCAAAATGGGAAGAAAGAAGCGTTGGTCGTGATTTTTCTTAGCAAGAGGTAGAGACGTGTGCAGTCTATTGTGCTCTCACTCAAAAGACTGGAAACTCTGGTCCAGATGAGGCGACGAGGAAGAGAAAAAGCAGTTATTTGAACTGGAAGTTACACGTGAAAAGGCGCGGCTGGTAGAATGCCATTTATCCGCTTAGAACTGTACTAGGCATGATAGATAATCCCTTTCCTTCCCAAAGCGTGGGTGATGTTTCTCGGTACAGGATTTTCAACTCCTCCTCGAAATCACGTCGCATCGCATTTTATTTTCTACCCTTTATAACTGTTGGACACTAAATTGTTTAAACACTTAAGCCTTTCTTTGAGACAAGTAGTATACTTTGATGAAATACGTATATAGGTTAGAAACGGAATTGGTTAAACATTATAAATTGCTGGACAACGAAAAAATTAAGATGCTATCGTACTTTTAGGAATGAAAAAAAGTATGCTGGTTTTACTGTGTTCATAACAAGGATCGGCTTCCATAAATAAAACTATTATTCCTTGTGTTTACTAAAATTACATAAGGGTGGCCACAAAGTCCCGTTACGCCTGAAAATAAGTAACACAAACCACTAAACGTACGTAAATAACTACACGGATAGAACTGAATGACATGAACAACAATACTTAAGAGAAGTTTTATTGAGATGGAAACAGTAATTGTCCAAAGGATCAGTCTGCCGACCGTCATTCTCATGAAAAGGATAATACGACGCAAGGTTCTGTGCGACATGTTGCGGAGCATTGCAGGTGTAACTTGAATGAAAGCTTGTTTCACAGCTTCTGTCAGTTCGGCAGTGGTAACGGTTTTGTGCAATGATGCCCTTTATGAACCCCCATGACGCATTATCAAAGATAGTGAAGTCGTGGCCAAGCAAGTGATGCGGGCATATCCGGGCTACCACGACAAATCCAATGCCCTGGAAAGATTTCCTTAAGATATTCACGTACGGCGAGGGCATAATCGACAGGTGCTTGCTCCATCATGCTGAAACCAACATGTCTCTTTGATTCCGTGCTCCTTCAACAGAGAAACAAACCAGTTCTACAACATGTCCAGGTATCACTGGTGATTCACAACACCGTCGAAAAAGAAAAGTCCTCTACTTCATGTGGCAAATAGTTTCTGTTCTCATCGTAAAAGTGTTTGTTTCGGGGAAGGATCTCGTTGAAACCTTCTCCGAAAGTCTGCACACGCTTCTACCAGTGTCTTACTTGTGTGGTTTCTCTCATGCACCCAACAACTTGAAATAACACGTTCTTCAATACTGTAGCTGGAAATATCAGCCGGCTTTCACATAATATGAAATAATGGAAAACCTTACATTTTCATTTATAAAGGGGTAACAAGAAAACTTACATTATCATCTATCAAAAGGTAGCGGAACTTTGTGGACACCCTGTAGAACAAAAATAGTGCGTAATATGTTTAACATAAAAGTGTAGTTACATTAAAGATTGCTGCTTCAGAGTCAAAATAATACACAGTACGACGTATAAGGTTTCTCGATCTAATTCTAGTGAGTAATTTAGTATACAAAATAGAATAGCAAAAATTTTGAAAGTGCGACATGGTATCTATAGAACTCTAATGAATGAATTACTGATTCCAGTCCTTTTCATATAGGCCTGAATCTAAACACATGGTTCATTACGTCACAGAAGTGAAGCACTAACGTTTCTACACTACGTATACAGTACCGCTTCAAAAGTTTTCGAACACCTCGGATTTGAGTCCGAATCTACTGTGAATGTATTATTTTGCCACAAGAACTTTGCTAGAATGTGTCTTGGGTACTTCTGCCTAAAGCATAAAATTTAGTGTCAGTTTGATCAGGATTTAACAGATATTGTAGACGATATATCTAATTATAATTCTTACTAGTAAATTGTCCTATAGTCTTTTATTGATTTTCAACAAATTCTAATTATAAATACACATTGTATTTTCTTCCCATAACAGATTTCCCCACTGCGCGACAATTGATCACAGAAGGCAGTATGTAGGCCGTCGTAAACATTTTTCAAAATGTAAGACTTTTGAATTTTAAAACGTTATCGTATTAATAAGATATAAACGATTACAAAACGTGTGAAACCTGTCTTTCTTATGAATCTGAGTCATTGCATTGGTTCCGTATGTCCATACAAAATGTAACATAATTTATAATACAAATTTTGTTTTTGTGAGTCGATTTTAAGAATTATAATTAGATACATCATTCGTAATATCACTTAGACTCTCGATGCAATTGTGGCCAAATTTTGTGCTTTAGATATAAGTATTTCTGATAAAAGGCTGCAAAGTTCACGTGTCAAAAAGTTTACAGTGTATGCTCACTCAAATCCATGTTGTTCGAAAAACATTTGAGCAATAGTGTACCTAAAATTTCTTGAATTGAGTTTATTTGAGTTTTCTTTTGTATTGTGTCCTTATACAACACCGAGGTTATGAACGACAAGGGTTACTGCTACAATGAGTTCCAAATCAGGAAGGAGAACAAAATCCGGTGTAGTTGGCATGTGCATAAACCATCATACATTATTCTAACAATATAAGCCACCACACTATCTCTCACCCAAGAGTGCTGGGTTATACCACTGACACAGGGTACAGTGATAACAAATCGTGATAACAAATATTAGTTTAGTATGATAATATTTGGTATTAACTTTCATAAATTCTCATATTCATTTGTTGCTATGAGTTATTGACAGAATTAAAAAAGAAAAGAAAAGAAAGAGGTAGAAAGAAAATAAAGAAAAGAAAAGCCAAGATATTGTGAGAGAAGACCATAGTGAAGATTCTTAAATTGAAGGAAAAAAATATTAATATTCAATATTACATCCATGACTCGCGAAGTACAACTTATTCAGAGTACATATGCTATACCTATGAAATACGTACTACCTGATATTATTTTCATTTTTTTTTTAAATATCAGAACAAAGCGCAACATAAAGAAAGCATATCCATAAAGCTTGTTGCATATGTAGCAGAAATCAGTAACCACAGCCAGCCTTTTGTACTAAGGAGAAAAGACAAGTCAAATTATATTCTACTGTATAACATTATCTCGATTTAAAAGAAGTTGAAATATATACATATAATTTGTCTCAGCAAGTAATGATTATAATGGAAAGAACTGCAACGAACTATTATTTTAAAAATGTAATTCACATAGCCTTATTTGCTGTGCAAAGGTTGGTTAATTGATTTAGAGTTTAATGTCCCTTTCAACACTCAGTTCGTATGAGACCTACAGCTTAATGTGGGACTAAAACAACAGAATTTCCACCAGGAATCGAACCCAGGTCTCTCTCACCAAAAGGCACATACAGTAACCATATTATGCGAAGGGATATAATTACTATGCTACTAGGAGGAATATTTTATATATAAATTCTTATGCTTACATTGGTAAGAAAGACCACATTTAAACATTTTTCCAGGTTTTTCATCCTTTATGGCTATTCAAAACTGAACGGAGGAAGTCACAAAATGACTACCTTAATTTCAGGTTCATTTTCAAACAGTGAATTAATTGCCTTCTGAAAAGGCCTTTGTACCTTGGATAGTTGTTTCAGTTAGATATACAGTAGGTTTGTGGAGACAAATAGATATTACTTTGCAGGTTGGTCATTTGTGTTAGAGAAAATTATATTACTTTGTAAGTCTGTCATTTAGATAAGACAAGGAGATATTAATTTATAAGTCGATAACTTGAATGAGACAAGAAGATATTACCTTGGACGTTGGTCATTTATGAGACAAGAAGATTGTCTTCGAAGTTGATATAGTTTATGTGAGACAAGGAGATATTTCCTTATAGGTTGGTCATTTGCATGAAAGAAGGTTGTATAATATTGTGTTGAATTTCGTGAGACAAGGATACATTAATTGCAAGTTGGTCATTTGCGTGGAACAAGGCGATTGCCCTCGAGATCGGTCATTTATATGAAACAAGGAGAAACTATCATACATATTATCCGTTTATTTGAGACAAGGATATATTATACTGTGGTCATTTGCATGAGACAAGAAGGTACTGGTTTCTAGGTTGTTTAGTTATATGAGACAAGGTAATACTACTTTGTAGGTTATTGGGAATAATTACGAACACAATGTGTTAGGGAATACTGGCACATGCCTATATATTGAATGTTAGTTGTCAGGATAGATTATGTGCAAACAAATCTAAATGGCTAATGAATTCCAGGGATCTTTAATATGTACTTTTTGGGGGTGGAATCTTTAATTATGTAACTAGGTATCTGGAAAATTAGTTGGATCACAATTGGTAACGGAACCTATGATGTGAATTATGGTAGTATCTTACAATAAATATTTTAATCAGTAATCAGTATATTCATGTTGGTTGTTGTGAGGACGTTTAAGCCTAACAAAGTATTTAACAAGCTTTTTCAGATTGAAAGTACTAAAAAATATTAGTGGGACAGTTACAGTTTATATATTCAATCTGCTAATATTGACTAATGAAATATCAAATCTAATATGTCGTAGGGGTGTTCGATAAGGCTGAAGACCTATCGAACTTCGGGAGTGAAAATTTATCGAGTTGTCATCGGTTACTCGAAACCGTTCGAGTATTTGAAATTATCGAAGTTTCGGGTATTATCGAAATTTCGAATATTATCGAAGTTTCGGGTATTATCGAAATTTCGAGTATTATCGAAGTTTCGGGTATTATCGAAATTTCGAGTATTATCGAAGTTTCGGGTATTATCGACATTCCGAGTATTATCGAAGTTTCAAGTATTATCAACATTTCGAGTATTATCGAAGTTTCGGGTATTATCGACATTTCGAGTATTATCGAAATTTCGGGTATTATCAAAAGTAGTGATGAACAGTTCGGTTCCTTCACCTCTCCAATGATTTCTTCTTGCAGCCAAACTAGTCAAACAACTTTTTTCATCTGATAAGTTATTGCAAAGTTGCTATTGTCGAAATCACATGTAAAATTATTTTTCTGCCTTCCCCCTTATTGGCGCAATCGGCAAAGTGACTATTAGTAGACTAATGTTGTCTTGGATTCCAATTCCATTCGGGTGATGCATGTTTTCTCTTCCTCTTTCTCTCTTCTGACAGACTGCTTAAACCTTGTACAGATCTGTGGGGAAAAAACCTTTCCTTCACTACATTGCTAAGGAGAGAAGTTTTAAAATGAACACTCTGCATATATGCAATACATATTATATACAACTATGATAACCTCGAATACATTGTTTCTTTCGAACACTCCGATAATCCCAAACTTTTGTAAATATTCAAGCGACTCGACAAATGCGACCATAGTGATATATTTCTGTATTTTCTGCTTTCAAACAATTCGAGATTCTCGAACAGTTCGAGTGTCTCGAAGTTGTCTAATGTTTCTTACATTTCGAGTGCCTCGAACACTTCGAGAGTCCCGAACATTTCGGGAGTCTCAATCATTTCGAGAGTCTCGAACATTTCGAGAGTTCTGAACATTTCGGGAGTCTCGATCATTTCGAGAGTCTCAAACATTTCGGGAGTCTCGAAAGTTCGATAATTCGATAAAATTAAAATTCTTTATCGATGAAACGGTTTTGAAATTTTATCGAATTGTTATCGATTACTCGATTATCGGAACAGCCCTAATATGTCGTAGGTTAGCCATACATATGACATAAGGATATATTAAATTCTAAGTTCGGAATTTGTGTGAAGTTTTACGTTATAAGGTTATATTACTGTATACAGTAATACTGTTGAAGATATCACTGTACATTCTTATGGGTTGTCCGCGAGAAGAGATGAGACAATTTTCGTGACGAGATACGAGACGAGACAGCCATTTCATAGAAACATACAATTTACGAGACGAGGCATCACTTTCACGATATTTGTATATCGAAACGAGACAGACTCAACTCTTGTCTTATAGGTAACTTTGATCATTTCACGTGAGACAAGGAGATATTATTTTATAAGTTGATTACTCATGCAGTTTAGGTCGGTTTGTTGGAAGTCACCAGCATAGAAACGTTATATTGTGATAACTTTAGAATTATAGCTACGTAATTATTTACCGTCGTCTTTCTTTACAAAAGCAGGATTGTTAAGTATTTAAATGAAAATTTCAACTACTCCAAGGTAAGTACCTAAGCAATAACAAACCATTGGGATTAAAAATTATTGTGTTGCTGTGGATAGGAGTATGAATGCAAGTTTAAATTAATATTAACATTTCTCCTTATAATAGGGAGCGAAAAATAAATAAATAAATAAATAAATAAATAAAAACTAAATAGAAAGTAAAAACCTAGAGGAAAGCTTTTCTTCATGCGCAATCTGTAAAATGATTAAATTTTGTACTTATGTCTATGGATAAAAATTTGGCCGAAATAGGAGAAATTGGAGTTTTCTATGTAAAATTTTTGTAAGTCCGTATAAGGGAAGGATTTACAGAAAATTCTAAATTAGCACTGAGTCGTTCCGAAACAGAGTGACAAATATAGGAGCAAAGTAATGGCCACAATAACATGAAATATTTTTTGTTGTATCCTATTTGCCGAGAATAATAGTCCGTACATTCGGGGATTAAAAGAAGTAGGACGCAATCATGCAATTCAATTGGCTAAGCCGAGTGATTTTCAATGAAGGTGCTTCCCAGAGACACATAACAAACTCTGATGCGGAGGATCGAATCAGAAAAACTTCCAATCACAAGTAACTATCGCTATCGTGCCTCTTTCTTCCTTGTATATAAACCCAAATAGTAGTTTGGATTTTACTTTAAACAGAGTACTGGTTCATATTTGATATAATTTCAATGCTAAAAAGGAATGTTAAATGTCAACAAATGAACTGACTGTAAAAGGGAATCATATTCGTAAGTTCTTCAATACTGGTATACAACATTATCTGCAGCATGTATGACACGCAGTGATGTAAATTTTCCGATTCATAAAAACATACTCCACTTATTACTATATCATTGTTTAGCCGTAAAATTTATTTTAATAAATATTGTCTGAAAACAGTATCATGAAGTAAAACTCTAACGATTCTTCATTTCTGCAAAAATGTTTCAAAAATTTCAATGTATTCTTCCCTCAAAATTCACCTCTGATCTCATAAAATCATATTTCGTTAGTTTAACACGCGTAAGATGAAGTTTTCTCATAGCTTTAAACACAATAAAATCGAAGCATTTCTTCGTATTTTCTGTTATAAAAATAATCTTCATAAGGAACTTGAACTTATATGTTTTATCTAGTCATATCATTACATAAACAGACCTATATGTGAAGAAGTAGTGGAATTTTCTGTTTTTGAAATAATTGATAAATTCACAAAGGTTTCTTTTCCCTTTCTTGTTACATATTAAACCATGGATGGGATATTTGTACTGTTACGAACTCTATTTACGTTCCCTGCACTTTATACACACGCACTATACACACAGAGAGAAACACAATATAAGTTTTCACTTGCCAACTCAAAATATTAAAAAATATCCCGTTCCTGAAAACTAATTGGAAATTTATAATTTGTTGCTGTAACTTTCCTCTACAGGAATTCAATTTTATAGCTCAATGTACAGTTAAATATAGTGGAAAAGTTTCTACCTAACATCACTATACATAATATTCAAAATTATCCGAGTTATGAAAAAAAAATTTTTTTCATTTGTTTCTACATCATAATGAAAATTTTCCGATCCATGAAAATTCCTTTCATTTGTTTTTACAGAGAAATAAAACTTTCAGATTCATAAAAAGTCGTCAGTTTTTCCATACACGACAGAACATTTTTCGATTCAGAAAAGAATTGTTTCACCTGTTCCTACATAGTACCGGAAATTTTCTGAGCTATGAAAATTTTCAGATTCCTTAAACGATATTTCACTTTTTAATATTTCTATACATGAACTCAATAAATTTTATGGTTAATGAGGAATTGTAACTTGATCGCTGATATCTGTTTAGAATGGAAAATTTTCCGGAAAAATATAGGGGAAAATTTTCCACCTCACATCACTAATGACACGTGACCGAAGCAGTTTAAGACGTTGAAAGTGTTTGCTAACACAGGTGTAGATAGTACTAGTTTGTGTCGTGAAGGGTTGTGCAGCCTTGCATGTTTGATTTGACAGTCGCAAACAAAGTGTAATTTAGGATTTTTCGCTTCACGAGCTTGAAATGGGTCAAAACTCTGCGAACGCGATCAGAAACGTTTGTAGAAAATGTAAAGGAGCGGTTGGTCTCAGTACAGTAAACAGAGGATTCAAAAAATTTTGTTCGGATTGCAAGAGCTTCGGCTATCAGCCAAGATCAGGTAGCTCGAAAATCGTGGACTCTAAGATAGTATTCCAGGTTATAAAAATAAACCTGACAACTAGTACTCAGAGTTTATCAGGCAAGCTCCGAATTGCAGAGTCCAATGTGGTTCATCATATCCACAGTCTTGGCAAAAGAATCCGGAGCTGTCGAGTTGTATCTCACGAATTAACCCTAGCCCAAGCTGAGAGCTGAGTGAATTTGTGAAAAAAAGTTCCGGGAAACTTATCTTTCCGAACACCTAACGTGCATAAGGCATAAACCGTGATTAAAGAAATGTAAGATGCTGGAACCTGTCACCAAACTCGATGACTTCGAACATAATGCGATGCGTTGCTTCCAATGGAACTATTAAAAGATAATTCATCATGAATTAGTTCAGAATAGTTAAATTATCTTTGCCAACCATACGCAGAATAGTTGAAGCGGATGTAGCCACTGTGTAACAAAAATATCCTTTATTGGTGCACAAAAAATGAGCCCTTCTACAACAAGATCACTCTTTTTACGTCTCGATCCACCAGAAATAATAGAACATGAGAGAGTTAAACATTGATGCCACACGTACCATATAGTCCAACATACCTCTCTCCCACAGATTATTAATTTTTCCGGTCTATGGGAGTACACTTCCTGAACGACCAATAAAAAGTAGAAGCTGCAATAGAAATTGTTCTTCTTGGACAATAATTGACGTTGAGTAAAAGAACTGATCGAAAGGTAGTTTAAGGCTATGTAACCCAATGACTTATATTTTCTCTGAAAGGCAGAATTTGATGTTCTTCAAAACTGTGTCCATGAATCTAACATCTTCCACTCCAAAAAAAGAAAAGAAAAAAGAAAAAAATGTTGACTATCAATTATACGAGTCCATATAGCTTATAATCTGACTTCCAGTTCCCTCTGGGTTTGTGAGGAAACATTAATTCCTAACATCTCGAACAACTCAAGTTACGCAATTTCTCATTCTTACTAGGAGTGGACCAAAGTTATGAAAAATATAGTCTTACTATGTTACTAGCATTATTTTGACCACTTCAGCAAACTAGTGATTGGATGTATTATTTCCAAAACACACGGAGTATAAAAAAATATTTAAAACAGAAAGTTGTATCTTAAATATTTGAAGATTTCTCGATTGCCAAAAATTTCTCGGTCATAATTCTGAAGTCAGTATTAAAATTGAGTTAACGAAATGGGTAAGGACTTTTCCGTGTGTTACCGCGCTTGTCTTCGGTGCATGAGGTACTGAGTTCAATTTGCGATAGCAGAACCTTGAAATTTGAACGTATTTCGGTAATTCGGATTCCACATTAAACTGTAAGTCCACATTTCATATAGTCTCGATCGAGAAAGAGACGTAAACCTGTAATAAACATACATATGTTATGGGTAAGGAATCACTATTAAGGGATAATTTATTCTCTATGCATACATATTTGATAATGTACAAAATGTGAGATCATCTTATTTTTGACCGTTAAAGAAAACGCATAATAAAAATACAGAAAAAGAAAACTACATTCAGTCATGAAATTTTAATGTTGAAATTCAGATAGATCAAAGTCCCTGGCTGCTAATTCATTTCTCGCTTCCATGCCCTTGGAATCACGTATCTCCGGATGCCATAACATTTTCCGGATGGTATCTAACTGTGCTGACGTGGCAAGAAACGAAATGGTATTTTGGATTTCAACTCTTTCTTGAGCCTTTGAAGTTTCATGGATTGAGCTTTCACGCTATTTCTTTTTTTCTTTTCCTTTTACAGTTTTTCAACCCCAATCTGCTTAAAAGCTCTACGTTATCACATTGACGCAAAACCATATGTTCGTCACGGGCTATAAACGAGTAACATTTCGTTTCTTTCCTTAGTTCAGTGTGAGAGAGGCAGAGCAAGAAAACAATGCTTTTTCTCAGAAGACATGTAACAATCGTTTCTTCTTATTCTAGAAATATCGTATCATCACAGGCAATATAACAGTGAGATTTTTTAGGGAACATTTTTCACTTCGATCGCTTTAGAAAGTTCAAAGAGAAAATATAAAAAGGAACTAATTGAAAGAAGTAAAAAAGGCTATTATTCAAATTAAATTCTTGTAGTCAATTAGAAGAAGCTTAAAAGAAAGGAGTCGTACAGTAGATAGAAAACTTCGAAAAGAAAAATAATAGGAACAATTCAAAATCTTTTGTTGTCACGAATTCTGTTGAAGAATTTGAAGCTTAAAATATGTAAAACGATAATCAAGTCTGTTGTTCTGGATGCTTGGGAAACATGGTCGCTTAATCTGAAGGAAGAACGTAAACTGAAAGTATTTCAGAATAAGATCCTGAGACGAATATTCTTACCCAAGAGGAACGAGAATGGGGAATGGCGTAAACTTCATAATGAGGGACTAAACTTAACATAATTTATACGGTTTACCAAACATTGTTAGGATCATTAAGTCTAGAAGGCTCAAATGTTCTGGTCATGGAGCAAGAATGGAAGAAAGTAGGAACGCCTTTAAAGTCTTAACTGGGAGACCAATAGGAAAACGATCATTAGAAAGACCTAAGCACAGATGTGAGGACAATGTTAAGATGGATCTCGCAGAAATAGGAATACAAAGTAGAAATTGGATACAGTTGGCTAAGGATAGAAGTCAGTGGAGAGCATTTGTGAACGCGCATTGAACCTTCGGTTTCCATAGGCCATAGGTTAGTTAATATAATATGCTTCAGTATTGGACATTCAAATATTTCTTTTAACGTAAATTAATTCAAATATATTTAATAATTTAAATCTAAATCAGTTGAGAATGCTCCAAGAGCATTGTCAGAGCGAACTTAAAAGGAATTATTTTTTCATATTAACTTCTACAAGCTTCAATACCAATATTGTTCTTATGTACCTTATACTCATTAAACAATTCTTGTAATATATCTATCCATCTATAATTTCGTTGAATACTAAATGTTTTCAATATGTTTTGTTCAAGAGTTCTGTTAGAACGTTCAACGATATATTGTTTTACAAAGACACATGCTCAAAATTGAAAAAATCGCAAAATATCACATCTCTATGACTTATGGTTCCCGATTTATGACTCCTTAAATCTCCCGAAATCCGAAGATTTTTGGCCAATATCTCGGGTAAGAGGGAGAATGACGCGAAAAATTCCATAACTTATCAGATAGTTGTACACACGTAAGAAATAATAGCGTTAACACACACACACACACACAGAGGCATAGAGCACTCAGTAAGAAACTTTTTAAGTTTATTGAGTATAATACTAGTATAAAAGTAACAATATACACCTTCAAAGGATTTTTTATTTAATGATTTTGTTTTTGAAGGGTATATAGCAATGGGACAATAAGTGTTTAGCCAATGATCAATTTTTACTTTTGTCAAGAAATCATGGAAGGGAGGATAATTCTCTCTTATATCCATTACTCCTAATGTGTTTGGACAACCCTGTGGGATAGTTGTGGAAATAAATCATGGTTAACATTACCAATATGTCACGAAAGACGAAGTTAACACCACAAGTTGGTCAAATTCTTAGTACGACGCAGAAAACTACTCTGCATATGGCCCATTAAGAAGTCTATCTCAATGTTATCATCTGCTTTCAAACTTGATTAAGTGTCAAAGTTAACCAATTGCGTTCCACGTGTCATTTTTCAATGTACGTGCTGTAATACAAAGTTTTCATTTACTAGACTGTCTAGACCTTATATAAGGCATAGTTTTTCTCCAAGCACGAGAATAGCATTCACATTACTAATGAAAAATTGTTTGCATTGTGTAACATTTGGACTGAAAAGGGGAAATTTTGGTGTTCTGAAGGGATTTTATGTTGTTGTTACTGACCGGAGATCAAAGTTTTTTCTTTGTTCCGATCTCGAAATACGATATCGAAGTTATTAATTGTTTATCGTCAAAAGAAACACATGTATGTCGTAATTGAACACATGTATTGTCAATTGTTTATCGTCCATACTGAGACAAAAATTTTTTCTGACAGTAAGGTGCTGTCACCTAAGGAGAAATAGTAGAACTAACTCGTGCCTTGAATCTACAAAAAAATTTCATCGTCTCCAGGATTATTACGACCCTTAATACAGGGTACGTTTTCACGACATTCCCATGGATGTCACTAGTATTTTGCAACGGAGTATTTAAGACATCCATATTGATATCAGTGGAACACACGGGGTTAAAGTAGAATTTGGCGAATTCCAAAGACAGAGTAATACAAAAAATTCTTAAAATAAGTTGGACACAGTTTAAGTCAAGGCGGATCCAGGGAGCGATGGGGGCGATCGCATCCCCCCGCAGAAGAAGAAACTTTCTTATTTTATATATACGTAAAATCCATCCCAGAGTTTGGAGATCTTAAAAGTAGCTCTACGTAGCAGTATTAGAACCCACCGCCCCACCCAGGTTTAAGTACATGTTAAGGACAAAAGAAAGAGTTTTGGTTCACATTAAATGAATCTGAGAAACTAAATGGAATTTTCCGGTTTTGGAAAAACAGAGGAAAAATGAAAATAAGCCCTATGCATCACATACAAAGAAGTGTCATGAATATTAATGGGGAGCTGAGGAAACAGCTGGTTAAAGGACGTAAGTCAATAAGATGTAACCTCGGACAGTTGTTGAGTAAAGATTGTAATTGGACCAAATGTTCAGCAAATTTAGAATGTACTCTATTATATGTTTGTTATATTGCCTACTGTTTAGTATTTGGGTTATTTTGTATGAGTGAAGGCTTGTTATGTAATTACTCGGATTAGAAAGGTTTCTGGAGAAGGCAATGACTTTGAAGATGAATTTTGATTAAAAAGTAATCGACTTAGACAAAAGTACTAAAGAGTACCTTTACCAAACCAAAGAAATTTTTGCCTCATAAAAGCACCATCCAAACTGATTTTATAGTTATTAATTTGTTTGGCTGGGCACAGACTTTAAAAGTTCTTAAATAACAGTAATTAATTATTTTATTGCTTTTAGCGCTTTTATTATTCCTGCTTTTAGTACGTTTGTTGAGATCGGTTAATATTTTTTTGTTTTAATCTTCTGTTTTATTAAGAAAAAATTCGTTTGGAGTGTATATAATTCTCAATGGGACAGAAAAGTGAGCACTATGCAGAATAGACAAAAACACTGGAGGTTTTCGAAATGTGGATGAGGAGGAGAATGGAGAAACTCGACAGGGTAGAACGGAAAAACCATTAAGGCTGTATTAAGGATAAATAATATTAGATTCAATTAGAAAGAGGAAGACACAATGGTTGAGCCATCGACTGAGTAGGAACTATATCAGAGGGAGATGACTGGTAGAATGTACAGTAGAAGGAAAAAGACGGAAAGGGTGAAAGAGATTACAATTGATTGACGATATTAAAACAGAAAATATCTATGTCAAGGCGGTAACGACGATGACGGTAATGGTGATTAGAAAGAAAAAAGGTTGTAAAAATATTCAATAAGCGAAGCACACAAAGTACGAAATTCTAATTTTAAGCCTGTTTCCTTTCTATACATCCTTAATTCTAAACATTTGCATGTAATGCATTACTCCGTCTTCACTACGCTTCTCAACATTTTTCTGAAAAAAAAAATTGAATAACACCTAATAAATTGCATGAAAAATTTTGAAAAATATAATTGTTTCTACGTCTTTTCTCATAAGCCAGAAATTTGGGTGTGCAATTTATAACGTCTTACTTTAGTTGTCGGGCAATCAACTTGCAGATATTCTCCAAGATATTGCAGATATATATTCTCCAAGAAAGAAAACAATAGCAAAAGTCTATAGATAAAAATAGTGAAATAAATGAAACTAGCAAAATAGAAAAAAATAGTAATTATACACACACGTATTCTGTTATTTGTATTTAGATCAGGGCCGGATTAACTCACACTTGTGCCCTATACTATACTTCAGAAATATCTCTTCTCCCAAAAAGAACAAAAATCAGACGTAGTTCTTGTGTTATAAACTACAACGACCAAGTGGTCTTCGACAACGGGTATACCGTCTTACTATTCAATATATATTTATACGACGGGATCAGTCGAACAAGAATTTTAGGAATGATCAAAAAATGCATAAAATGATTGCGGTCTTGGCCAAAGAATTAGTTTTTGGATCAGGGGCCACAAATTTTTTCAACAGATCCTAAATCGAGTTTTGTACTTTTTACAGAATAAGAACAACATACTGAGTTAAGTGATAGTTTGGGTTTGGCTATACTATATGTAGTTCTCCAGATATAAGGCGTACAAGAAAATTGTTGATTGAAATATGTTGGATCTTTTTATCCAAAAAGGAAAGCATACATAACATGTATTGTAGAAACGTCCACATGAAAAGTCCCAGAACAATAAATTAATTTATTCTGAAATATATAAGGTGGGGGAGAGGTACGGAAACGTCCAATTCCTAGGTTGTATGGGACTATAGTTTCTAGTCTATTTAGCCTAGATGCTAATCCGGGCAAAGTCAGGGCTACATTTGTAATTTTATGACACAATTGTAGAAATTGTTTTAATAATTAGCACATTCGTATTACAAGGCTTGTAACTTTCAGAGAGTAGATCAAAGAACCCATGTGAAAGGAGAATGCAAGGAATTATAAATAGCTGCTATTTTCTGAAGTAATACAGGAATGCGATACAAATTGCCTTTGTAGACAATAAGAATACCTAGATACTTTCGTTCTATTATTTTGGACTAAAAAAAGAAAATGAGTGATTTCTTTCTTCTTTTGCTTCGTTCTCGAAGTATTTACCAAAAGAACTCTTGTTTTTTGTCTTTCATCTATGACAGTCATTTTGCTTTTGTGTTATGTTTCTGTTCATAGAAAAGAAATCATCGAAAAAATGAAAAAGGAAGTGAACTAAATGTGTGATCTACCCTAAAAGAAAGCTAAACGTCAAAGAAAAGTTCCTACGACAACGAAAAGAACTTCTATTTTCTATTTTTCCCACTGTCATCTATGGAGAAACAAGGGAGAGAACAGTTTTGTTTCGTAGAATAAAAAGCAGTGATTTGAGGAGGCTTCTTTCATAGCGACTAGATTGATAACACTCCATTGTTTGGCTTTGTGTTATTTGAGGTTGTTTTGTAGTAAGAACAGGACAAATGGTGAATCGCAAAAAAATAAAACATTCCAGTTGTAAACTTAATAGATATTCTCTTAGCAGACCAAGAGAAGCGTTTCTGGAATAGGAGCGCCATTTCAGATTTCGATTGGAGGGTAAGGAATACGCAGGGAATCCCCCCTCCCGAAATCCCGAATTTTCTGTAAATTTAATCTAATTTTAGGGGTGATATTACAAATTTTTAGTATATTTTATTATCATAATGAATTTGGACTCCTCCCAAAAGTTTTGTACCCTTCTCAAAATAAATTTCTTCCTACGTGCTGGTAAGGGAGAAGGTTGTCCACTAATTATGGTATTTTTTCACATTTATTATTGGTATGCGTGATATTATAATATTGATAAATATGCAAGATCAAACGCAGGTAAGCAATTGCCCATTTGTTCTGAAAGCTACTAACAACTAATTTTTCAAGTGAATGCAATAAAGAAGTACTGTAGAGTAACATGAAAAAGAATTCCCGAAGATACATGATTGTGAAGAACAACTGGAGAGACATTCGCAAGCAGTGTCTTGATGATGGGTGAGTATGCTACATATGATTTGTTTTCATCGGAAGTATTGTCATTTTGATTAGTAATTTCTTTATTACATTTAAGAATTCACATTTATGGAATAAATGAACTGTTAATTACTGAGAATTTTAATGTATCTTTCAGCACCAAGGCTATACGAACAGGGGCGTCATTTAGGGGGGCAGGAAGGGGCAATTGCCCCCCCAAGAGTTTGAAGAATACATATACTTTAATAGATTGCCTACTAATATACTAGTACAATACGTGAAAGTCTTCTGTCGGTGGTGCTCTTGTCCCCCCCAAGCGTATGACGCCCCTGTATACGAAACGTAAGCCAATAAGTTAATGTGGGATCGGAACCGTCAATATGATATACAGTAATGTTATAGCACACAGAAAGAACAAAACTCGAACTCCCAGTCTTGTCTTGTATTCGCCAACTAGCGCCAGATACCATTCATCTAAGTAGGTTAGAGTTGCCAATAATATTTGCCAGGGAAACACTTGAAGGTTTACAAATCCTTTAGATAGTGTATAAAGTTGCAATAATTTTGACATAATTCACCCACTTGATTTGTAAGACTTCTTCTTCAACCGTTGTTTCCTCTGTCACAACCTTGAAGCTTCTTCAGAACTCCAGAACAGGTGATAATTACGTCACAGAGAAGGTTTGTAATTAATACTGTTCTATGCACTCTGGTCCTGTATTTCGTTCTGGCGACGTATACCGTACGTGTCTTGAAAATGTTGTATGCACTATATTCAGTAACAAGTACATTTTATGGAATTCTGCGTATGTAACGTTTCCTGTTCACTCATATTTAACCTTTTTCGCATTCATTAGTGTAGCTAGAACTTCTCACGGGGGCGTGCACAAGGGTAATTAAAACAGAACTTTTCATATAGGTGTGCAAAAAGGTTATTAAAGCAGAAATTTTCATATGGGTGTGCACAAAGATAAATGAAACAAGACTCTCCACATCAGTGTGCACAAAGATAATTAAAGCAGAACTTTTCATATGGGCGTGCACAAAGGTAAATAAAGCAAGACTTTCCATATGGATGTGCACAAAGGTAATTAAAACAGAAATTTCCACATTGTTGCTTATAAAACTAATTAAAGCAGAGCTTTTCATGTGAATGTACACAAAAGTAATTAAAGCAGAACTTTTCATGTGGGTGTACACGAAAGTAATTAAAGCAGAACTTTTCATGTGGGTGTACATGAAAGTAACTAAAGCAGAACTTTTCATGCAAATGTAAATAAAGAATATTAAAGCAGTACTTTTCATATGGGCATACACAAAAGTAAACAAAGCAATACTTTTCATGTAAGTGCGGGCAAAGAAAATTTGTTGCAGAAATTTTCACATGGATGTGCACAAATGGAATGAAAGCAGAACTTTCCATATAGGTGTTGATAAAAGTTATTACAGGCCACTCGTCCTTTCAATATAACATTTCCATGTGCTGATTTTATTGGGTTTTTAGTGTATTAAACATAAGACAAAATGTTATTTCAATGAATTGAAGACTCACCGATAAAAAAAAAGTAATTATATTGCATGACAACTAAACGAAATCAAACTATTTTATTAGTGTGTGCACCCGCACATTCAACACATCCTGTAGCCATTTCTATGTTTGCATCATATATTTATGTATCTTTATATTTTCTTTAACCTGTGTTTATTCGCGATACTCAATATGTTTTATCCACACAGTACATTGAGAAGTTGTGTGTATGTGTCTTGTGTTTAGCTATTACGCTTCCTTTTTTAATACACAAAGACAATTACAAATTACAAAGAAGTAATAAATTTGAACAACAGACAAATTTGGAAAAAGAACAAAAACTTATCGTTATTATCCAAACTGTTATTTTGTTTTCTCTAAAACAAGACGAAGCGAAGGCTTGAAATTAATTTATGGTCTTGTCTCATATATGTATACTTCAAACTTTCATCTCTAAAATATTGCATGACTGGTTTCTTTCGACGTAAAACTCTGCCTTAACTTGATCCCTTTTAGCTGTGTTTTAATGAGGTTCATTATTTTGAGAAGATCCACGATGAAATATTAGTTGTATATATCGCAGCTTCTTTATTGTCAATATATACACTCTACGATAATTCTGTATTACGTTTAGCTGTAGTTTCACCAAAAAATCTTTCTCTGTGTTATATCTAGAGAATCATGCCATACTGTTATAGTTGGTAACACTTTCAGAAGGTACAACTCACGAAATGGTATGATTGAACAGACAGTTTTTATTTGCGTGATGTTGCACATGAATTTCTATCACCAACTTTACAAAAGAATTCATACTTTTTCGATTGCATCATAATCTGGGTACGCTGTGAGAATTTATGCCTCAGCGAGAATTGAACTAAAGTGTGTTAGAGAAGTGTGCTAACCATACTCTTCTTGTTAGTTTAGCAGCCAGTGCATACACCAAAAGGTGTATGAAGTCCCGGGTTTGATTCTTGATGAGAGGACATAGAAGAAATTGCGGTAGATATGATTCCCCCTTACCATCTGGGTTCACGTCTCGTATCTTAGTGCTGAAAAGGGGCGATAAAGTCCAACTAAGGCTCCAACCATCTTCTACAACTTAGTAGTATTACATATTATCAAATATTTTACATATACTAAACATTCTGAATGGTCTGAAACAAGGAAACGTCCTCACTATTATTCAAATTTGTCATAGCAACCAGACCTAGAGCTGAAAGGCACTCACTAGGTTATGGCTTATGCTGATTATGTAAATATAATAGTTGATGATATTAAGACAATAGAAATACTGAAGTTTTTTTAAACGGCTATAGCGACATAGGGTTAGAAGTTAATGGAGAAAAAACAAATTACATATAACTTTACCGTGACCATAATGTTGTAAATTATGAATACGTTATAATATTAAGTAATGCTTTCGATAAAATGGATACTTCCAAGTATTTAGGATTAACGTTAACATACCAAAACTATATCTATCAAGAAATTAAATGTCGACTAAGAGCAGAGAATTCTTGTTATTATTCAGTCCAAAATTTTTTGTCTTAGCGAATCCTGTCGAAGAATTAAAATATACAGAACTTAAAAATACACAGAGCTTAAAATATACAAAACAGTCATGATGTCTGTCATACTGTACAGTTGCGTAACATGGTCGCTCACTTTTAGGGAAGAACGCAGACTGAAAGTATTTGAAAATAAAATCCTAAGCAAATATTCGAACCCAAAAGGGACAGGAATGAGGAATAGCGAAAACATTGTAATGAGGAACTGTATAATTCGTATCGTTTACCTAACATTGTTAGGGTCATTAAGTCTAGGAGGCTCAGGTGAGAAGTGCATGTAGCCAGAATGGAAGAAAGTAGGAACACATCCAAAATTTTAACTGGAAACCCAATTTGGAAAAGACCTTTAGGAAGATCTAGGCGTAGATGAGGGGGAAAATATTAAGATAGATCTCGGAGAAATACGAATACAAACTAGAAACTGGATCCAGTTGGCTAGGAACAACTTCTGTGACTGCAGCCCATAGAGTTTGTACGTTACTCTAAACGGTATCAAAAACGAATCTACTTTCCAAAGATATGCATGTTCTGTAGTTACAAAGTTTAATAGTTCATTCCATATTGTATTAGATTGTTCCGATTCATTGCTCTGATTGCAGTGATTTATTTCAGCTGTTCTTCATGTAGTCAAGTCATTTGCAACCCGAACATTGAATCGTTGGGTGGTCGCTTTGATTTTAGCGAACCCTTTCAGTAACAAGCCTCCATAAAACGAGGACGTACAGTTCAAGGTGGTATCCGAACTACATAGTTTCTTCTGAGAATCGAACTCGGATCTCCCACGTTGAAAACACGATCGATAGCCAAACGTTGAATCATTTTTAATTGTAATAACAAGCTTTTCTTTTACTCCTCTAGCATCTGTGAATCGAACATTAAGGAACTATTACAAGTAGAAACTATAACAAACAGCGCCGTAATTTAGATTTTTTTTCTGGGGGGCAAGCATTAATACGTGTATTTGGGCCCCTTAGAAAAAGTTGTTTTTCTAATTCTTTGGCCCCTCTTTCCATTTTTCTCTTACTATTTATGCTCCCCCCAGAGCCTGTGGGCTCTCCAGAGCCTGTGGGAAGGTCTACAGGGCCGTTATAATGCGTCTGGGCCCGTTCCATACATGCCAAATTAATTAAGGGGACAATATTGACAGATCTCAAAGCCATACGAATAAATATTATTTCTAGGGCCCCTAATAGTAGACATTTTTTTACTGAAATGGGCTCACGACTCATTTTTTTTATTTACCTTTTGTGTGCTGTTTTGTTTATGTAATGTAGTGAACCTGTTTGTTGCTTCATTTATTCATGTTCGTATCGTATATGAAGTAAGAAAATTTTGTCTTAACATAGGGCCCCCTCGGACGGCGAAAAGCTTCCATAGGGGCAGTTGCCCCTCCTGCAACCCCGCTAGTTACGGCTCTGTTAACAAAAAAAACTATTAGAAAAAATAACTTAAGACATGTAAATGATCTGAAAAATGAAGAAAAATAGACTAGTACAGACCTTCTGTCAATAGTTATTAAATACGTAACATCCCCCTCACATGGCAAGAAATTGATAGTTCTGTATTTTTTATGCGAGAGAGAGAGAAGCATCAGGTTGGAGGGCAGTGGGAGAACAAATGGAAGTGTTTGAGTAAACTTTGCTCGGCTTGTGATTGAATTGACATATCATAACCGTGATGGGCTCTACGTGCTGACGCATTCCACAATTTTAATGCAACTGCATAAATTGTGAGAAATACATATTGTGCACGTGCTCTTCGGTCAGTACTGTTTGTTTGAATGTTGGAATGCTTGTTGTTACAAATTTTATTTATTAGTAATTGTGGAAAGTGGTGTTAAGGACCAATATTATTCTCGTCATTCATATAAATATATGACATTTTAAAAAAATATATATTTATTAAAATAAACGGAAGGAAAGGTATAAAGTACAAAGTACAATAGTACATTGAATTTTCGACTGTACAGAAATGCAAACATATGAGTTTAGACACAGCGAAATCACTGTTCACTCAACATTGATGTAATATTAATTATATGAATGCTGTTGAATTACTTCGGTTGAGTTACTAATTGTTCTGGTTGTTTCAGTTATAATTTTCTCTGTTATATCTCTTAAATTTCTCTGTTCAGCTGTTTTATTTGTACCAGTTTTATGGTGCTCCAAAAAGTTTTCCAATTAATTTTATTTCCCTGTTCTTCCTAATTGTTCTTATCTAAAATGTATTTTTCTATATCAAATAATATTGTGATTACTGTTTGTTGTTGTGTCTAGTATTCTTGATTTTTTAAAATTCTTTTTATTATGTTTAATGTAACGATAGTTATATCTATATTTGATCAGCTCATTGACTATTTTTATAAATCGGCGGATTTCTTTCTTCATTAATAATGTTAAATTTTTTTCCGTTAGTAAATCCTCTAATTTCTCTCTTCTATTGTCTGTGATGCTACTATACCATATTACACATTTAGCATTAGCATCTGCGCACAATATTATTTTGTGATTATTATATTTTTCAGAATTGATAATCATGTACACCCATTCATATCAGCCACATTTCCAGCTGATAATAACGTCTTTAACTTACCACGTGACACGATTGTACCAAAAGAGTGTATTCGTTGGTTACCGTGTGTCACCCTGTCACATTTGTGACACACGCGATGGGATTTTGTGTCTCATGGTACATCATTGCTTTATAACTCTCCTATTTGAGCTTTTCCGTCGTTTTTCTTTTTTTTTTTTTTTTTTTTTTTTTTTTTGTTTTTTTTTTTTTGTTTTTGTTTTTCAAGTCCAGAGGCATTGTAGAAGACGTTACGTATGGTTTCACACCTTCCTGCGTCGAGACATAGGAGGTGATGACGTCATAACTTTAAATAATATATTTTCTTTTATTAAGCCTATGTTCATTTTTTTCTTTTTTTTTGGCGGGCTTATTTTTGCACGTACAAGATTGAAATTTTGCAGAAACATTCAGTCCACCGAGTAATATTTATCAGATTTTTTCAGATTTCTACGTCAGCAGAAGGGGAGTCCAGGGGGGGCAAAAAGGTAATATATATATATATATATATATTGCCAAAAAAACTTTTTCAATACTTTTATGGCTCAGATACATGATGGAGACACGTAAATGGTACCGTCTGAAAGGCAGTTCTATTCTGAAGAGAATGATGTGCAAATCATGATCCTAGAGTAATTAGGGATGTCTCAGGGAATTTTTACAAAATATCCTTCTGTATACGGGAATATGGGACATTGTCGGTATATATATATATATATATATATATATATATATATATATATATATAACTTTTTTTTTGGCGGGCTTACTTTTGCACCTAGAAGATTGAAATTGTGCGCAAACATTCAGTCCACCAAGTAGTATTTATTAGATTTTTTCAGATCTCTGCGTTAAAACAGGGGAGGTCCAGAGGAGCAAAAAGTTGAGAAAAGGGATATTTTAACCCAAAAATCCCTTTCTTCGGGACTTTCCCATCTCAGGAACATGATGGAGACACGTGAGTGGTACCGTCTGAAAGGCAGTTCTATTCTGAAGGGAATGATGAGCGAACCATGATCCTTGGGTAATTAGGGATCTCTCAGGGAATTTTTATCAAAATATACTTTAGTATATTTGAATATGGGGTATTGTCGGTATATTTATTTTTGGAGGGCTTACTTTTGCATCTAGAAGATTGAAATTGTGTACAAACATTCAGTCCACCGAGTAATTTAACTGATTTTTCTCAGATCTCTGCGTTAAAACAGGGGGAGTCCAGAGGGGCAAAAAGTTGAAAAAGGGATATTTTTACCAAAAAAAACCCTTTCTTCGGGATTTTCCGCCTTAGATACATGATGGAGACATGTAAATGGTACCGCCTGAAAGGCAGTTCTATTCTGAAGAGAATGATTGGCGGATTATAATCCTAGGGTAAACAGAGATGTCTCGGGAATTTTTTTTACCTGAGATCAGGGTCTTTTGCGGTAATTTGGGGCATTGTGGGGATTCTTGATAAAATTTTTCCCGCCTTTACTATTCAAGATAGAAACTCGAAATTTGGCACACACATTCAGTCTACCGAGTAGTATTTATCAGATCTTTTTAGATCTCTACGTTCACACAGGGCCGTTCCAGAGGGGCCAAAAGTGTGAAAAATGTTTCCCCCCGAAATTTTCCCTTTGACATCACGTTTTCCCTCTCCTGGTATATGGTATGTGTATGTAAGTGGTACCATTTGAAAGCTTGCTCCATTCTGAAGAGAACGAGGTATGGACCATGATCCTAGGATAAATAGTGACGATGCAGTAGCTGCTTGACTGAAAGTCTAAAAAATACCCCAAAAACCTAAGATCCTAAAAGCTTATGACCCGTGGTATGGGGAAGATTACAACCTGCTGGCCGGCGGTAAGTTAAAGTTAAGCAGGACAACACTCTTTTTCACAAAGCCAATGTTGTGCTGCAGTCGTTCGAGAAGCAAAATGGTCAATCATAACACAATGAAATACGTTTTAAATGTCATTGAACATCTGATTATCGACCCCCTTCACTGAATTTACAGGAATTAAGTGACTTGTGTGTACAAATATGGTGCACCATGCTTCCAGACACAAATCAAAGTTCAATTGCTCCCATGCCAAATCGCTTTAGTGTTGTCCTGCTACTAAAAATGGACATAAAAGATATTAGATATGTGGTCATAATATTTTGCTGGTAAGTGTAATGCTGCGTGTATGATCTACGAATACCTTTCCTAGCTTGCTCACTCCCACAACTTGCACATTTACTTTTGTCATTTTCAGAACAGTAAGTCTGCCTGCATTTCCTTCTCTGTCACCGCTGAGACAACTTAGTGAGACACTGTGTAAATAATGGTCCACTTATTCGTTGCAAATGAATCAGGAGTTACATGCTTCGGTTCCTAAACAAATAGAAGTTGAAGGAGGTTCAGTTCTGTGTTAAATAGCATTTAGTTAAGGTACTTTAATTATTTTGATTACATACAATAAATAGATTGACCTACATATGTATGTAGAAATTGGATTTTACCTCACTTATTGAACATTGCACTGTACTATTTTGTGTTTACGCATTTGAGAAGCATAATTAGTCTGTTAATTATTTGCTCTGCAGGATATTTGCTGATTCTTGTTTCATTTATAAACAAACATAATGTACAAATATGACGCCGCGGGGTTTACATTTTTTCTCTTCCGAAATGAGTAACATAAAGTCATATGCGATATAGTGCCAAACAGAAATGGAAACATATTTTGTCTGTAAAATATAGAATTCTTTTTCAGTTAGTTGTTTGAATACTTCGGTTAATAAATGTTTATAGATCACGTGATAACCTACGGTAAACAAATGCGCTCTTTTATATTTCTAAAGTACCCACTACATTTAGCTGTAGGCAGAATATCCTTTATAACGTATGTATAGGGTTACTAATGTTGAGATGTATGTAATATTACTCGTTAGTAACTGGATATTTTACTCTGATAACTGTATAACCAATCAGCTAAAGCCTTCTTTAATAAAAACAGTTAAAGGTTTCTACTAAATAGAATTCTGAATGAAACAAATACACAAATAAATAAGAATTTTGATGGAATGTATTACTCCAAACATCATTTATAACAACCATACGAAAAAACTAATCCTACTAATAAAAGACGAATATCGTTACTTGCGCTATCACTTACTTTCCTGATACTAACAGATATCGCTACTTGTGCTTTCGCTTGCTTTTCTGATGCCAACAGATATCGCTACTTCCATGTTCGTTTGTTTGCCTGATGCTAACAGATTTCGCTACTTGCGTTATCTTATGCTAAACAATAAATACTAATACATATCGCTACTTCCTCTATCCCTGTGGGGGGCCGCGGTGGCTCAGTGGTAGAGCGTTCACCTCTGCTGCTTGGGATCCCTGGTTCGATCCCATCTCCCACCAAGTGAACTTTGTGGTGGACAAACACCGTGTGCGTGGGTTTTCTCGGGGTTCTCCCGTTTCCTCCCACTTTCTTCATTCCACCATTTCATTCATTTCTCATAATCATCGTCTCTTTTAGTCTAACCGGCGTAACTGTGGGAAGCAAAACTAAAGGTTTCATTTTTTCCCCCTCTATCCCTTCCTTTCCTGATCCTAACAGATATCGCTACTTGCGTTATCGCTTGCTTTTCCTGGTGCTAACATATATCGCTACTTATACTTTCGCTTGCTTTCCTGATGCTAACAGATATCGCTCCTTGGGCTATCGCTTGCTTTCCTGATGCTAACAGAGATCGACCCTTGGACTTTTGCTGGCCAAGAAATTGGACTCCCTCTTCCAATCCATCTGTTTGGAAATTCCTTACGAATGGGCCCACATTGCAAAATTCCACTTTGGAGATGCTCGTGCTCCATCGTGTTGATGTCGTCTAGACATTTGATACTACGGACTCTGTAACGAGAAATGATTCAGTTACTGTATCCATCAATAAGTCACATCAAACGTTGATATGGGCTGCCTCGCTGATACTCGAGGACCTCTCGAGGATTCTCGGGTCCACAATTCTGTACATTGTGGAGAATCATTAACCGAGATAAGAGGAGTTTTAACCTCATCTGCATTTCAACTTGTATAGACGAGACAGAGCTCTTCTAATAGAAACAGATACACTTACCGATATGAGGTGTCAATTTCAGGATACCTTGTCGAGATTCTTGTAACAGTTGTATCTGATATGTATGAAGCTTGTGAACAACATTGTAGATAATTCATTTTTTGGAGAGCAAGCTCGCGTGAGAATCTGTGAATGGATTTCTTGAAACTTTCCTGAAATACACCTGCACAAAAACGGCATTAAACCGCAAGATTGGAGCCTAGTTCTACATACTACCATACAGTTTATGACTTTTCAGCATATGTTGCCATTTTCATAAGCTGAAACAATAAAAGCAAATGTAACCTTAATTTCTTGTAGCTTGTTAGTTTCCTGTTAAGCTATCATCTTACACCTAGCATATCAAACATGAATTTATTGTAAGTACATATTTCAGATGAGGGCGTTCGAATATAGACACGCTGTATTTCTATCGAGCGAATCAATAAGCTATTGCTACGGTCCATAGTTGCTTCCTTGGCTTACAACCTAACCGGTAAGTTCCTGTATATTTAATATTATATTATCAAATTGTATAAAGGTTAATGAATACATTTGTTATTCATATTAAACTGGCAGCCATGTTGTCCTCTGCTGGCAGAGAAAAATCTACTAAGTACAAACAGTGGAATGTATTAAGTTCTGATTGTAAATCCAAGCATTTTCACAGTTGAGAAGCGTTTGGTGGCTTGTGTGTGGGTCCATAAAGTAGAACTACAAGAAAAACAACAGAGGATGTAATAATATTTATCTTCTCTGTAAATAAATATATCTTTCTTCTGTGGTTCTCTTTCATGACATTTATATATAATGTAATGAACGAATATCTTACTCAAAATGCTTAAATCTAGGGGTATTATTCAGGTCTCGAGTTCACAGGTTTTTGTTTTCTTTAAATCAAAGATCGCTTGATATCTTTCCTTGAATTTGTTTATTATCAATTTATTCAAATCAGTCTAAAACTACTTAAGTTTAGCTAATTGGTCTTCTTCAGAAATCTGATACAAAATCTCTAGTAATTTATTTAACCTATATGCCTTTCTTCAGATTATAGCCCCTATTCTCATACCTGATTTCTCAAAGAAATAATTTCGTGTTTCTCCATTCTTAATAGTTCTGAAACCTCTAATTCTTTGGATATGGGATTATACTTCCTTTGCGTGTACTTCCAAGATGGTTGGTGTAATTTTTAATTTGTAAAGAAATCTCTAGTCACTTTTAAGGTTTCTGACCTATATTCCTACACGTAAATTTATATCTTGTAGGCACTATCACTTTCCATGGAAAATTAGATAAATAGATACCATAAAGGAAGAGGGTAAGTGAAGGTTGAATATGTCGCTTCCTATTTGAGGCATATGATCCTCTCTGCAGATCGGTTACATTTGCGGAGAGGTTACATTGAAATCGCAAAGGAGGCCACTAACGCCATATATTAGGAAGACGTACAGACTGTACTTTGGCGGTGAAATCGGGGACCAGGACAAGCTCTGGGCTCTTCATGTATGTTGCATATCTTGTGCCTCGAGTCTTCATTCGTGGTTAAACCGTGAAAGATCTTTGATGGGCTTTGCTATACCCATGATCTGGCGAGAACCATCAAACCATATGAATGATTGTTACTTTTGTATGACAACTTCTGGCGATGATGCTATTTTCCTATCTTCCTGTCCATCACATCACTTAAAAGCAATTCTTCAAGTCATCATTGATCTCGCCTTCTTTCCTTTGCCTCTTTTGCTGAATAAGCTATTAAATGCTTCATCAACCTTATCGTCTGGCGATGATGCTGGTACCGGCGGAGATTTATTTATTTATTTATTTATTATTATTATTATTATTATTATTATTATTATTATTATTATTATTATTATTATTATTATTATTATTATTATTATTATTATTATTATTATTATTATTTAGACTTCCAAACTATCAAATGGATAAGCATCAGAAGTCTTTTAGAACGACTATGTCAGTCTATGAATAGGATTAGAGCGGAACAAGGAAGGATATCAATAAGCGTTTTTTTTTCTTTTCTTTCTTTATAGATTCAGTATCCCAAGAATAGGTGTTACCTCATGTGTTAACACTCCATGCAAGATAGAAATTGACAAATTTTTGCTTGCAAAATTGATCGCCATAGCTAACGGCATTGACTTTCCAAAATTTATGTGGATGCGTATCAATGGCTGGACGTGTTATATGTTTTCAAGGGAGTTTCAATATATTTTTTGATTGATTTTCTTTTAGTTAAAATCTTTTATGAACACTGTCATAAAGGGCTGTACTGTACTGTAAAAGAAACTATAGTAGGCATAAGTAGGGTAGGATCGGGTTAACTTAGGGCTAGAGAAGTTTGGACCCATTTTGTTAAAATTAATAGAGTGTAATTTCTCGTATTGCTATTAATTGTGAATCAGTTCCTATGAATGTTCTGCTCAAAGTGCACATTTGCCATATACAGGGGCGGATCCAGGATATGATCAAGGGAGGGGCTAAACCATATTTTGCTGTTTTATCCAGTGTAAAGCAGGATTGAAGCCCATTTTATCCAGTGTATACCTTAGCGTCAAGGGGGGCCTACAGCCCCTATAGCCCCCCCGTTGGATCCGCCACTGGCCATATATATATAGTTGCGAAGAACAAGTTGTTCGCAATATAGAGTACAAGTCACCAAATCATTATTAAAACATTTTTTAAAAAATCGGATTTTTGTTTCGCGATCTTGGAAGTCAAACCCTAGATTTAGCGACTTTCGCCCTTAATTGACAACACTAGTTTGAAGTGCCATAGCCATCCATTAATCATAAGAGAGGGCACTTTCGAGAATAAAAAGAGTTTACTAAAAGAACTCTCCCAATAGTATCCGTATTGCAATTTCCTCGTTATGTCATATATATTGAATTCCGTATCCAGATTCCTTTACGCCTTGAATACTGAATATGAATTCCACTATTATTGAAATGACTCAAAGGACGCCTACAAGATGGCAGTATTTACAATTTCATATTTCTGCAACAAGTGCGATGATCTTGCAGTTTTTGACGTAGACTAGCAATACAGTAATAGAACTTTATATTATTCCTGTTAGAAATTTAACCAGCTGAAATGTTCTGACGAATTCTTTCCTAACATTAATGTATTATTGACATTTCTTCGAGATAAACGAGAAAATATTAAATTTTATTCTGTTGCACAAATTTTCATTAATTAAAGAATACACTTTGCCTTTGTGTCGATTTCCTTTTAATACTTATTATTAACCTGTAGTGCTCTATTCAAAATGTACTGATATTGCAAACTAAACCTACAAATCTTAAGTACGTACTTGGTGACTTACATTTTATTTTCAGGTTTTAGATTGTGATCAGTCAACCCTAAAAAGTTTATTTTTAAAACTGTTTCTTACAACAAACATTAAACCTGTTGTGTTCTATGGGAAATTTCCCAAAATTTAATATCTAATTTGAATAAAAGGAATATATATATATATATATATATATATATATATATATATATATATATATATATATATATATATATATATATATATATATATATATATATATATATATATATATATTGGAAGTTTTCTTACGTTGTCATAGAGTATAAATTTAGCGCTACTCTTGTCTGCTCAAATAGGCAATAAACCTGTGAAAAATATCTCAATGGAAGTAATGCTAAAAGATATCTGTCCCATTTCATTTATATTTTGAACAATATATAAACGGAAATAGTGAAAATATTACCTATGGCTTCTTTCGTTTTTTTTTAATTTTTTTTTAAGAAAAAGGGAGTATTATGAAGAGAGATTAGGTAAATAAAAGAGATGTTATACAGATTGTCCGAAAAGTAACACATCATAGTTTTCATATCCAATTTCTTTCAAACTAGTGTCAATAACGAAACTCTGCAAAAACCGTTGTGTCTTTCTGTATATCTACATATTTTCTGTCATGATAGTTTAATTTATGAACATAAACTGAAAAAGATAAAAAGAAATATAACGAAACCTCCAAAATGTAATTTTAGTCTTTTTTTTTTTTAATACATTTCTCGTTCACGCAAAACCTTTGCAATATCTTTCAATCATAAATTATAATTGCAAGGACGACGACAACTATACACAATGGATTGTAAAAGTAAGAAGTCTGTCATAGTTATGACCAGAAGATATATCTAACATCTATCAAACAAGTACATGTGTATATGTTTGTGGGTCTGGTATTTTCATTGGTGTGGAGAACATGAGTATTAAATTAGAAAAAGCTGTGGTTTTGTGGAGAGAGGCAATGAAAGTTTGGAATATATAAGAGGGTGAAAGTTGAGTTGAGTTCATTTTGAGTTTAACGTCCCTTTCAGCAGCGAGGCTATATGACAGAGCACCTACTGATTAACGTGTAATCCGAACCATATTAGCTCTCACCGGGAATCGAACCTGGGTCTTCCATGCCAAACGCGCGTACGTAAACCGCTTAGCCATAAAGGAGCGCAAGAGCAGAAGCTGTAAATACAAATAGTGCATAGTGTATATAAGTGACGACAACATAAGAGAAATACAAAATGAACATTGAAATAAAGGAAAATATCATAGAAGACTCAAAGTGAGGCCACAGACTTCGATTGCAGAATGACATTTTCAGGTCAAAGTAGTCGTTGTACGAATCTGAAGGACCATAGTTGAAATCCTCTCAAAGTGTTCTTTCGTTTTTTATTCTTTTACGATTCTTCATAAGCCAAACGTTTTAATATTTTACTCTAAAGTAAGGCAGAAATGTCATTGTCGTTGACGACAGAATTTGGATGATGAAAACTGTTTTATTATGATAATAGAAACAGACATGTTCGTTTAGGGGAGAGAGTGAATCTGTGGCTTTTCAGAGTTATAAAGTGTGAGAAATAAATAATAAATTACCATATGCGCCTGTTGTGACAAATAATAAATTACGAGTAGGATATGTAAAAAATATAAAATGCTCTTCTGAAAAAAAGTAATTCAATGATAAATTTTCTTACTTTACTTGTTATAGAATTATACATTTTCATGTAAATTTTTGGCAAAAGTCAAGGAAGCATATAAGTAGTCATTATATCTGCAATGACGTAAACATCCATCACTAAGTGGGGTTAGAAAACATTTAGAGAAAGTTGGCTACAAAAAGAAACTTTACATTGAGGTGCCACATGATTTGTCAGAAATATTTACTGTACTCCATCGAATGTCTATCTATGAATCTCTACTAAAACGTAACGAACTCGAGCCAGTTTTGAACCGATTTATCACGAGTGATAAAAGTGGATAATCTACGATGACAAAATTGTGCGAAACAAAATATCAAAAAAATATCACAATAGAAGCAAAGCCCACACTGATTCTCAGGAGGGTTGCTCGTATACTCCACGTTTGATAGGGTTGGAAACTGCTGCTGCTGTCGGGCCAAACGATAGATTCGGACCTATGTTGTCGACAATTAGCACGAGTGCATCTAGCAAGTAAAAAAAATAAATAAATAACAGCAGGAGATGATGAACAGAAAGGATGTTGATATAATGCTGACAACGCCATACCATATACATCTTTAGGGACCCTCAGATATTTAGAGAACTTGACTGGGAGGTTTTATGGCATCCACCGTATAACCCGGGCTGGTGCCGTCAGACTATCGTTTGCTTCAGTCTCCGCAGAAGTCCTTGAATGAAAAATCACGTGACACAATTTTTTGACCAAAAACCAGAGAAATTTTATAGTGACGGGGTTATGGTGTTGCCACAAAAATATCCGAAGGTCATCGAACAAAACGGTAATGTCTCGTTTAATAACGTTATTTTCAAAAAAAAAAAAATGATAAATATATTCGCAATTCTGACTTCCAAAGGCTCAATATCTTTTGGACAACCTGACATGGCACTTGTGGTGAATGTAAACTTGACGCAATCCACACTAAGATATTTTATTTTTAGTATTTTCTAAATATTGAAGTTTTACTTGAAAGAAGCAAAGTACGACAACCTTTCAAATTGCAACCGCTGCATTTACAGGCTTCGAACCACTACTGTCTTTTTTATCCACTACTGCTGAATATAGGTTGAGAGTGTAGGGAAAGCTGATAGTGTAACCAGAAATAACCATAATACCAAAGCCATAAGGAGAAAGAGGAAGTAATTTTCTGTAATCGTGATCCGAATTAAATGTCATCTGTAATGAGTTGAGCTTGCCTTCATTTGATGCGTAACTAAGAACATTATTTCTAGTCCGCGAATGTAGGATTTGTGAAATGGATTTATATGTTTGCAAGAACATATAATCCAAATGAACTTCAAAAAGCGAACAACGTTGGCAAACTTCCCAGCTCATTTGACTTTCAAAATGGACGACAAAAGACAATCTGGTGCAAAAGCAAATATAACAGTAATCTACTCAAAAATGTTGTCGGTTAGAAGGGGATATAAATTGTTTGCCAGTCGCTTCACATTTATCAAATCGCTTTACTATTCATTCACGATTCGCGTAATCGAAATCAACTACGTATTCTATTTGGAATAAAGTAGTACTTTCTCTCTAACAATTTTCCTACAGAATGCTTCTTCTTCTTTTTTTTTGGGGGGGGGGTAAAGATTTAGGAGATGATGAAAAGTAATGATTCGTTAATTGTAGATTTATGATTAGACAAGAACATGTGCAGAATAAAGTCTACATCAATTGCAATGTAAGATTATAAGTACAGTATAATTTAGCCACTAATTAGAAAGATATATTTCAAATCTTTTTTAACAGCCGAAGAAACATAGAGGGGTTAAAAGTTTGATTTCATTGTTCGTTATTAGTAATTCGTCGAATAGGAATATTCAAAACTAAGGTATCCGTTAAAAATATCTTGAATCCTATCTGTTTCTCGTTCGAGCAGCGAAAGAAAAAAAGAAAAAGAAAAGAAAGTAGGATAATAGTGAAAATGAAAATAGAATTTGATATTTTAATGAGCTTAGCATACGAGTTCCATGGCGCCTATATACAGTATATACAGATAAAATGATTTTTCGTCTCGATGCAGTGTTGCCAAATTGAGCTACAAGTAACTGATTGGGCGATTTTTTTTTTTAAAGTACACTCGCTACCAAAATTTTAAATTACGCTACACGCTACTTTGGAGCTACTTTTAAATATCTGCGGGCTATAAATCTTTAGAATGCGCTACTTTCTAAATTTCTATATATGAAATTACGAATTATTAATTTTATGTAATACAATAAAAAGTTTTGATTGTTGAGTATTCTATTCACAATGATCAATACTTGCATTAAAAATAACATGTTCGATGTTAGTTCAATTCTTGCTTTAGTACTTTTTAATTTCCAAATCTCACAACAATGGACTTTTATTACGTTTGTGCTGTTGCAGTATGACTGACTGTTGTTAATGTATAGACTTAATAGTAATACGGAGCTGTGTATACATGAATGTGGCGAATTTAATTGTGTTAATGTTAAATAATGCGTAACTGAAGCTACAATAAATCTTCTAAAATTGATTGCTCCCAGATAAAGAATTTAGGAACTGAAATAAAGAAGTGAGGAATAACAGTAACTAAACATATTGTATTGTAACGTTGTAAAGTGTATTTCAGAGCACACAAAACTGACTTAAGCAAACATGTCTTCTTGTAAATCAGAAAAATCGTGCATTTTATACTATCACCGCCTGCCCAGTTCATTGCACACTGCAGGTCTACTGCAGCTGATGTAGTATGGAGTTTGACCTAACACTTCATCGCCAACAATCCGAAACTGTGGTCGCCGCCTGATCATTACCAACCCTGACATCTGACATTTTTATATTTGGGCTAAAAGTAGTTCAAATCCGCTACTTTTAGAGCACGGCCTCGCTATTTTTAATCTTTAGATTTGGCAACACTGTCTGGATGAATGAATACTTGCCTTGAGACAAGATAGGCATTGTCGGGCTTAAACCGATTGGAACGATTGCTCCCAATCGGGACTCACTCTAAAGTGTAATCTTCATTTGGCTTGTGAAGTACTCAAAACATATTGCAATATCCTAATGTAACGCCACTTTTCATATTTTACAGAAAACAACAGTGATTATTGTAATAAACAAAACGCATGATGTGTTCTTAGGATACTGGACTTACCTAGTTTTAAAGTTGTTTCCTAGATTTATTTCTTAACCTAATAAGTATTATTAGTGCTACCAAATTTAGTACTGACACTGTAAGTAAATATAAATGTAAACTTAATCTGTTGTGGCTACAATTAGGCTTTTTAAAACGAAATGTCCGCTTCGATATTTCGTGGTAAATTAATCTCAGTCTCAGAACACAGGGACGGACTATGGTCACGCATGTAATGTCACAATCCTTCTATACATACAGCAAATAGCTAGGGTAGAGGTTCTCAACCGTCGTGTTGCACAGTCCTCTCGTAAAATGTGTCGTGACATTTGGAAATTAAATGAGACAATTAATCAGAATCAATTTAGGGACAAACTGTAAGAATCAGCCCCTCCAACGGCGAGTTTTTTTGGAACTATTCTCTCAAAAAGAGTTCAGTTCCTTTTCTTCGTATTTCATATGTAAAAATTTCTCTATTCCAGCGATGGGCACCGATTTCTCTGTAACTTTGGGGGGCACATTCATATATAAAAAAAAACATATAACAATACGTATAACAATAACAAATACATATAAAAATGCATATTCATAAAAATACATGGGGGCCCACATGAGCTTTGGGGAGGCCTGGCCCCCTTGCCCCCCAGCATCGGCGCCCTTGACTCCAACAATTTAACATGACATGTCATGATGCAGTTGCATGATCCAATTTATATGGAAACGCAAAAGTTTAGTGCGGTAGGCAGTGTTTTTATTGTTGTATCACGATAGTAGGTTTTATAAGAAGGTAACAGTATGTCCATACGCCCGTTAGAGCTACTCCATACGATTACTCGTAAACGAAAACTGTATATATATAACGAAAACTGTTATCAATTCGTTAACATTTATATGAGTAACAGTGAAATTAACCGTGGCTATCCAGATCTCATATCAATAGGTATATATGCAAATATGTGTCGAGGTTAGATTTTTAAAGGTTAAGTGGTAGAATTTTATTGAAGTTAAAAGCTTTTTAAGGTTAATACATTTTTAGGTGAAAACTTAATATTGGTAACATTAAAACATGGCATACGGTACTTCGGATATGAGAGGGTAAGAATATGCATATGCAGGATGTTTCAAAACAACACTGACAACGTTTGGGAGGTGATTCCTGACACCAAGATGAGACAAAAAGGATAGACCAACCTGGGTGCACAAATGCTCTCTTTCGGAGTTATAGGCTGCCGGAAAACATGAAAAAATGAACTTTAAAGATCCATAGCTACAATACTATAGGACCTACCGTAGTCGGGTCAAGATTTCACTTAGGAACTAGTATGTGCCCTATCCAAATATCAATTTCAGAATCCCGCTACTTCCGCAACAATTTTTATAGAGGTAGTTGGTGAGTACTTCAAATTATATGCCCTAGCCGAACTCCCTCTATTAAAATTGTTGCGTGAGTACCTTAGCATTCTCAGACATGTATTTTTGGATAGAGCATATATTAATTCCTCAGTGAAGTCTTGAAACGACTACGTTAAGTCCCATAGTATTGGAGGTATGGACCTTTAAAGTTAATTCATTTTTTTCATGTTTTCGGCAGCCTATAACTCCGAAGTGACGAGTTTCTGAACCCAAGTTGGACTATACTTTTTGTCTTATCTTGGTGTTAGGTGTCACCTCACAAACATTGTCGGTGTTGTTCTGAAACATTCTGTATAAAGTCTAGATGATTGTTGTTCTTTAAACTGATGTCAAACAGATGTGCTTCCCAAGGTTAAAAGATCTCACGCACACATACTTGAGGTATTAGAGGGTATAAAATTACTGACTACTTCGACTACCAAAGTATATTCATTCATCAATATATCTCTCGCATGATACTTTTTCTATCTACCACAATGTTTTTGTACAAACCGAGAAAATGGCGCACGTATAACTAACATACTGTAGGTCCCTATACTAGTACTGACTACAAGCTACTACATACAGGTTTAAATCTATGGTCAGAAATAAATTCAAGGTTTAGGTCCTTGATGCATAATTACTTGATACTTTATTAATATAGCCAACAAAAGCGCACTAACGTGGACAGATATATTGTATCAAATATTTAGAATAATACAATCGCTTCTCTTTCTCCTTCTTAAGCTGGAAATGCACCATCTATGAAACATTGTTTTACGCAACGCTATTGACTAGAGCCCACGTGAATGCTGGGTAAATGCTGAAAGCTGTTGAAAGAACTAACTTCAAACTGTATCGATTTGACACCTAAGGTTCTAATCTTTACGTATATGGTGAGTTTATGCATTTGCTTTCTGGACTCGAGGCTGTTGTACTTAAGCGGTGTTATTGAATGAATGGGTGTTTTAAGGGAAGACAATACACAGGCCTCTGAAATAAAACTTTTTTCCTACGGCAAAAGCTTGAAGAGGTTATTTAACCTAATTTAAGGGTGCTGATTTCAAATATCGAAACCGTTTTTGCCTATCATGTAGTTTTTTTTTTTTTTTTTTTTTTTTTGCTATTTGCAATCGAAATTTCTTACATTGTAATTTCGGTAGAAAACACCATAATAGAGAATGTGTGTAATTTGAATGGACATGATCAAATTGCATCCAATATACAAAACACTACAACAGGTTCATTTGATTTGTAAAAGGTACCGTATAAATCTCAACACAAGAACACTACATTTTTTGCTTATCACATACAGCTTGCTAGTATATGAAATCAATTTTTTTCATATTGTTTTAATTTCAATACAAAGTTCACCATAATAGACAACATCTGCAATGTGAACAGAACAAGATCAAATTGCAAGGAATATACAAATAAGCACTACTTATTGTAACATGCTCATTGCTAGAATTTATGAATCTCACTACAAGAACACTATTTTTTACTGCGCTTTGATGTGAACGAACGCTGTGTTGATTTTCGTTTGTGTTCCTGAGTAGGATTATCTCGCACTAGACACCAACAGTAATCTGACATCATGGAGACATTCCATCCCCCCTGATATCTTCGTTCTATTTCTTTTGTCTTGATGGAACCGCTCGCCATCTTCCTCGCTGAATGCTCCTAAATTTGCAGGAAAAGAGTCCAGATGACTGTGCAGGAAATGTAATTTTAATCTCATGTGGCAACCTTATTTCTGGAAGTTGTACAGCATGGTTTCGACAATCTGTTGGTAGTTGTCATCTTTAACATTACCCAGGAATTTGCTGGAAACATTCTTGAATGATTTTCATGTGTTAAGTTGTGGTTCGTTCATTGTCATACTGAATGTAGGATCCTTCATAAGCGTCCAAATTTGGGGGCCGTCAAAAACACCTTCCTTAATTTTGACATCCGACAGTCCTGGAAATTTCTGACAGAGGTATCGAAACCAGAGACTACTTCTATTCAAATCTTAACGTACTGCATCATAATTCCCAATTTTATATGTAAAGGGTGCAATAACACATTTTGAGGATCAATTAATGGGTGATTTTCAATGATTTTTGATCCTAGCATGAACTGTTTCCTCTTGGGCCACTCAGAAACTAACGAGTGTCTATCCTTGTCCTGAGAGTCCAACTCACACAGAAAACACGGGAACTTTATATAACCTGCTTGCTGTCTCAATATGATACCGCACACTTTTAAATCACAGCACAGTAACCATCTGTATTCATTGTATTTTAGTTTCTGCAAAACCATAGATAAATTGTGATAGTTTTCACGAAGAGATGTTGACTTGGCGACTGACACTGAAGCAAGTTTATTCTCATTGTGCAGAAGAACACCTTTGAACTTCTTTTATTCGAGTCAATAAATAGACGCCAGTCCTTTGCTTGGTAAACTATTCTAAGACGACGAATCAAGCCAGGGATATCACAGCAAACCTCAAGTTCTTCTTCTTCAATAAAAAACTGCCTGAATTCTTCCTCCCGATTTCTGTAACAATATGAATTTGTCACAGGAAGTAAAAGATTTCTCTCGTTTAATCTTGATCCTAAAAATTCACTCTTTTCTTTAGTGAGGCCTAGATCACACACCAAACCATTTAAGTCATACCGATTATAAAGACGTGGAGTTTTATCTGCAACATCTGGTATAAAGATATCATCATTACCATTCTCCGCACTTAAAGATGATGAAAACACACTCTCTGGTAACTGTATTGGTAATGAGGGCTTTATTTCTTTTATTTCTAGGTGAAATTATCCTTTAGAATGACGAGCTCTTTGTTTGAGGCTGGTTTTGGGACAGGAATATCGAGTCTATGTGGTACAGGGTTATGGTTGATGGAAGGCTCGGATACACAATCTCTTTTTGTTTTTCGTATTGATATTGGAGACGGTGATTATGAGAAATGAATGAAACGGTGGAATGAAGAAAGTGGGAGGAAACGGGAGAACCCCGAGAAAACCCACGAGCACGGTGTTTGTCCACCACAAAGTTCACGCGGCGCGAATTGGGATCGAACCAGGGACCCCAAGCACCGGAGGTGAACACTCTACCACTGAGCCACCGCGCCCCCGTTTTTCGTATTGAAACTGGACACTTCACATACACAAAATATACCAGTCGTCAACATGATTTCTTTGTTTCCGCCAAACCATTGGGATTCCAAATGACATTGATGCAGGCGTAATATTTCGCTTCTGGCCTTTAATTGTATAATGGCCACACAGAAAGAGTTGCAATTGTTCACACATTTTCGCCTCCAAACATCACTCCCATTTCCCATTTGAACACAAACTCACTCACAGATCGACTTCAAGTGCACATTGTAATTTGTAGACAAAGGCGTGATACACGTTCCCAGAATCTCCTCTCAGACAAAAAGAACTTGGCGTATTGACCTTGTCTGGCACTGTGGATGCGCGAACTACAACTGTTTTATTTGCTGTTCAGGTGTTACTTAATAATTAATAAATTTCCTCCAAAACAGAGGACATACAATATTTTAACTCAGATATGTCCATACCTGCATTCCATACACCCAATCCAAATTTTATTTACAAAAACGAAGCTCCATTAGTATAAACATGTGAAGGACTTGTGACAAATCTGTACGTAATACGAAACAACTGGCATTATTTTTTACATAAGGACACTAAATCTAACGTATATCACATAAAATTACTTTTGCCGGAAAATCTTTGCAGGCCGTCTTATTAGTTTTCTACATAGGTTAACAAACTAGATTAATCCTTTTCCGGTTTCACGAATTCGAACTTTCTTTCTAAAAAATAAACGTAAAATATCAAATAATAATAATAATAATAATAATAATAATAATAATAATAATAATAATAATAATAATAATAATAATAATAATAGTTCAATTAAATTATTTTTTAGGTCTCATGACGATTACACTAACAATTAGTTACTATGTAGGGGAAAGCGTTGTACCTTGAGAATAATGTACCTTGGAACACTCGCATGTTTCTGAGCTTCTGTACTATCTAGTAGTGGTTCAATGAACTATATGATGCTTTGACATGGTCAGACAGCGCCATCGTTGCTTTCGTTGTGTTCACAGGTGTGTGTGATGTATGAAAGTGCAAAACGTTTTTTCATAGATAAAACGAACTATTCAAAAATTGAAGTATTGTTTGTTAGTGTCATTACTGCGTTTTGTTTGTAACACCTGTAATAATCTGTTAGTTCAGGGGAATTAGGTGAGTACTTTTATAACTTGTTTTTCTACTTTAGATGTAGCGTTGTCATTATTGCGCTATTTTAGTAATTGTCTACAGCCTCTTGTACCATGAAACAGAAACATATCTTGTACCTTGGAACATGTTCCAAGGTACATGAACTCATGGTCAATTTTACTTTTGAACATTATTTTGTTATCGTTGCAGAAATCGAAATGCCAAGAAGCAAAAAAGGGAAAAAAAGACCTCCCATTAATCCTAACCCAATGAAGAACGCAATTAAAGCAGTAACTGCAGAGCGTATTTCACTTCGTGAAGCTTGCGAAATTTACAAAGTGTCTTTAGCTACTTTATCCCGACATCTGAAATCTTTTAGACAGTCAGGAAAAAAAAAAAAAAACATTTCAGTATAATGTGAAATATGATGTTCACCGCGTGTTTAGTGAGGAGGAAGAAGAGAGACTAACTACATACATAACAACTGTGGCCAAGATGAATTACGGACTTACCAAAAAAAGGTGTTCGACAACTGGCGTATCGATATGCTCGCGCTAATAATAAGACGTATCCAAAGAATTGGGATAATGGAGAAATTGCTGGGGAGGAGTGGATGCGAAGGTTTATGAAGCGACACAGAGAATTAGCACTTAGGACACCAGAACCAACAAGTTTAGCGCGTGCGATATGTTTCAATAAGAACACTGTAAACCAATTTTTTGATCACCTACAAGATATTCATAGCAGATTTCGCCCAATCCCTCCATCCAGAATCTGGAATGTTGACGAGACTGGCATGAGTACGGTCCAAAAACCATCTAAAATTGTCGCCCAAAAAGGTGAACGGCAAGTCGGAACCACTGTATCCACGGAACGTGGAAATCTAGTTACCATGATAGGAGCAGTAAATGCAATTGGCAACCACATACCGCCAATGCTTATCTTTCCACGTGTAAATTTTAAAAACTACATGCTTAAAGGAGCACCACCTGGGACAATTGGAGCAGCTAACCCATCTGGTTGGTCAACTGAGGTCCTTTTCGTACAGTTCCTCTAGCACTTCATTGTATATACTAAACCGTCAAAAGACGAACGAGTTTTGCTAATCATCGATAACCACGAAACGCACTTATCTATTGAGGCTGTTGAAATGGCTGCTGAAGCTGGAGTTATCATGCTGACCATCCCTCCGCATACTTCAGGAAAACTACAGTCACTGGATTTAGCTGTTTCGGTCCGTTCAAATGTTTCTATAACCAAGCTGTGTAGGAATGGTTACATAATAATCCGGGGAAACATTTTGATATTTATGCTGTGGCCGAAGTGTTGGGAACTATCTATCCGCGTGCCTTCAGCACATTAAATATCACCAGTGGATTTCGCCGTTCAGGGATCTATCCCATAGATAGAAACATTTTTTCGGAGTCAGACTTTTTACCAGCTTCTGTAACATACGATCAGCAAGATTGTCAGGTAAGTGATATAGGTGAAAAGGCCAACACTCCAGTGCAAGAACGAAACGAAAGAACGGTGCAAGTTTTGCTTTCGGCTGAAGATTTGAACTTGCCTTCTACATCAGTCCTTCCAGAGGAAGTGCAACCTTATCCGAAAGCACAAACTCCGCAAAGTACAAAACGACGAAGAAAGGCTGGTAGAAGTAGAATAGTAACAGACACACCTGAAAAGCAGGAATTGAAAGATAAGAAACAGCACAAAGCCACACGGAAAGGAAATAAGAAGCAAGAACAGCAAAGAAAAGGAAAGAAGAAATCGAGCAGCAAAATCAGTTTCGAAACATCTGATGAAGATGCTGAAGAGAACATAAGCCTGCCTGAAGATGATGATAGTGATGTTATGCTTGCAGAACTTATGGACACAGAAGTTGAATTAGACGAGAGCATTGGAGCACATAATCTCAATCCGGATGACTATGTGTTGGTGCAGTTTAAGAAAAAGCGAAGCATTGAGTTTTATGTAGGAAAGATTTGTTCAGTGGAATTTAATTACAATGAATTTAAAATTAAGTTCTTGAAGCGTATTCCAGGTACTGCAAATAAATTTTATGAAGACTCTGCAGGACACTTTGATGTGAATGCATCTGATATTATACTGAAACTGCCACCACCCATTAGGCCAATAGGCTCAAGTAGAGTGTCTGAACAATTGTAGTTTCAAGTGGATTTTGGTTCTTATAATGTAGTGTAATAGATCGCGTAGGTCGAGTTCGTTT
Source organism: Thermobia domestica (assembly GCF_964235325.1). Taxonomy (NCBI): domain Eukaryota; kingdom Metazoa; phylum Arthropoda; class Insecta; order Zygentoma; family Lepismatidae; genus Thermobia; species Thermobia domestica. The sequence continues at coordinate 143,617,428 of NC_137466.1, read as the reverse complement.
CTACGAATAAGTGAATATTTCCTAATTTAGTTACTCCTTATGTTATTTTCTGATAGGCCTACGTCTACTTTACGTGCAAAGAATTATAACAAAATATGCACAACATATTCTATTTTGTTATTGTTTTAAACGCCAATGTCCTTTGTTTTCTTCAGAATTTTAAGAGTGGATTGACAAATAGAATATTCCTAGAGTCTTCTTTTCATATTTCAGTTATTAGTAGGTTTACAAATTTTTCAATAAATATACAAATAAGGTTAATTTTCCGATTAATATTTTGTACAATATGAAGATAAAATTCTGACGAGAGTAAATATTAGAAATTTCCAATCTATTCTTTTACACTCTTTTGTATGTCAAAAACAACAAATCTGGAAATAATAACAAAGATTAGAATGATTATTTGTGATTTTATTTCTGTGAATTACCATATTACAAGTAACGTTTCAAGGTACATGAGGCTGTGTTTCAAGGTACATGAGTATTTGTACCATGGAACACTTTCTTGAGAATTTTTGAAAACATAAAAACATAACGAAGAATAGAAATAACAACTTAAATAATGACACAATTCTGTTCGGAAAACTCCCAAGTTTAAATGCACTGCAATAGAATCGCAGAAATAATTGTTGGTAATATTATATCTTGGAAAAGGCAAAAAGTGTTCCATGGTACAACAGTTTCCCCTATATATTCTAACTATACATAAAACTACATTAACTGACAAATTAAAAGGGTACTTCCGGTTGACGTTGAAAGTTGCAATTTGGCATTTGGCATGAAATTTGGCATGATTGGCTTTCCGGGACCAACCCAAAGGGAAATTGCTAAAAGTGAATATTTTCAATTTTTAGGGGTCTAATGAGGTATATAAACTAGAAATTCGGTATGTTTGTACGTTTTCGTTAGCGTTACCTAACGAAATACCTAAGTAAATCACCAAAAGAAAAATTTCCAACTGTAGAATCGTTTTATGGGGAACTGAAAAATTCTTCCCCTGTTATTTATATGGGACATCTTCTACACCCCAAAAGATTTAGGTACTTCTGGCAGGATTAGAATGATGAAATTTGGTATGATCGTATCCTTCCGGGACTAACCCACAGAAAAATTGCCAAAAGGGAATATGTTTAGTTTTTAAGGGGTCTAAAGGGCGATGAAGAAATTCCCATGTTATTTAAAGACGTTTTCTTGGGATACAAAATCTTATCTTTTAGATAGTTAAATACGAAAAGTAACTTGAAATTTGGTAGAATTGTGTGATTAAGAGGTGCGAGACCGTACCGTAGACATGGACGCTTCTTAATTGCAGCAATTGACCAGTCAATAATGCCAGAATAACTATGATGATGGTGACATTGTATTTCTCTCTTTCGTGAAATAAGATAAAGGTCATCGAAAATCTTGAAAGGAAACAATTCCCCTACCACTACCAGCCAATCATTTATGGATATCATACCGAGATCAATGGACGTTTTTATATTAATAGGACATTGATACTGGACCTATCGAGTTACTTTTACACAAAATTCGTCTTATTGTTATGTTATGTGTGAGATAGTGTTACTTGAAGAAGAGTTACGTGGAAGATAGTGTTACATGGAAAACAATTGTAGGCGTTTGCACGGAGGACACATGGAACAAACGACCTAATCTTTCATCATATTAGAAAATGTTTAAGTAAACCAAAATTTTAACTGAGATTCAATAAGTTAATCTCTTGCTATTAATACTAATTAACTAGGGATACATATTGGGCGTATCTTCTGATGTATTTATAAAACCAAACACATACAGTCTCAATGGGGTAACCAACGATCACAGTTTTGACCTTCTAAAATATCTCAAATATCGGACAAACCTTCACTTGAGGCATGAAGTCAGGATCAATGATGATTTAAGAAGATTTCGTCTAGTGAAATGTCAATACATTGAGAGTGAAAGGTAGTACTATTAAAATACTGGAAATTCCACTAAGAACGATAGTAGATATGGTCTCGGGAAGAATTTCGTAACTCCGGAAGGGTATCCCCACAGGTAACCCTCTATATCATCACTCATCCCGATTTGCTCAAGTGTGTCTCTGAAAGGATGTACTAATTTGCGTTTCAAAAACACTTTAAATAAAGCAATTGAAATGGAAGTGAAACAGTGCTATACACGGCATACCATTAAAAGGAAAAAGGAGAGGATGCTTCAAACAGTCAGGCTCCAGGATATTCACGATGTTTTAAGTATATCTTAATACAGAAAATTTATACTTTTCTATAATATCTTGCAGAAAAGGGAGGGGATAAAACCAGTTAAGCTCTCTTTGCGTACGTCACTGAAGTAAAGTATTTTTCTTATTTAAGAAAATAAAGTGTGTTCACCGTGAGATTCCTTGACTATAAAAATCAATTTATTTTTCATTTCAGGTCAAGATGTTGGAATTCTCATAACAGCAAAATCAAAACTCAAGAAACATGCGCGGTAATCTTGTGGCTCACTATAGGTGAAATGACGATCCCAATTGAGCGTGGCCAGGTTGTGTGGTGATATCCAGAAACATAGTCCGTAATTCAAGTGCAACGAAATTCTCGTTTTCTGTACAATACGAACCCTCCGATAGTGAAGATTATAAAGAAGTGGTGTGGTCAGTTTTCGATAATCAGCAGTATTGCGAAAAGATGTGTTGGTGGAAACCAAGCCATTTACGTAGACGTTGTGAAAAATTTGCGGATATCTTTCGAATGAAGCCAAAACAAGTCAATTAGGCAAGCAGCAAGAGAACTGAGCACTGTCTTCTACATCCGTCCGCTCCCTCTAGTAAGTGAATCGAGGAGGCGGTGGAACTGAGAATCAGAAGATCAACTGTTTATAACATTGTTCACCGTCAACTGCACTTGCACTCATACAATGTACAAATTGTTCAGGAAATCGCTCTTAATGTCCGACCAAAGAGCGAAATATTTAATGACTAATCACTATGCTGGATGGTGTTGCTGATAACGATACATTGTCATCGCCTATAATGTTTTCAGATGAGGCATTCTTTCACATATCGGATAAAACAAATTGCTACAATGTGTGAGACCCCAATGCGTTCGGAAGACCCCAATGCGTTCTTATAAGACATGCGAGACACTCCAAATCCTGTGGACAATCAAATTGTGGGCTCCTTTATTTTTCAAGATTATGCCATTATCGATAACTCTTAGTTATATATGTTGGAGAACTTCGCTGTGCCACATATAGTACACATGAGGACGCCAATAATCTATCGGGAGATACTGCATCACCACATTGGAGCTTACGGGATCAACAATTTATAATGTCGCTTTACTCAATCGTTGGATTGACACAGTGGAGTGGATAAATTTCTTGGCTTCCATGTACTACCAACATTGGAAGTTTCTTTTCTTTTCTTTTTTTTCTTTTTTTTTTTTCATTGGGAGTCAAAGCAAAATGCATGCTACAAAAGTTGACAACATACGGTACTGGACTTTAAACATCACATAAGAGATGCTATAAACTCTGTCACATTAGAAATGTTATGCCACTCATGGCAAGAAATTGACTACGATATGGACATTCTTCAAGTTAGCAAAGTCGCCCATGTGAAAGTATCTGAACTGAAGTGATTAACTCTATAACACTATACGTTTTTGAGCAACATACATTTTCACGTAGCCTACAGTTTACTAATGATTGAACACAAAATTTCTTTCCCCATACATTTGCTTGAAAAGTTGGAGTTCCACGGTGCATATCCCTTATTTGGTTCTTGTAACATTATATACAAAACCAAAGAAAGCTATTAACGTTGGTAGGGATACTCAAGAACCATGCTCACTACATCAAATCTACTCGTACATCGCATATCGAACATACAATGTCAACGATCTGCTAACTGTATGGCTACTCGAGAAATGAACGTGTGCCATTAAGGTGAAGTGAGTTCTGTAGTGTTTGATCACGTTGTATAGCATACTCGGGATGTTAAATAGGATTACTACCACCTATCACCAACTTCTTGTTAATCAATTTTGAGGCAGATCCATAAATTCGTACTGGGCGTTTTTATATGGTTCCACCAATATAAGCATATACTTTGTATTGTTTTTCATTCATTTCAGTTTTTTTTTTTTTTTTTTTTTTTACTTGTGGTATGTTATGTTTATATAAGCGAAAGTAAGCTTAATTTTAATAACCACAGAGAAGAAATAAAATCCATCTGGTAATAGAAAGAAACCCCGTTTCGTGTTGAAAAGAAGTCCAAAATTTATTATGAAGCACACAATATCCCTTGAAAGAAAAAACATGCGGAGGAGGAACTAAGCTTACATCGAAGAAGTAACGCAATTAATGAAGGATCAAGGTAATTATTCGCTAGTCTCCTTAACTTTATACAGAGGAAAAATGCGCGGTAGGATAATCCCGAGTTAGAGAAAAGTCGATAATCTAAAAGTAATTAAACAACCTATAAAAGAGACAACTTTTCGCACACAGCTTTTGTCTCTTGCAGGTACTTGGCATGGAATTTAAGTCTTTAACGTCGTTCTGAGGCCTTACAGAATGATGACAAGGAAACTCTCCTGTAGGCGATTGGTAAGGATATTTATGGTCTTGTGGTTGGTAACAAATGAACGAGAGCAAAAGACCTCAAATCCATTTTCCTTATCCAATAGAATGGAACGCTTATAGTTTCGTCTACTGAAGTTAAAAGGATAAGAAAATAAGAGATGGTAGAATTAATAACCAATAGAGTTAGGAACTGAAATATTGAATGTTCAAAAATGCGCGATGCAATAAGAATATAGATTTATACGAAGAAGGTCGATTTACGTACTTTTTCTCCTTAATTCGTACAGAAAATTAGAAAATGTCTCGTTGTAAAAGAAATGGAAGACACCAATATATATAATTCAAGTACTACTAATACGACATACTATCTTCAACACAGGGGCGGATCTAGGGAGACGATCGGGGCGATCGCCCCCCCCCCAGAAGAGGAAACTTTCTTATTTTATATATATAAATAAAACCCATCCCAAAGTTTGGAGCCCTTAAAAGTAGCAGTATGACAACCCACCGCACCTCCCAGAAGTCGGTCCTGGATCCGCCCCTGCTTCAACATTGAAACTATGTTCACTACCTAGTGCAACTTGACCAACTTAGGTATCTTGTATGATTGCAAATTAACATTCGATTGTCATATTGACAATATCATCAATGAAGCACATAGGAATCTTGGATTGGATTGATATTTAGAACTGGGAGAGAATTCAAAAATATTAAAACACTTCAAAGACTTTACGAAGTCTATGTTCGTTCCAAACTGAAATATGGAAGTAGTATTTGCAATCCGCTCTTCAAAAGTAGTATAGCCAAACTGGAAAAAAATCAATCACAAATTTTTAGGCATCTAACGTACAAAGCAATACATGTACCAACAGACAAATAGCAGTGACTCTAAATACTAATTTTGGTATCACGAGTATATAACAAAGAACTCTATTTGACATGGTATTCCTTTATAAAATACTTAATAGTAAAATTGACTGTAACGCGCTTATTTCGTCTTTTCGTATTCATATTCCACCTTGAAACATGCGACCAGATAACTTCGATATATTATATGCCAGAAAACCAAGGACTAATATACTACAGAAGTCGCGAACACGGAGAATGAGTGCAACTTATAATACTATAAGTAAAAAAGTTAAAGTTTTTTTAAAAAAAGTTGTAAGATAGAAACTTTTAAGAAAAGTATAGTAAAAGGAATTTGTAATAATGTTTAGTATTTGTAAAAACAGGGCAAACAATGTATGAATACTGTAAATGGGTTCTAACCTGTTGTGTTCAAATCCAATAAAATAAAATAAAAATAAAATAAATGAAATAAGTTATTGACTCTTTTGTAATCACTTTCTTATTCCATATCTCACAAGGGAACATCTTATATTGATACTAGCATTGCCCAATCAAACAATGCGCAATCGATAGAGGACTGAAGAAAAGTGAGAAATCCAAAGTTTTACGGGCCGACACCCGGAAACACAGGAGATACAGAGGAAAAAACAATCTAGAATCATGGGAAGATAGCAATGCAAAAGATACACTGACACAGAAAGAACTTCAAAATCATTAAAGTAATGAAAATGACATTTATACAACAGTATAGTAAGCAAAGATTGCAACCACAGACAGGCTCAATAACATCATATGTAAAGCAGTGTTGCCAACTGAGCACAAAATGATATTTTGTTAAATGGCACTGTGTCGGCCCGTAAAACTTTGGATTTCTCACTTTTCTTCAGTCCTCTATCGATTGCGCATTGTTTGATTGGGCAATGCTAGTATCAATATAAGATGTTCCCTTGTGAGATATGGAATAAGAAAGTGATTACAAAAGAGTCAATAACTTATTTCATTTATTTTATTTTTATTTTATTTTATTGGATTTGAACACAACAGGTTAGAACCCATTTACAGTATTCATACATTGTTTGCCCTGTTTTTACAAATACTAAACATTATTACAAATTCCTTTTACTATACTTTTCTTAAAAGTTTCTATCTTACAACTTTTTTTAAAAAAACTTTAACTTTTTTACTTATAGTATTATAAGTTGCACTCATTCTCCGTGTTCGCGACTTCTGTAGTATATTAGTCCTTGGTTTTCTGGCATATAATATATCGAAGTTATCTGGTCGCATGTTTCAAGGTGGAATATGAATACGAAAAGACGAAATAAGCGCGTTACAGTCAATTTTACTATTAAGTATTTTATAAAGGAATACCATGTCAAATAGAGTTCTTTGTTATATACTCGTGATACCAAAATTAGTATTTAGAGTCACTGCTATTTGTCTGTTGGTACATGTATTGCTTTGTACGTTAGATGCCTAAAAATTTGTGATTGATTTTTTTCCAGTTTGGCTATACTACTTTTGAAGAGCGGATTGCAAATACTACTTCCATATTTCAGTTTGGAACGAACATAGACTTCGTAAAGTCTTTGAAGTGTTTTAATATTTTTGAATTCTCTCCCAGTTCTAAATATCAATCCAATCCAAGATTCCTATGTGCTTCATTGATGATATTGTCAATATGACAATCGAATGTTAATTTGCAATCATACAAGATACCTAAGTTGGTCAAGTTGCACTAGGTAGTGAACATAGTTTCAATGTTGAAGCAGGGGCGGATCCAGGACCGACTTCTGGGAGGTGCGGTGGGTTGTCATACTGCTACTTTTAAGGGCTCCAAACTTTGGGATGGGTTTTATTTATATATATAAAATAAGAAAGTTTCCTCTTCTGGGGGGGGGGGGCGATCGCCCCGATCGTCTCCCTAGATCCGCCCCTGTGTTGAAGATAGTATGTCGTATTAGTAGTACTTGAATTATATATATTGGTGTCTTCCATTTCTTTTACAACGAGACATTTTCTAATTTTCTGTACGAATTAAGGAGAAAAAGTACGTAAATCGACCTTCTTCGTATAAATCTATATTCTTATTGCATCGCGCATTTTTGAACATTCAATATTTCAGTTCCTAACTCTATTGGTTATTAATTCTACCATCTCTTATTTTCTTATCCTTTTAACTTCAGTAGACGAAACTATAAGCGTTCCATTCTATTGGATAAGGAAAATGGATTTGAGGTCTTTTGCTCTCGTTCATTTGTTACCAACCACAAGACCATAAATATCCTTACCAATCGCCTACAGGAGAGTTTCCTTGTCATCATTCTGTAAGGCCTCAGAACGACGTTAAAGACTTAAATTCCATGCCAAGTACCTGCAAGAGACAAAAGCTGTGTGCGAAAAGTTGTCTCTTTTATAGGTTGTTTAATTACTTTTAGATTATCGACTTTTCTCTAACTCGGGATTATCCTACCGCGCATTTTTCCTCTGTATAAAGTTAAGGAGACTAGCGAATAATTACCTTGATCCTTCATTAATTGCGTTACTTCTTCGATGTAAGCTTAGTTCCTCCTCCGCATGTTTTTTCTTTCAAGGGATATTGTGTGCTTCATAATAAATTTTGGACTTCTTTTCAACACGAAACGGGGTTTCTTTCTATTACCAGATGGATTTTATTTCTTCTCTGTGGTTATTAAAATTAAGCTTACTTTCGCTTATATAAACATAACATACCACAAGTAAAAAAAAAAAAAAAAAAAAAAACTGAAATGAATGAAAAACAATACAAAGTATATGCTTATATTGGTGGAACCATATAAAAACGCCCAGTACGAATTTATGGATCTGCCTCAAAATTGATTAACAAGAAGTTGGTGATAGGTGGTAGTAATCCTATTTAACATCCCGAGTATGCTATACAACGTGATCAAACACTACAGAACTCACTTCACCTTAATGGCACACGTTCATTTCTCGAGTAGCCATACAGTTAGCAGATCGTTGACATTGTATGTTCGATATGCGATGTACGAGTAGATTTGATGTAGTGAGCATGGTTCTTGAGTATCCCTACCAACGTTAATAGCTTTCTTTGGTTTTGTATATAATGTTACAAGAACCAAATAAGGGATATGCACCGTGGAACTCCAACTTTTCAAGCAAATGTATGGGGAAAGAAATTTTGTGTTCAATCATTAGTAAACTGTAGGCTACGTGAAAATGTATGTTGCTCAAAAACGTATAGTGTTATAGAGTTAATCACTTCAGTTCAGATACTTTCACATGGGCGACTTTGCTAACTTGAAGAATGTCCATATCGTAGTCAATTTCTTGCCATGAGTGGCATAACATTTCTAATGTGACAGAGTTTATAGCATCTCTTATGTGATGTTTAAAGTCCAGTACCGTATGTTGTCAACTTTTGTAGCATGCATTTTGCTTTGACTCCCAATGAAAAAAAAAAAAAGAAAAAAAAGAAAAGAAAAGAAACTTCCAATGTTGGTAGTACATGGAAGCCAAGAAATTTATCCACTCCACTGTGTCAATCCAACGATTGAGTAAAGCGACATTATAAATTGTTGATCCCGTAAGCTCCAATGTGGTGATGCAGTATCTCCCGATAGATTATTGGCGTCCTCATGTGTACTATATGTGGCACAGCGAAGTTCTCCAACATATATAACTAAGAGTTATCGATAATGGCATAATCTTGAAAAATAAAGGAGCC